>NC_089588.1:134455221-134755221 GCF_019320115.1 Miscanthus floridulus
CTCAGTCACCCTGTCCTTTCCCATCTTGATGTTGCGGAACTCCTCGGCTTTGGCCTCCATGATACCCTTGGGAATGTGATACTCAGTGAATGCTTCAGCGAACTCATCCCATGAGATGTGGGCAGGGTCCTCATGGGAGTCACTGAAACTGTCCCACCAGGCGCGTGCTGCACCCGTGAGCTGGTGTGTGGCAGCTCCAACACACTCATCATCGGTGAAAGTAGTGAGGTCAAGCTTCTTCTCCATTTCCTTGAGCCAGTCATCGGCTACCAGTGGGTCAGGATCGGTGCCATCATAGGAAGGTGGCCTTAGCTTTAGGAATCCTTCTAGCTTCCTTGGAAGTCATTCTGCTGTCCTCCCTGGCGACGGTTTGCTCCTTCAACAAGAGCTGCAAGAAGCTGGGTCTGTTGTGCCATCACTTCCGCCAGGTTCGGTAGTGGTGGTGGTGGAATGTTCTCCTCAACAGGCGGCGGGGGGTATTCTCCAAGTTGAAGGGTATTCCTCCACGTCCACGTCCGCGGCCACGGCCACGGTTGTTGCCACCACATCCCCCATTGGGTTCGGCTGGTTCGGGGATGGGTGCACGTCCACGGTTCATTAGCGATTAGATCGGCGGTTCGGCATCTGTAATACGGATCATAGGAATTTTAGTGCTTGTGCCATAAGTGCTTATAATTCAATATGATTATATAATTTTGATGATTTAAAGAAAAACATTTATACTATCCAACACTCATTACAAAGAAGCATTAAGATCCATAAGATGCAATAAGATCCAAAACATTCATTACATGGGTTTTATTACATAGCATCATCTCCAGTGGCTACACTTGAAGACGTGCGAGAATCATACTACGCATAGAGTCTCATAATACATCTCATAAGGGATACATCTACGGGGTACACCTATGGAAGCTACTGACATGACTCATGACCACGTAGGGTCATCTACTCTAACTTGTACACTGCAGCTGGGATATGACTGTTCTCAATCTCGATCTCCTCGTCAGACTTGTGAAGTCGGGACACATACTCAAAGCCTCGGCGAGCTCCTCAGTAGGCTTGGCTCCAGGTAGGGTAGGGTAGGCGTCTAGGTTGAGGCGAGTCAGGGCTAACTCAAACTCCTCTATCATAGGCTTCGTCTTGCTGTGAATCTCCTTGGGTAGCTGATCCCACATACCCTTCCCTTCTCCCCTGAGGCGCTTCCTATCAGACTTCTGCCATGCCTGCCATGTCCTCTCACACTTGTCCTATTGTACTCGGTCTACCTGAGTGCCTCGATCAGGTGACCCTGGTTGCGAACGGCCTTCTTCCTGAACTCCTCTAACTCCTGGGTCATGGTCTTGTTCTTGGATTGGATTTTCAGCATATCAATCCCCTTGGACCTCTCTCGGTCTCCTCTGCGGCTGAACTTGGCCTTCTTGTCATCCAACTCTCTCTGCAACTCCAAGACCTTGCTGTCGAGGTAGCAGTTCCTGTTGCCTAGGTCGGTGGCTTTGTCCTGTAGGTCAGCGACCTCGGCCCTATGAACTTCTTCACGACGGTTGAGCTCATCCTGTAGCTTGGCAACTTGCCTCGAGTAGACTAGCTCGCTCCTGTGCTCCCTGTGAGTCTCGCTCCTGGTACTCCCACCGAAGGGCCTGGTACTGTCGTCTCTTCTGCTCAAGCTGGGTCACGTACCTGTCCTGCTCTAGAAGGTGGATAGCTGAGACTCGAAGGCATCTGTCCTCCTCTGCAAGGATAACTCTACCTACTGCGAAACTCTACTCACTGGGGGTAAGGCTGAGGTCGAGGGCCTGGGGAAGTAGACGGAACTCTGTCGTCTTCAGGTGCTCATAGTGGTCCCTCATCACACTGCGAAGTGCCTTGTGTGAGATAGCTCGCAGTCCCTCCTCAACTGTGTCCTCTACAGTCATCTCGGTGAAAGCTGGGACAGAAGGTAGGGTGGTGCTAGCTGGGAACTCGACTGAGGTGACAACCGGTCCTTCGATTCCTCCATCCTGAGCTGGCTTCCCAGTGCAGGTGACCTTGACAAGCTCCTCGGGAACACCTAACGTGACGAGAACTCGGCAGAGGGTCTGTGCAAAACCCCCGAGCTCACGTAGGTCAAAGGTAAGCTTGGCGTGGTCCAGAGGTAGCGGTCCTAGAGGCGGCCAGTCGACGTTCGTTGCCATCTGCATGTTTCAAGGGGACATGTGTTAGCAGGTCTATAATAGATAAGCCTTGCATAAAAGTAAATGCAGGGTCGGTATATAACCGAAAAAGGGGCTGTTCACGTCCTATTCTATCGTCCATTTCTAAGGGTTTCGTCCTAAGGTCAAGTATGGCTCTGATACCAACTGAAACAACCCCGATTTCCACGATGGGAAATCCACAGAGTCAAAGTGTAATAAGACCGTGGTAGATCATATTACCCAAATTCCAGTCGATGATCACATCCATACATCGATAATATCAGAGTACAAATAGTGCGGAATTACATAAATTATTACATCGCCGCATTGGCGGAATCAAAAGTAGCATTCATTCAGAACAGCTTGAAGATAAGATCGCCAAACTCGAGCATAGGAACGAATCCCTCAACCGTCAAACTCCTCGGAGCTATACTCCTCAGCAGAACCTGTATGCCAAAATTTATCAGTACGATTTGTACTGGCCACTCCCAACCCTATGAGCCTTGCTTTGTGTAATTGGATGCAAGTCGGATATATTCAAAAGGAACCTATAAGGCTAGGGTTTCCTATGTATTAGCATATCAAGTATATAATAGTATAGTCAGGTTTTAACACCGTTACCACACCCTTTCCACCCCATTCCCATTCCAAAGCCAGGTGTCGGATACCGTGAGAAGGGGTACCCTAAGCAAGATCCAAAAAATGACTGCTTAGACTTCATAAAAATCGAAACCAGCTAAACGCTGCTGGCCTCGGCCGATTCTCCGACTCGCCCGAGGCCCCATCACCGAGGTCTGCAATTCTCCGACTCGCCCGAGGCCCCCTCGCCGCTGACCTCGGGCGACCCCCTACCAAAGGCCTCGGCCGACCCCCTCTCTCGTCGCAGGCCTCGGCCGGGCCGCCGATCCTCCGTCTCGCGCGAGGCGGGCTCAGCAGCACTCCGCTGCCTCTTCCTCCTCCCCGTCCCTCTGACAAAACGCCGTGTCGCATTAACTCAGCCGACTGCTGCCCCTGACACCAGCCGCATGCTCGGCACAGTACCGCAGAGCGACTGACGGGACAGGAGGCAGGACTGGGCAGGGGTTACCCGCCACTGTACTAACCACCGTGACGCCCATGCCTCACTATGCTGCCAACTCCTGCACCAAGGACGAACACGACGTGGGGGGTCAGAACCGGGTGCCGGTGACCTCGGGACCAGCGAACCGACCAGTCCGTCCCGCTCGAGACCCCCGATAGGCCTCGGACGAACTAACCGAGTTCCGCCTCGCCCGAGGCTCCCGGTAGGGCCTCGGGCGAACTGGCCATGCTCCGCCTCGCCCGAGGCTGGGCTCGTCCCGCAACCTCGTCGCCTCCGCCTCAAAAGTCACTCTGGCAGGCTATCGCATCCAATTAATGCGCCCAGCTGCCCCCACTACGTAAGCCACGATCGGCAGTACGCCGCGACAGGAGCGACAGGACGACGGTCAAATCGCCTTTTTACCATCCCTTACTGACAATGCATGGTACCGTATCCTGTAGACGCACGTTCCGCACTATTCCGCCTAAATCAACTATCGACGATGGCCGCCCAGGCCTCACATTGCCGCCTGCTAAAGGCCTCGGCACAGCAGGCCTCAGCACAGTAGGTCTCGGCCTCAGCACGGCAGGTCTCGACACAGCCTACTACAGCAGCCACTAGACCTCGGCGCTTCACCAAGTCAACAGAAGTACAGGAGCGCAGCATATCGCCAGCCTTGAAGACCATACTGACTAGACATCGACGGGAACTCCCATGACGCCATGCTGCTCCAGGGAGCGGAATACGTGCGGAATACGTCCGCAAATAGTAGCTTTTTCGTGTACTTCTGGCTTCCTCCTTGTGGCTATAAAAGGAGGTAGCCGGGGCCATTTCCAGGACGGGCAGCAAGACAAACACACCGATAGAACTACACACCTCTACGCTGCTTGGGAACAACGTCTCAAGCAGCCCGCACCACCCTCGCCGAGACCTGGGCTATCCCCCTCTCTCACCTAGCTTGTAACCCCCTACTACAAGCACTCCGGTGCAAGGAATACAAGATCGATCTCTTAGACTGGACGTAGGGCCTCGATTGCCCGAACCAGTATAAACCTTGTGTCTCTTTGCATCACCATCCGGGATTAGGGGCACGCAGCACAAATTCACTCGTCGGTTGAGGGACCCCCGGTTCCGAAACACCGACAGTTGGCGCGCCAGGTAGGGGCCTCTGCGTGTCAGCTTCGTCATCCTAGCAAGTTCCGGATGGCAGACCACATACGACCATTGCGTCTCGGCACCATAGTTTGGTTCGGGAGCCTAGAGTTCATGTCTCTAGGACATGAGTACGACATGGTGCTCCTCACTCCTCGAACCCCACCGTCCGACGACGAAGTCGCGCCCCGGCAGCCCAGGCGCAGGCGGCGCCCGGCGGCCGCTCTCGCCACGCTCGCCAGGCACGGCGCGAGCAAGGCCACCCCGACGCTGCGCGAGCCCGGGGCGGCACGCCACTCCCCGCCGATATCCTGCGACCAGCTGTTGGTACGGGGTCCCTGGCTGGGGACCTGTCTGACCTGAGCCTGGACAAGGGAAAGTCGCCGGGGGCTTACGGCGATGCCCAGTCATCTAACCCCGCTCCGCCACTCCCTGAAGAACCGACCCCGGCGGGGCAGAATCTGGAAACGGCCCCGTTCCCATACCCCTTTGGGTTGAGAAATGCCGCCACCTCTTACGCTTACACTTACGCTGCCGCTCACGAGCACCCCTCGGAACGCCGCCAGCGCTTCGCTCTCGACCTGAGCACCCACTCCGACCCCTCGGACGAGGACGAGGCATGGCTCGGGGTGGATTTCTCCGAACTCCACAACCCTGGGGCTTTGCGCCAATTCTTGGCCACAAGCGACTACTGCCTCGGCTATTCCGACTCCGACGACGAAGGGACTTACGATCCGTCCCGTGAGTGCTTCCACGTCGGGCTCGGGATGCCAACGGCGGGCGAAGAGGAAGAGAGGACAGGCAACCATTCACCGCCCCGGGCAGGGGCGCGTGATGCCACACCTCCGCGTCTCGTAGCCCCGACAGCACGGAACGAGAATCCCGTTCGCGGGGGGCATCGTCACCCAGGCCTGGAGCAGCTCCGTGAGCTTCAGGCCAAGGTCGAACAGGACCAACTCCTTCTGCAATAGCTCCGGGACACTCTCGAGCAGGAGCAGCGAGGGCACGGTGAGGGCGGAGGAGCCCGAGGGAGGGCCCGCGACGTCCAAAACCGCATCAACGACAACGAGGGGGGAGAGCCACCCCCAATCTTTAACCGCGCTAGCCAGAATGTCGCAGCTGCTGCGATGCTGGTCCGAGCGATGCCCGAGCCCTCCACCACCGAAGGGCGACGGGTCCGCGGAGAGCTCCGCGACCTCCTCGAGACCGTAGCAGTGCAGCAGGCCGAGAGTTCCGCCTCCCGCCGGCGTGGAGGCACTTCGGAGCAACACACAGCGCAACCTCAAGGGGGTCAGGATGCCTCGGTCCGTCCCGAGGCCGCTCGCGCACCAACGGTCGACAGGGCCCCCTCGGTGCGCGACCGACTTAGGGACCAACGCGAGGCACAGGGCAACCACGAAGTAGTTGGCAGGCGACGGCGCCACGACGACGGAGCCGCCCGAGGCTACCACCCACACCGAGGCGGCCGCTACGACAGTGGAGAGGACCGCAGTCCTTCCCCTGAGCCGCTAGGACCTCGGGTCTTCAGCAGGGCCATCCGCGTTGCTCCTTTCCCTGCCCGGTTCAGACAGCCGGCCAACCTCGCGATGTACAGTGGCGAGACCAACCCGGAACTTTGGCTCGCCGATTATCGCCTGGCCTGCCAACTGGGTGGCGCGGACGATGATCTGCTCATCATCCGCAATCTCCCTTTGCTCTTGACGGACTCGGCGCGAGCCTGGCTTGAGCATCTCCCCCCCTCGCAAATCCACGACTGGCGCGACTTGGTTAGGATCTTCGTCGGGAACTTCCAGGGCACTTACATGCGCCCTGGGAATTCCTGGGATCTTAAGAGCTGCCGCCAGAAGCCGGACGAGTCTCTCCGAGACTTCATCCGGCGCTTCTCCAAACAGTGCACCGAGCTACCCAGCGTCGGTGACTCGGAGATCGTTCAGGCTTTCCTCTCCGGCACCACTTGTCGGGACTTGGTCCGAGAGCTAGGACGCAACATCCCGCGCTCTGCGGCCGCGCTCCTCGACATCGCCACCAACTTCGCCTCGGGCGAAGAGGCGGTGGGGGCCATCTTCCCCAACAACGACGCCAAGGGGAAGAAGAAGGGTCGCCCGCTTCATCTCGCGCCTCGGCGAAAAAGGCCTGCCCCTGTACCGCCTCTTGAGAAAGTCCGAGCGCTTCTCTTGGACCGCCGAGGCCGAGGAAGCCCTCGCCAAGCTCAAAGCACTGCTCACCAACCCCCCCGTCCTGGTTCCGCCCACCGAGGGCGAACACCTCTTTACTCTACGTCGCCGCGACGACCCAAGTGGTCAGCGCGGCCGTAGTCGTCGAGAGGCAGGAGAAGGGACACGCTCTGCCCGTCCATCGACCTGTCCTACTTCATCAGCGAAGTGCTCTCCGAGACTAAGACACGTTACCCCCCACATCCAGAAGTTGGTTTACGCCATAATCCTGGCCCGACGCAAGCTGCGTCACTACTTCGAGTCCCACCCGGTGGACTGTGGTGTCGTCTTTTCCCCTGGGAGAGATAGTCCAAAACCGGGAGGCCTCGGGTAGAATAGCCAAATGGGCTGTCGAACTCATGGGGGAGACCTTGTCTTTCGCGCCTCGGAAAGCGATCAAATCACAGGTCCTGGCCGACTTTGTAGCCAAATGGACCGACACACAGCTGCCACCCGTTCAAACCCAATCAGAATGCTGGACCATATACTTCGACGGGTCTCTGATGAAGACTGGGGCCGGCGCGGGCCTGCTCCTGGTCTCGCCCCTTGGAATACACATGCGCTACATGATCCGGCTTCACTTCGCCGCCTCCAACAATGTCGCCGAATACGAGGCCCTCGTCAACGGCCTGCAAATCGCCATCGAACTTGGAGTACGACAGTCTCGACGTACGGGGTGATTCGCAACTCGTCGTCGATCAGGTGATGAAAGAGTCAAGCTGCCATGACCCCAGAATGAAGGCGTACTGCGCGTTGGTACGTCGTTTGGAGAACAAGTTCGACGGTCTCGAACTCAACCACGTTGCACGAAAGTTCAACGAGGCCGCGGACGTCGCGCTGCTACACTCAGCCAGGTACCAACAAGCCCTACGACGCTACCAAGCCCGGCGCGTCCAAAGCCGGGACCTGAAGGTGGGCGACCTGGTGCTGAGACTGAGGCAGAGCAACAAGGGCCGCCACAAGCTGACCCCACCCTGGGAAGGGCCGTATATCGTCGCTCAAGTGCTGAAGCCCGGGACCTACAAGTTAGCCAACGAGAAGGGCGAAATCTTCACCAACGCTTGGAACATAGAACAGCTACGTCGTTTCTACCCTTAAATTTCCAAACGTTGTTTACATTGTTCCTCGAAATACAATAAAGAAGCGTTCTTTAGTTGTTATAATCTTTCGAGGAACCCCCTTATAGACAAATCGATTGTATAGAACCTAAGGACCGAAAGATCGTCTCAAAGGCGAAAAGGCCGGCCGAGCCGTGAGAACGGCCTATGCCTCTGGGCTACGGCAGCTCCCTCACCACCGTTTCGCCCAAAGGACAGCTTAGGCTCCGAGGAAGTTCTTTGCAGAGAGGTTGTCTATCGATAGGGGCTCGACGTCACTATAACGCAATAAGGGAGACTCGGCTCTGCCTCTGCAAAGTCGAGCCTCCCTCGGGGGCTAAAAAGGGGGAACCCCCCTAAGTCCCGGACACCCTTTCTTAACCGTTTTCCGAAAATTTCCACGCCAAACTCTCTCGCACTCCGACGGGATCTTCGCAAGAAACCCAGAGACCAAAAGCTTGTCTGGAGGCCAAAGGGCCGGCCGAGTCGTGAGAACGGCCTACGCCTCTGGGCTACGGCAGCTCCCTCACCACCCTTCGCCGAAGGACGGCTTAGGTTCCGAGGGATTTCTTCGCGATCGAGACAGAGGGCACGGACTTAGAAATAGAATGGAAAACGGTTAAGAAACACACATACGCAAATATTTTAAGGGCCTCGACGGCCACAAAAACGTCACGATTCGGCAACTAACCCAATCCGGTTACATGGCCCCTTTTGGCCCAGGTCAAAGCTCAAGGATCGGCGGCTGGCGCGGGAGGGACCACCTCTTCTTCAAATAGCTTGGCCAACGCAGTGCCAGGCGCCTCGGCCGCCTCCAACAGCCTCACGACCTCTGCATCAGCCTCCTCGTCATCTTCTGGCAACACATAGCCGTCGCTGACAGCCTCGAGGTTGATGGCGTAGTGCGAGGAGACGACGGCCAGGGCACGCTTGACACCCGTGTGCAACGCCCCTCGGAGTCTCTCGCGGACGTGGCCGCTCAACGCGATCAGGCGGCTCCCAAGGGAGCTAGCTGATTGGACCTCCTCGGCGTCCAGAGCCTCGCAGGCGGACCGGACAGCGCTGCGCAGCGCCTCGTGCTCCCGGACCTCGACATCCAGCGCTGCTTGCGCCGCGACGGAGGCCTCAGCCGCCTGGGAGGCTTCTTTCTCCAGACCTACGTCACAACAAGGGGACAGGAGTCAAGCGCGAACCAGGACAAGAAGAGCAAACAGAGCGAGGAACATAGTTCAGCGGAACTTACCCTCGGCCTTGCTCTTCCAGACTGAGACCTCGACCCGAGAGGCCTCGGCCGCCTGGGTAGCCTCTGCCAAGGCGACTTTCGTCGCCTGATGCTCGCTCTGCTCCGCACCCAGCTGCCCGGCTGTTTCCTTAGCAGAGGCCGTCGCCTCTTGGGCCCGAAGCCTGAAGGAGTCTCGCTCCTCCTCCAGTTCCTTGATCTTGGCCACCAGAGGGGCGGACTGCTCCTTAGCCGTGGCCAACTCCGCCTGAATATCAGCACAACGAAGGCGGAGGTCCTCCACTTCCGCACTCCGTGCCGACAACAGCCCCTGGGCATCGGCAAGCAGGCCCTTTTGGCGCCGGAGCTGGTCCCAGATATCCCTCTCATTTCGCAGGAACACCGACTTCCCAAGGGATCGGGCCTCGAGCTCCTAAGGAGGCAAAACAAAAAACACACGTCAAACACTGCGTGGGGGCTCGGAGAAAAAACAACGCGGCACGAGAGGGGAAAGTACTTACCCGCGTGACACCGGGCAAGTCCTGACCGATAATAGTCATCGCTGTCTGCAGCGACCGCACTGCCAATTGGCGGTACTGCTCGAGGGTACCCCAATGCCCCCCCTCTGCGGTATCTTCAAGGGCGAACACGGGCTCCCCCTCGGGGTCAGCCCGGTTCCGCCAGAAAACACGCGGGAAGTTCCACCCGCGAGGCTCGGGCCGTAGCCGGACAAGAGCCGAACTCCCCTCGGCGGGATCTGGGACTGGTTGCTCCGCGGTACTGATCGCCTCGACGTCCGCCGCCTCCTTCCCTCGGGAGGAATCATCAGACGAGATTGTCTGAACCAGGGGCGGCGCCAAAACTTGCTCCGTCTCCATCGCCTCGGCCTCGACGGACCCGGGGGCTCTGGCCTCCGCCATCTCTACCTCGGTGGCCCCGGCGTCCACCGCCCTGACATTGGAGGCCTCGGGGCTCCGGCCTCGCCCTCAATAGCCTCGGCAATAGCAGACGCCTCAGCCTCCTTCTCCTGGGCAGCCGCCTCCCCCGAAACGGCCTCGCCCGACGCCGCGCCGCGTCGCACGCCAGCCTGCGCCTCCGCTGCCTGATGGGCGGAGGAGCTAACGTTCACCTTGAGCGCCTTACGGGGCGCCAAGGGAGGGTCTCCCACCAGAAGCGTCTGGCTGGAAGAAAAGACACTCCCAAGGTCAGCATGCGACCAAGGGGCAAACAAGAAGCGGACTCCACCACGGAAGACACTTACCGCGAACGGGGATGCAGCCGCTTCGACACCGCCAGCCTCCTCTGCAACGGCGGCGGTGGTGGCAGCAGCGCGGCCTCGGTATCCACCAGCGCCAGCTGGCCTTCGTCGGACCCCGGCACCTCCTCGACCCTTTGCGGAAATGATGGGGTCGCCCCCACGGTCACCCGCTCCACCTCCATCGTCGAACCCGTCGGGCCGACGGCACGCTCCTCCGACACCCGCGCCTCGGGTGTGTCGGCCTCGGCCCCGGGACGGGCCACCACTGGCCCCGGGACGCCTCCTCCTCCTCCTAGGGGCGTCAGGCTCCTTGCCGGCGCCCCGGGAACCATCTCCCTGATGTCGGGGAGGTGTTCCAGGCAGGCCGACCCCACCTCGCGCCCGCCGCCGTCGCTCGAAGAATCCGACACCGACGACGAGGGAGACGGCTCCACGGGAGACCATCGAGACTCTGACGCCGGCGACGGGCGTCCAGCTTTTCGCGCGCAAGGAGCTTCTTCGTGCGCTTCGCCTCCTTGGCATCTTTCTTCTTCTTCGCCTCCTCGGCGCGCGCCCTGTTCACGGATCGCCGCCAGGTGTCCTCGGGAACGGGCGGCGGGGAGCCTCGCACGTCTCTCATCCCCTGTGGGAACGACGAAGTAAGACGACAGACAAAAAAGGCGAAAAACAAGAAGGCAGCGGGAGCCTCGGCAACATCCAACTTACCAGCGAGACATACCCCCGCGACGGGCGCATCGGGAACGGCATCAAGTCATCGAGCCTCGGCTTCCCGTCTACCGCCTCTCTCACCCGACGCAGGGTCTCGTCGTCGGTAAGAGCGAAGGCGGACATCTTGACACCGGCGATCGAATCACCTGGGGTCATCTCGAACAGCCGCCGCCGCCGGGCCATCAGAGGCAACACCCTCCGGCGGTGAAAAGCCGCCACAACCACGGCCGCCGAAAGGCCGTGGTCACGCAGCTTCCCCAGGGCCCTCAGGAGCGGTTCCAGCCTAGGCTGATCGGCCTTGGCGACGCCGTATCCCCATTTTTCCGGTCGGCTCTCCACAACCCGCCCGGTATAAGGGGGAAGTCCTCCGCCGTCGTTGCGGAGGTAGAACCAGCCGTCATACCAACGACGGTTGGACGTTGACAGCTGGGCCGGGATGTAGAGGGACTGCCGGTCTTGGCGCACGTGAAGGGTGCAGCCGCCGGCCCTCTGCGCCTTCCGAGCCCCCCTCGTCCCCCCCGGCTTGGAGGTGAACGTCGCTCGGAACAAATGGAGCCACAACTCCCAGTGGGGAGCGATCCCCAGGTACCCCTCACAGACGGCGACGAAGATGGCCGCCTGCGCGATGGAGTTGGGGCTGAAATTGTGCAGCTCCACGCCATAGTAGTGCGGGAGTGCCCGCATGAAGCTATCCGCCGGCGACCCAAAGCCTCGCTCGTGGAAGACGACGAAGCTCACCACGTAACCGTCGCGCGGCCTCGGCTCCGACTCGTCCCCCGGAGCAATCCACTCCGGCTCGTCGGGGTCGGTGATCGGGCGAAGAAGACCGGCCTCCACGAGCGACTGCAGCTTCTCCTCGGTGACGTCGGACCGCTCCCAGGGATCCGCCGGGAGGATGACGGGACCACCAGCCATTGCGCGGCGGAGGACGCTGCTACGGCGGTAATCTCTCTCCCTCTCTCTTTCGATCTCTCGCCCTCGCCCTTCTCTTCCCCGGCGCTCTGTGCTCTCAGCAACGGCACGGAGGCAGCAAAAGCAAACGCGGAAAAGGTAAGGAGGGAGAGGGCGAGGCTGTTTGCGTATTTATGCAGGGACGAGTCGAAACCGCCGGGCGACGAAATCGGGGAAGTTTCCCCCAGAAAATCCGGCGCGGTTATCCAGATCCGGTCTTACCGCCCACTCCCTCCTCATTAATTGCGCGTGCAGTTACGTCCCGTCGACTGACGCCACGTCGCGCCCGACCGCAGCAGCAGCAGGCGCCGTTTCACCTCCCCGAAAAAGCTGCCTCAAAAGGCGCGCCTGCCGTTGCTAACCGCGGGGAGAGAGGTAACCTCCACCCGATTCCTTTCAGGCAAAGGAACTGGGCACCGAGCCCGTTACGGTCCAGGGGTTCGAAGGCTGGGCCCCCAGGGGTTTCGACAGCCGCCCCAGGGCAAAAGAGTCAGGGACGACTACGGGCGAGCCTATACGAGGCCGAGGCCCAAGCAAGCGAAACGCTTGGGACGCCCTGTGTCGTGTCCGAGACCGGCAGGGAAGTCTCCGAATGGGATCCCACCGTAGGGAGGCACCGAGCCACCGAGGCCCAGCGAACGGCCTCGGCACCCACTAGAGAAACCCTCCGGTACTCTTGGAGCGCGTCTCCGGACCGCTAGCCGACCCCCAGCGAATGGGGTACGGGCCTCCACTCGGACTTACCCGATAACAGCTCACCGGAAATGCCGTCGCTCGCGCCCACCGAGGGTAGCGTGGCATCTTCCACCCCTCCTTCCGAGCGAAAAGGAAGCGCGAGGGTCGAACGAAAAGTCAGGAGAATCCCTGACGGCCCTCTTGCTCCGCGCAGAGGCTAAGGGACTCTTCCTGCAAAAACATTGCCGAGGCCCAGCGACTTGGGCTCGCACACGAGGGGGCTCGGCAATACAAACCCTCCTTCCGAGCGAAAAGGAAGCGCGAGGGTCGTTCAAAAAGCCGGGAGGACTCCTGACGGCCCTCTTGCTCCGCACAGAGGCTAGGGAGCTTCTTCCGCAAAAGACGCCGAGACCCCGCGACCTAGGCTCGCACCCGAGGGGGCCTCGGCCGACAGACCCTCACGCGCGAGGGGCGAACCAAAAGCCAGGGGGACCTCTGACCGCTCTCTCGCTCCGTGCGAGAGACTCGGGGGCTCCTCCTGCAACTTTGCCGAGACCCAGCGGCTCAGGCTCGCACACGAGTGGGCTCGGCAAACAGCCCCGTCCGAGCGAAAAGGACGTGAGGGAGACGGACAAAAAAGCCGGGAAGACCCTGACCGCCCTCTCGCTCCGTGCGGAGGCTCGGGGGCTCTTCCTGCACCCGAGATAAGACAAGCGAACCGAGCCCGTTACGGTCCAGGGGTTCGAAGGCTGGGCCCCCAGGGGTTTCGACAGCCGCCCCAGGGCAAAAGAGTCAGGGACGACTACGGACGAGCCTATACGAGGCCGAGGCCCAAGCAAGCGAAACGCTTGGGACGCCCTGTGTCGTGTCCGAGACCGGCAGGGAAGTCTCCGAATGGGATCCCACCGTAGGGAGGCACCGAGCCACCGAGGCCCAGCGAACGGCCTCGGCGCCCACTAGAGAAACCCTCCGGTACTCTTGGAGCGCGTCTCCGGACCGCTAGCCGACCCCCAGCGAACGGGGTACGGGCCTCCACTCGGACTTACCCGATAACAGCTCACCGGAAATGCCGTCGCTCGCGCCCACCGAGGGTAGCGTGGCATCTTCCACCCCTCCTTCCGAGCGAAAAGGAAGCGCGAGGGTCGAACGAAAAGTCAGGAGAATCCCTGACGGCCCTCTTGCTCCGCGCAGAGGCTAAGGGACTCTTCCTGCAAAAACATTGCCGAGGCCCAGCGACTTGGGCTCGCACACGAGGGGGCTCGGCAATACAAACCCTCCTTCCGAGCGAAAAGGAAGCGCGAGGGTCGTTCAAAAAGCCGGGAGGACTCCTGACGGCCCTCTTGCTCCGCACAGAGGCTAGGGAGCTTCTTCCGCAAAAGACGCCGAGACCCCGCGACCTAGGCTCGCACCCGAGGGGGCCTCGGCCGACAGACCCTCACGCGCGAGGGGCGAACCAAAGCCAGGGGGACCTCTGACCGCTCTCTCGCTCAGTGCGAGAGACTCGGGGGCTCCTCCTGCAACTTTGCCGAGACCCAGCGGCTCAGGCTCGCACACGAGTGGGCTCGGCAAACAGCCCCCGTCCGAGCGAAAGGACGTGAGGGAGACGGACAAAAAAAGCCGGGAAGACCCCTGACCCGCCCTCTCGCTCCGTGCGGAGGCTCGGGGGCTCTTCCTGCACCCGAGATAAAGACAAGCGAACCGAGCCCGTTACGGTCCAGGGGTTCGAAGGCTGGGCCCCCAGGGGTTTCGACAGCCGCCCCAGGGCAAAAGAGTCAGGGACGACTACGGACGAGCCTATACGAGGCCGAGGCCCCAAGCAAGCGAAACGCTTGGGACGCCCTGTGTCGTGTCCGAGACCGGCAGGGAAGTCTCCGAATGGGATCCCACCGTAGGGAGGCACCGAGCCACCGAGGCCCAGCGAACGGCCTCGGCGCCCACTAGAGAAACCCTCCGGTACTCTTGGAGCGCGTCTCCGGACCGCTAGCCGACCCCCAGCGAACGGGGTACGGGCCTCCACTCGGACTTACCCGATAACAGCTCACCGGAAATGCCGTCGCTCGCGCCCACCGAGGGTAGCGTGGCATCTTCCACCCCTCCTTCCGAGCGAAAAGGAAGCGCGAGGGTCGAACGAAAAGTCAGGAGAATCCCTGACGGCCCTCTTGCTCCGCGCAGAGGCTAAGGGACTCTTCCTGCAAAAACATTGCCGAGGCCCAGCGACTTGGGCTCGCACACGAGGGGGCTCGGCAATACAAACCCTCCTTCCGAGCGAAAAGGAAGCGCGAGGGTCGTTCAAAAAGCCGGGAGGACTCCTGACGGCCCTCTTGCTCCGCACAGAGGCTAGGGAGCTTCTTCCGCAAAAGACGCCGAGACCCCGCGACCTAGGCTCGCACCCGAGGGGGCCTCGGCCGACAGACCCTCACGCGCGAGGGGCGAACCAAAAGCCAGGGGGACCTCTGACCGCTCTCTCGCTCCGTGCGAGAGACTCGGGGGCTCCTCCTGCAACTTTGCCGAGACCCAGCGGCTCAGGCTCGCACATGAGTGGGCTCGGCAAACAGCCCCCGTCCGAGCGAAAAGGACGTGAGGGAGACAGACAAAAAAGCCGGGAGAACTCCTGACGGCCCTCTCGCTCCAGGCGGAGGCTAAGGGGCTCTTCCCGTAGCATCGTCGAGGCCCTGCGATCCGAACTCGCACCCACGGGCCCGGCAAACACAATGTAAACTCCTCACTCGAAAGAGAAAAAGCCCCTGGAGAAGTGAAATCACTCCTCCAGGGCCTCGGGGGCTACACCCGGCGGGTGCGCTCGCGCGCACCCACCAAAACCTCGAGTACGAAACACCATCCCGACAGGAACTATCAAGGGCCGATTCTCGTCAGAACCTCAGGGGGAGTGCCTCCACTCCCCCCAAGGCTCGGGGGCTACTGTCGATACCGTGAGAAGGGGTACCCTAAGCAAGATCCAAAAAACAACTGCTTAGACTTCGTAAAAATCGAAACCAGCTAAACGCTGCTGGCCTCGGCCGATTCTCCGACTCGCCCGAGGCCCCATCACCGAGGTCTGCAATTCTCCGACTCGCCCGAGGCCCCCTCGCCGCTGACCTCGAGCGACCCCCTACCAAAGGCCTCGGCCGACCCCCTCTCTCGTCGCAGGCCTCGGCCGGGCCACCGATCCTCCGTCTCGCGCGAGGCGGGCTCGGCAGCACTCCGCTGCCTCTTCCTCCTCCCGTCCCTCTTACAAAACGCCGTGTCGCATTAACTCAGCCGACTGCTGCCCCTGACACCAGCCGCATGCTCGGCACAGTACCGCAGAGCGACTGACGGGACAGGAGGCAGGACTGGGCAGGGGTTACCCGCCACTGTACTAACCACCGTGACGCCCATGCCTCACTATGCTGCCAGCTCCTGCTCCGAGGACAATGCAGCGTGGGGAGCCACATCTGGGCTACTGTGGCCTCGGAATCAGTACCCAGGGCTAACAGCTCCCCCCAAGGCCTCGACAGTTTGCTTCACGGGCTCGGCAGCCTGAGGGTCCATAACCACCGAGCCCCCCACGATGGCTTGGCCTCGGCATCTGCAGAGCCACTGCCCCCTACGACGTCATTACACGGCAACCAGCACGTCGCCCGCCATGTCCTGCATCAAGCCGTACTAGATCCCCACGACGCATAAGACCGAGTATGACCAGCATGTCACTTCCGCACGTCCCATCGAGGCGCTCAACCACTCCGACAAACCACACGACGGCACAGTACAGCGAAGTGGCAGACCAGACGTCCGTCACGTCAGCACCCTGCCATCCACGACGGGACCGTACAGGGATTACCGGCTACTGTGCTGCCTAAACTCCTGCACCAAGGACGAACACGACGTGGGGAGTCAGAACCGGGTGCCGGTGACCTCGGGACCAGCGAACCGACCAGTCCGTCCCGCTCGAGACCCCCAATAGGCCTCGGACGAACTAACCGAGTTCCGCCTCGCCCGAGGCTCCCGGTAGGGCCTCGGGCGGACTGGCCATGCTCCGCCTCGCCCGAGGCTGGGCTCGTCCCGCAACCTCGTCGCCTCCGCCTCAAAAGTCACTCTGGCAGGCTATCGCATCCAATTAATGCGCCCGGCTGCCCCCACTACGTAAGCCACGATCGGCAGTACGCCGCGACAGGAGCGACAGGACGACGGTCAAATCGCCTTTTTACCATCCCTTACTGACAACGCATGGTACCGTATCCTGTAGACGCACGTTCCGCACTATTCCGCCTAAATCAACTATCGATGATGGCCGCCCAGGCCTCACATTGCCACCTGCTAAAAGGCCTCGGCACAGCAGGCCTCAGCACAGTAGGTCTCGGCCTCGGCACGGCAGGTCTCGACACAGCCTACTACGGCAGCCACCAGACCTCGGCGCTTCACCAAGTCAACAAAAGTACGGGAGCGCAGCATATCGCCAGCCTTGAAGACCATACTGACTAGACATCGACGGGAACTCCCACGACGCCATACTGCTCCAGGAAGCGGAATACGTCAGCAAATAGTAGCCTTCTCATGTACCTCTCGCTTCCTCCTTGTAACTATAAAAGGAGGTAGTCAGGGCCATTTCTAGGGGGGGACGGGCAGCAAGACGAACGCACCGATAGAACTAGACACTTCTACGCTGCTTGAGAACAACATCTCAAGCAGCCCGCACCACCCTCGCCGAGACCTGGGGCTATCCCCCCTCTCTCACCTAGCTTGTAACCCCCTACTACAAGCACTCCGGTGCAAGGAATACAAGATCGATCTCTCAGACTGGACGTAGGGCCTCGATTGCCCGAACCAGTATAAACCTTGTGTCTCTTTGCATCACCATCCGGGATTAGGGGCACGCAGCACAAATTCACTCGCCGGTTGAGGGACCCCCGGTTCCAAAACGCCGACACCTGCGCTTGTCAATCGTGGGTTAGCCCTCGTGTGAAAAGTTTTGTATTTTAATGAACATATGCTTACCTTGATGACCTGAGAGACGAGGTTCGGAGAGCTTCAGTCAGAAATGTCCGACCGGGACCCATGCTCATCATTCGAGACGGTGTCGGCATGGCCCATATGGGGCGCCCCTTCGCTTCCTACCTGTATCTCAGGTGCTTATCCTGAGTGAATCGATCAACTCAAGAGGTCGGTTGATCTATCCTGGGTGACTCGATCGACTCAGGGAGGTCTGGTTGTCTCTCGGCGGAGATTTCGTGTGGTGGTGCCTGCCCGACTGGAGTGACGGAGTTTGAAGAGCTCTAGTCAAAAACGTCCGACCGGTACCTGCGCTTGTCAATCATGGGTTAGCCCTTGTGTGAACTGTTTGTATTAATGAACATATGCTCACCTTGGCAACCTGAGAGACGGGGTTCGAAGAGCTCTAGTCGAAGACGCCCGACTGGGACCTATATCCCAGGTGTTTATCCTGAGTGAATCGATCGACTCAGGAGGCCGGTTGATCTCTCCCGGCAAAGATTTCGCTGTTGGGTCTCTCTAGGTCTGGCCTAGGGAGACGGGGGGTCATCCACGTGCGATGGCGCTTCAGTTTTCGTGCCCGGCACACGGTTGTGGTTGATCATGCGGTAGTGGTGGGCCATGGCCAGGTGACGTCCCGCCTGATCAGGAGTCGTTTCATCGTGCTGGGCATGTCCCGTCGGTCAGGGGGCATCCCATCTGCATTAAATGGGAAAGAGAGAGAAATTCTCGCTCCGCCATTCTGCCTTCCCCGATTGGTGCGTCCTTCCCCAACCGCCATCCCCTTTGTTTTAAGTAGGAGCAGGGAGAGGTTTTTGTTCTGTTCTTTTGCCTGTTCTTCTTCTTCTATCGCCCCCTTTCTTTTCTTGCCGTGAGTGTTCCTGAGAGCCGCGGCGGTCTCTAGGAAAGAGAAGGGAGAGGGTGAGGGCAGAAGAGAAGAACTTACTAATTCTTTTTGCAATCCAGAGTGAGGATGTCGTACTGGAAGTCGTCCACTGTGAGGAAGTCGGTGCTGGAGGCCTTCGTCCAGAAGGGGTTTCTGCCGGCGCAGAAGGTGGCGCACTAGAGGGTCCTCGGAAAGGAAGAGTTCCCGCAACCTCGTTCCGACAAGGTGGTTTCATTCGTTACCTTCCACGAGCGAGGTTTGGGATACCCTGCACACTGGTTCCTGCGTGGGCTTCTCAACGAGTGGGGCCAGGAGCTGCAGCATCTCAATCCGACGAGGGTGCTGCACCTCGCCGGATTCATTACTATTTGCAAGGCTTTTCTTGGGATGGAGCCACACGCGGATTTCTTCCGGCGGCTGTTCTCCCCGAGAGCCTTGATGGCGGGGGACTCGGCTGAGATCACGCTGGTGGGAGGATTCGCCCTGCAGAGGAAGCCGGGTGTGGGAGACTCATATCCTGGGTACCTCCCCTGCGACTCCAATCGGGGGTGGCACGGGGAGTGGTTCTACATCAGGAATCCGGCGGCGGCGCCATTCCTGGTGTTCACCGATAGGAGGCCGGAGAAAAAAGAAAGTTGGACATGGGGCTGCGCCAAAAAGGAGAAGCACAAGGTGGGAGTCATCGAGGCAGAGCTCCGGAAGCTTGTGAAGAGCGGTCTCAATGGGGTGCAGGTGTTTCACACCCTGTACCGCCACCGGGTCGTGCCATTGGCGGAGAGGGTGCGGCCGATGTGGATGTACGACGGCCTCACGGACCCAGACCATACATCGTCACAGGATCTGCCGGGTGACGAGGTATGGAGTCACATTGGCCGGGTGCTGTAGCTATGGCCCAAGGAGAGGGTCGAAGGGAGGCCCATACCTTTCAACTCTTTGATCGTGTCCCGCCTGGTTTGTTCCTTTCTCTAATCCGCGCATTTTTCTCTGCTTTTCCTATTTCTTGATTGGGGGTCGTACGTTCCGTAGGGGCTCAGAAAGAACAAGTCCTGGCCGCACCTTCCCAAGGGATCAGAGGGCCAGGCCCGGCAAGCTGCTCAGAAGGAAGCGGCAGACGCTCGGAAGAAGAAAAGAACTGAGGAGGTTCGGTGGAAGGAAGAGAAGAACAAGGAGGTCACCCGGTGCATGAGGGCCAGGGAATGTAGGAGCGACGTCGAGTCGGAACTCGCATCGGATGACCCTCCTATAGATTTGGATGACATGATCTTCTCCGACGAGGAGGAGAGTCGGGAGGTCGTTGTGACATTGGCGGAGCGTCGCGGCCCTGTGGCGACGTCCGCTGGTGGTGAGCAGGAGGCCGCGCGGCGTGCAGTGGTTCCTGCGTTGAGGAAGCGCGCAGCGAGTGCGGACGTCGTTGGTGAGTGGGCGGTGAAGCGGCCACGATCACCGCGCCCCTTGGTGGCGTCGCCGGTCCCGTCGTCGTTTGTGGCGGGCGTGGCCGAACGAGACGGGCAGTCCGAGGAGCGAACGGGCGCTTGTGCGGCGACAGAACCGGTGCCAATGACGGACTTATAGCCAAAGGAGGCCTTGCCTATCGCGGCTGCAGTCGAGTAGTCCAGGTGGTCTGAGGGGCAGACTGGCGCCCGGTCGATACGCGACTTGCAGTCGGAGGACGCCCCGCCCGCTGCTCCGGTTGGGGAGTCTTGAGCCAGGAGTCATAGTGACCCGTAGGCCGAGTAGGAGCTGGTCAGGATGACTCCAACCCCGTTCGAAGCGAGGGGGAGTGGGTCACAGCCTGGGAGCGGTCCTCGGGCCGTAGGTCCGTGGTTGTCGAAGCCTGCCTTTCGGGTCGTGCCGCTCGCCACTCGGTATGTTTCCTTGCTGCTTCGATTCTTGCTAGTCAAGTCTTTGTGGAGTGTGGCTTACCCGCAATTTTTGTTAGTGGCCGGGGGATGCCGGGGTTGAGCATCGCCCTGACCCCTGTGCAGGAGGTTTGGAGGCCCACACTGCAGCGTGTGGCGGCGAGCGAAGGTGGCAGCGGGGTGGTGGCAGCAAGGTCTTCCCTCCCGAGGGTGTTGCCCCCCGGGGGGGCTGCTGATAAGGCAGTAGTGGCGGCGTCGGTGTTGGCGGTGATCCCGGTGTCAACGGTGGAGGTGACACTCGTGGCCCCTTCTTC
Source organism: Miscanthus floridulus (assembly GCF_019320115.1). Classification (NCBI taxonomy): domain Eukaryota; kingdom Viridiplantae; phylum Streptophyta; class Magnoliopsida; order Poales; family Poaceae; genus Miscanthus; species Miscanthus floridulus. The sequence continues at coordinate 134,475,756 of NC_089588.1, forward strand.
GACGGTCGCGGTGGAGGAGACGAGGGAGAGTGAACTCCCTATCTCACCGGGTGGAGGGCTGCACGACCTATCCTTGTCATCGGAGCCGAAGGCGCCGGAGGGAAGCGTGGCTAGGACGGAGCTGGGACGCCCGGCGGCATCCCATGCAAATGTGGTGGTGGAAATCCCGTTTGACAACGAGGCGAATACCATGGCGGAACCGGTGGTGTTGTCGCGGGAGCTGGTGGTGGTCTGGTCGGAGGCTGGGCCCTCCGGCGGTTCATCGGAGGGTGACCTGGAGTGGCCCTTCCCCGAGGACCCGTCGAAGGCGAGGTTCATCCTCCGGGATTCCCGGGAGCACCAACTCTAGGAAATTTTTGGCGGACAAGGGCGTGCCGTGGTGTCCGAGCTCACCGAGCTATCGGCGAAGCTAGAGAGCACCCGGAAGTAGGCTCAGTTTGCCTGGTAGCTGGTTGAGGTCGACCTGTAGCTTGCCGCGAAGGTGAGTTTTTGGTACTTCTCCTTGCCCTTTGAATCTTTCGTTGGTTGTTTTTATAACGCCTGTTTTTTCACAGGAAATAAGGAAGGTGTCGTCCCACAAGTCGTACTTCTTTCGGGCGGAACACGCTCGGATGGCCGAGCTAGAGCGCCGGGCGGAGTTCGTTTGCCATGAGTCCCAAATCCGGGCGGCCGAGGAGGCCGTGGCGCGGGCGGAGGGGCAGTGTGCGGCGGAGCGGGCGACTGCTACCGAGCTAGGGCTCGAGGCAGCAAAGGCCCGCCATGAGGAGATTGAGGCAGGGCTGCGGACATCCCTGGCCAATACTGAGGCGGTGCTTCAAGAGGCCTTGGCGGCCCTTGAGCCAGAGCGGGCCACCCTGGAGAGGGCACAGAAGGCCCTAGAGGCGGAGCAGAGGGCCCGGTCGGAGGCGGATCAGGAAGTGCTCGTGCTCCAGAGCCAGGTGATGGGGATGGAAGACGTGAGTACCCAGCTATGCGAGTAGGTGGCCTGGCAGGCAGAGGATTTCTCCACCCTTGAGGCCTCTCGCATCGGTGCGTACCCTTTTGTTTTCTAGTAGTGTTGATTTTTCCCTCAGCCTGTTTCTAAGTTTGTCGACCTTCCTCCAGAGTTGGGTGAAAAGGTGAAGGCGCTGGAGCGAGACCTAGAGACATCCAAGGCGAGCTTCAGCCGGAACGCCAAGGAGCTGGCCAAGTCCCATGAAGAGTGACGCGCTCTCGAAGGGGATCTCGACCAGATCCGCAACGTTGCCCAGCTTGTCGTCTCGAAAATCTTCGGGTCGGTGCCAAGTACCAGCACGCCCGTGGTCCAGCTGGCGGAGGTCCCAGATGCGGTCAAGGACCTCGTTAGGAGTGTGCTATTTTATGGAGCGTCGGGGGTGCTGACCTCAGTGGCGATGCACCACCCGAACCTGGACTTCGATGCTATCTGCAGTGGGTATGCTGAAGGTCTGAGCATGGAGGACATCCAATCCATCGGGGTGAGCTTGCTGCCGCACGCGCGGTCGGTGTCAGAGCAAGTCTCCGCCGAGTGGGTGATGGACGTTCGCCGTCAAGACATGGCCCGAAGCATGCGTGGAGAGAATGCTTTGGAGCCTACGGATAGCCCGAAGCCTGGTTTGGGGGGAAATGTCGCCTCGGCCTCGGTCGAGCCGAACGTCGTGCCGCCAGGGGGTGAGCAGCCTACGCCTTCGTCGGTCGCGCCGCTAGCAGATGCCGTGGGGTCGGTTTAATACCTTTTTTTAAATGCAAGGAGTTAGTAAATGTAAGGAGTTTAAGTTCGTGTGGGGGGGACCCTTGTGTAAAACGTTCGTGTGTTTAAATGACCGCAATCGGTTTGAGTTGCTCCGTTCGGAGAAACTTGTTCCCTTTCGTTCCTTAGTTCTCCCTTAGCATAATTTTGTTTTAAATTTCTTTCTATCTCGTACCTGCCTATTTGTTCTGTAGGTCGGAACTTTGCGAGCCCGGGCGTGGCCCGCGAGGCTCGGCCAGTCGTAACCGTAGGAAAAGGCAGGGTGCGATCAGTCGGAATGTTCTAAAGCAAAGTTACGTAAGGTAAAACAAAGGAACGAACTACCCTTTTGTTCAGGTAGGAAGGAGTTTCTTTATACAAAACCAAAAGAGTACTTAAGATAAAAACAAAAACAAAGGGGTAGTAGAGCCCCCTAGTGGAGCCCCCGAGCGCCTCGAGCCGAAAAGTGTTCGGGTCGGGGTGCTCTTACAGGAGCGTTCGCTAAGTAAAGGTAAGACTGAAACTTAGGAAGAGAAGAAGAGACATAGCTGTTCCAAGGTCATCGGAGAGAGCGTCGTTGTCATTGTCCTTCAGTTGGAAGGCTTTCGGTCAGATCCCTTTATGCTCCAGTCGTCTAGATCCTTGTCCGCTGCGCCCCTTCTTCGGTCGCTGCCTCCTCGCCTTTTTCTTCCCTTGGCCTGCTGGCCTACCTCAGCAGGCGCCTAAGGAGCTGGCAGTCCTTGTAGAGATGGTTGACGGGATAGTTGTGTTGGTGCATGGGCTCTCCATGAGATAGTGGAAGTGGCCCGGAGGGTCTTGCTGGGGCTGCGTGCCCGTGTGATTGGCCATGGCGACCGACACGAAGTTAGTCGGTTGGCGGTGATCGTTTCTGTTCTTTTTCCCCTCTGCGTGGAGGGGCCCTTGTCTTGATCCTAGCGCCTGGCCTTACCTTTGTTGTGGCCCCCATTGAAGTGCGGCAGAAAAGGCGCTTGCTGGGGGTGTTGGACAAAGGTTCGTGGTTCCAGACTGTCAGGGCTGGGACTCTGGTTGACGCTGCGCGTGTCTTGGTTTGGCCCAAGCCGCGCGTAGATAGGCGGTCGGCACGGGGCGGTCGTCAAGTCAAGACGAGGAGCGGTTGCGGCTTCTTGTGCCGCAATCGGTGGTTGAGACGATGACAGGGTGTAGTGCCCCATCTGCTGCGTCCCTATTCCCCGGATGGGGAGTGAGGTCACGAGGCGGCGTCGCAATACGGAGTACTCCGCCTGTTGAACGGCGGCGGTCTCCAACAATGCCCGGAGGTTCTGGTGGATAGCCCGTCCGCGAGGGTCATTCGGCTCGGGCAAGTCACGCAGGAGCATTGCTGCGGCGACAACGTTCTGACTGGCCCGAGCGAACTGTAGGGGGTTGGTCCCCCGAACCGGAGCGTTGCGCTAGGGCTGACGGGCGTGACCCGAGCGCCGCTCGCAGGTCTATGCGCACGAGGCGCAGTGTGGTGCGCCGAGCGCGTTGGTGCAGTTGGTGGCTGATGCAGCTAATGTCGTCGTATATCCTCCCCGTGCTCATGTGTGAGCTCGGGGGTCTCCGCATGAGGGCCCGGCGGGGTGTGGGTCCAGAAGGACTCTGTTACCCCTAGCGGCCGTTCTAGGGCGTCCGCCACAGCGTATTCCCGAGACCGACGGTGGCTAGGCGCCACATCACCGATGCAGGAGCCGTCGCTCCCGACGTCGTCATCCATGATGTCGAGGAAATAGGTGGGAGCATAGCTCGCCATCCCCACGATCTCAGACGTGAGAGGGTGCGGTGCCAGCACCTTTTGGAGTCCCTAGGCGTATGCGTCCGTGGAAGATGCGAAGCCATAGGTGAACCGACCGTATGGCGGAGCGAGGTTTGAGCAGAGAGTTTGCTCGGAAAGAAGCGCAGATGCCGTGCCATTGAAGTCGCGCGTCCCAGAGTCAATGGAGGACGTCCCTCCGACGGGTGCTGGGTCGCGAGCCTCCTCGCGGAGGTGGAGCACGCCGAGCCGATCGGTGACGAAGTCTAGGCTCCCGAAGCGGAAGGCCTGGGCTAGCTCGAAGACGGGTGAAACCCACATCCCGGCGGGCGAGAGTGCGGAGAACTCCAGCGAGCCGAAACGAATTGTACAGCGTCTTCCCCACGGACGGCGCCAACTGTCGGTGCAGAAAGTGACCAACTAGTAAATATTTGTAGTTTTGTTGTACGTTGTGATCGGAGGTGGCTTAACACTCAATGACACATGATTTATACTGGTTCAGGCAACGTGCCCTATGTCCAGTCGGGGTCGGTCGGTGACTTTATTCCTGAGCTCAGGTGCTCGAAGTCTGTAGTGGGGTTACAAACGAGAAGGAGAAAGGATGGGGTATACAAGAGGTTCGGATGGCTCCGACCGGAAGGGCTGCGGTCGGAACTTGGTGGTCCTACAGTTGTAAGGGGTTGTTGTCGATCTAGTGAGTCTGAGTTTTTGAGAAGTCGATATCCCTTGGTTGGAGGGAGCGCCTCCCCTTTTATAGATGAAGGGGATGGCTTTTTATAGGTGAGAGGGAGAGAGTACAGATATTTCTAAGCCTTGCTGCCTACGGTGATGAAAACTGGATAATGGTTGACACCCCCAATACTGTCGATGCTGTTGTAGGATGTCAGATGTGCACGGGGGGTTGAGCTATCTTCTTCAGGAAGGATGGACGTCGGTACCTGCAAATACTTCTTGATGCCTAGTGGCATGTGAGGAGCCACGCTATGTTCACTCGGTATGGCAAATCCTGGAGCCCGTACTGCGATCGATGTGGGGGCTTAGCGTATGGGAGTTTCTAGCGGCCCCTACAATACTTTGTGTCAGGGTGGCTGCAGAGCACTATTTCGTGCAGGGTATGGTCCCTGGTACAGTGGTTTTGACTTGTGAGCCATGCATTGCCTTTCTCCGCACGTCTTCTGGTACCTTCCGCACGGGGAGCCCCGGTCGGATGGCTCTAGTCGGCCCTCAGTGCGCCAGTCGGAGAAGAGCGGTGAGCAGGCTTCCCGCGAGCCCCGGTCACGGGGTCGGAGTCGCGGGGTCAGAGTAGGAAGCAGTGTTTTGGGCCAAGCCTTCCGATTGGAGAGACCGTTAGGAGACGGCTGGTGCCTGAAGCAAGTGCTTCGGTCGGAGAGGTGGGTCGAAGAAGCTGACGAGCGGGCGCCTGTTCTTAAGGGTAGACCTTCCGGTCGACGACCGGACTACCCTTCCGGCCTGCTGTGTTTTAGTTTTTTGGGCCGACCCATGAAATATATGTTGTTTTTCTGGGCCGAGCCCGGGCGTGGAAGCCAGTCCTCGAGGGACCCCGGGTTTATGAACCCGACACTACGTATAGAAACTATGGTTCCAATGGATAGTTTGTACAAAATAATTTTTTATCCAATCACATACATTCTCTCTCCTTTATTTACCAACCACATTCGTTCATGTCTTGGTTCTCATGTAGACAAGGTTTGTAACTTATACCTGGTTTCTATGATTTTTGTTCTCTCTCTTCAATAACTACCTTGTCACATCAGCAAAAACGCTTAGGTGGCAGTACAATTAATATCTATAGAAACTATGGTGATTTCTACGTTGGAAGTGCCATAACCCACAAACACCTCTGAATTAGCATTGATGTGTCTGACTTAATAAGGTTATTAAATGCCAGATTCTTTGCCCTGAGAAATTACTGTATCATCCCCATTCCAAAAAGGAAAAAAAAGATGCTCCTGGGTTGTTTGAAGTAAAAAAATAATAAACTTTGTTGCACGTGTTGGGTTTGAATACATAACTGTTATACTAATGGATTTGTATCCAAAAATAGTTTTAAAGTAAAATATTTTTACCCTCTGTTACAAGATATTGTAACAAAAATAACTGCCCAAAGTTGTAGTTCGTAAACCATTTGTCAATTAGCGAAACAACAACTATTTGTGGCTCGAGGGGGGAATATATTGTTTTTACACAATCACAAACAAAACAGTGAAACGATATTGTACGTAGGAATAGGTCACTACATCTTTTTTTTTGGGAAAAATATGTTACTACATCTGAATCACAGCTTACTAACTGAACATCAGTTTTGTTTGCAACCACAAACCTTCATGGACGCAGAGCATTGAAACAATGAAAATTTCCTTGCAAAATCATATGTACAAACAGAACACGCAGTAGCAATTTTCAACAATTAGTATTACAAAATTAAACTTAAAAAAATCTGCATTTTAGGCACTTTCGTTTTTATTAGGGAAAAAACAAGCCAACTGCTCTGGTTTCAAAAAAAAAAAAAGGCAAGAGAGAAGAAAACGGCCCCGTTCGCTGGTCTGAAACTTGGCTGAAACTGGCTGAAAAATACTGTTCCAGCTGAATTGTTGTGAGAGAAAAACACTGTTCCGGCTGAAAAAAGAAGTTGAACAAACTAAATATAGGATAAGCCGAACCAGGCCAACAAGACAAGAGCTCAGTTTTGTTCAACTAAGGGGATACTATATGTTTAGAATTTACATACAAATTAGCTAATGAGGCACCAGAGAACATCACACAGGATAGAAATCCTGGATTCTATGGCGCTAGATATTGTTCGTTGGTTTTTCACTTGGTTTGAAGCTGGCAAACATTGGGCGCGGGCGTCGTGCTGTTTAAGACTTACGTACACACTTCAGCCTGTTCATTTCGGCTGAAACGATCATGGATTATAAGTCAGAATAGTATTTTTCTCTCATACTAAACTAGCCTTTTAGTATGAGAGAAAAATACTGTTCTGGCTTATAATCCACGATCGTTTCAGACCAGCCGGCTGGTCCGGCTTATTCTCTTCACAATGCTACAGTGCATCTTTCAGCCGCTACAGTATTTCTCTCTCACAAAACCAGCCGCTACAGTGTTTTGGCTTCTTTTTTTCAGACAAGCGAACGGGGCTAATATCTTGTCCCGTAGCATCCCAAACACAACAATCAAATCCATGCCCTACCAGATTAATTATTGCAAACAATACGTATGTTTACAGCACCTCAGTCTCCACATCAGCACATTAAACCAACAGCAGTAATATTTATTTGGTACCCGCCATCGTGTATATATATTTTTCTCGTCGTATAGTGCTAAGTCAAACACTTAGTAGCATCAAAGTAACCACCAAAGTGTCGATGGTGTTTCACTTTTCACCTCACAAAACACCTAGCATTCTCACGAGGTCTGCGCTTGTGGTAGGTGGCCGGGTACTCCAATGGAAGATGAGCAGGAAGCAGAGTAGTGGTACGTATCTGAGACGGCAGTAGTAATGGCATGAATGCGCAGATTTGGTTCGGTTGTGTTTGGTTGGCGCCACTGCACACACATTCAATTCAATGGCCATGGCCAGCCAGCGCGGCTCCATCGCCCTCGTCTTCTGCTTCCGCTTCCTTCCGCTCCCTGCTTGTATGTAGTGTGCGTGCGTGTGCGTGTGTTCACGGCCAAGCCACAGCCACAGAGCTAGGGAAGGTTTCAGTTTCAGAGAACCACCAGAGCCAGTAGCAAACAAAGCTGTAGATGTTGAGCTGCAAAAACGGCTGATCCTGGCGCTGATGCTGATTTGTTGTGAGAGAAAAACACTATTATTTCGCTGAAACAGTACGGCTGATAAGTTCAAGCGAACGGGGCCATGGAGGCTGATAGATCTGGCACTAGTGGCCCTCATTCCCTCCCCTGCATGCCAAATGCAGGAATATAAACAAGTGTATGTACCTGCAATATGTAAGACGTAGGGAACAGAAGCTAATGCAGGTCTTATAGATGGAGGAAGACTAGGGGGTGTTTGGTTCGAGCTACTAAACTTTAGTAGCTATTAAACGATTTAGTTACTTTTAGTAACTTCAGAGTTACTAGAGAGGACTAAAGCCCTTTTAGTAGCTTTTAGTCATAGCGTTTGATTAAAAAGTTACTAAAATGACTAAAAGCTACTAAATTTTGTAGTTACTAGGCGAATCAAACAGGCCCTAGACTACTACTATTAGTAGCCAACATTTGCATTTTTACTCCCTCTGTCCTTGAATAAATAAATTACTAGAGTTAACCGAATTTCTAGTAAAAACCGTTAAGATTTATGGGATCAAATCAATATTATTAAATTTATCATAAAATATATTTTTATAAGGTGCTCATTTTATATCATAAATATTGTTACTCTTTTCTATAAAGTTAGCAAACCCACCCGTTCCATCATCATCACAATGAAACGACGGCCGCGATGCATGAGACTGTTGTCCAGACGAGAGAATTGGTTAGTGGTTCGGCTGCTCGAGCTACCATGTTAGATTGATGACGGTAGCGCTTCAAAAGTCACAGCTGAGAAGATAATATATGGTCTGTATATTCCTTCTGTTTTTTTACATGTCATATTAGTCTGTTTTTTTAACTATCATTTAAAAAAAAAATTGTGTATGTTAACAATATAAGATTTATTTTTTTAGATTCACTATGAGAAATATCTTCACAATATATAGTTCACATGTAAAAAAAACAGTTAAAATTAGGAATATTTAACTTAAAACAAACCTAATACGACAATCGGAACAGAGGGAGTACTCTCATGTGCAAAAAAGAATGGAAATCCGGAGAAGTCAGATAATCCTAAATTATAGAAAATAATATTAATATTGTATCTTAAAATAAATTATCAAAATATTTCCTTCAAAAAATAATTATTAAAATATATTCCATGATAAAATTATTAAACTCCAGAAGTGGGGAGGCTTTCCTACACCTTTCACTCTTTTCTTTTCTTCAGGACCAATGGATTACTCCGTAGTATAGTACTCCTGTATACTCTGGAGAAGTTTCTTGTGGGCTCAGACCAGCTCCAGTGTGTATATCAAGGATTTGTTTGGTAGAGCTTTAAGAACAGCTTCTAGGATAAACCCAAAGAAGCTCTCTTAAATAGTTTTTTTTAAGAAGTGATTCTATGTTGATTTTGTGAATTGATGAAATGAACTAGGAAGCTAAAATCTGAAAAAGTAGTTTCTCAAAATTCATTAAACGCATAGAGTTACTGTATGCATGGATTTTATCCTATAGAATCGTAGAGAAGCTTTTTCAGCAGGAGAATCACTTTTCTTAATAAATTTAGCTTCCACGGAGTCTTATTTAGGCACCAAACCAAAAATAGAATCATAGAGGAGCTCTACCAAACAAACCCTACAAATGCATAACCTTAGAATCTATAAGCACATGTAGCTTATTTACGCACCGATGTAAAGAATAAACAAAAAATCCTTTTGACCTAGCCATGGGGAGCGGATGAAGAAAGTTATTGGTGATAACACATTTGATTGCTCAGTAAGGTTATACTAACGACATGATAAGAAATGATAGATTAGAGCAAATTCTACCTGTATGGGGCTTGATGACCTGGCTTCCTTTGCTCCTTAGAATAAAACGCTGAACTTGCTCTCATAGCGTCCATGATGACATCCCCGTAGCCCCGGAAAGGTGCATTGCATGCAACGCACAACGCGCGAGACGACGGGACATTTGGATAAAGATGGCGGTCATGCCCTACTCCTAGCTCGCTACACCAACTTTTTGTCCCCTGCCTCCTGACGACTGGAATTGCTCCTACGAGTCGCCCATGATTAGGGCAAAACAGAGCAGAACATGACAGGGGCAAGACGAAGATGCTGCTGCCTCCTGCCTGAAAGGTGAAAGCATACCAACACAGTCAAAACCCCCGTCCCATCTTTTCATGCTCGGCTCCCCAGGCGTGACGCATGGAGATTCGTGCTCGCGACCACAGTCACGCCCCCCACATGACAGCGACGGCGAGGCGCACGAGCTGTGACCGTCCTTGGCCAGCTGGCTCCTGCGGCTTGCCATCTGTTTCTGCGGCGCGCTGCCCTGCAACTGGGTAAAAGCGCCACCGCCGGCCCACTGCACTCCCTCCGAGTCCTCCACCCCGCACGACTTCCGATGCACGGGCTCGCCCAGTGATGCCTGACGCTGCCATGTGGGACCCGAGGTAGCCGGGACCCGGACGTCTGTCAGAGACCCCTTCGCCTAGCAGGGCCCCACCGCCTCGGCCGCACGAGCTTCAAAGCAGAGTCCCCTGTCCCGCATCCCCCAAGCTCACCAGCCACCACCACCACCACCACCACCCCACTCCGCTGCCACTGCCGCTTGCTGCTATCACCGCCGCCGCCACGCCTAATCCAGCGAGGCCATGGCCTCGCGCCTCCTGCCGCCGGCGCTCGCGCCGCTGCTCCTCCTCCTCTCGGCGGCGGCGTCGCCCGCGGCCGAGGCGACGCTGCACCCGGTGGACTACCTGGCGCTGCAAGCCGTGCGGCGGGCGCTGACGGACCTCCCAGGCTCCCGCTTCTTCGCCTCCTGGGACTTCACAGGCGACCCCTGCTTGTTCGCGGGCGTCTCCTGCTCCGCGGACGGCCGCGTCACCACACTCGCCCTCGGCGACCCGCGCGCGGGCGCGCCGGGCCTCGCCGGCACCTTCCCGTCCGCGGCCATCGCCACGCTCCCCGCGCTGACCTCGCTCTCCCTCGTGCCGGGCCGCGTCACGGGGACGCTCTCCCCGGCCGTCACCTCCCTGCCCGCGCTCCGCTTCCTCGCGCTCGCTGGGAACCTCCTCTCCCGCGACCTTCCGGCGTCCTTCGCGCCCGCGCTCCGCACCGTCGACCTCAGCAAGAACGGGTTCACGGGGCGGGTACCCGCGTCGCTGCTCCAGCTGCGGGTCCTGCGGACGCTCGTGCTCTCCCACAACGCGCTCTCCGGCGAGATCCCGCGGGCGGTGAGGTCCCCGCTGCTCCACCTCGACCTCCGCAGCAACCGCCTGTCGGGCGGGGTCCCGCCGCTGCCGGGCACCCTGGTGTACCTCTCGCTGGCGGGGAACCGGCTCTCCGGCCCCGTCGGGGGCGTGCTGCGGCGGCTGCCCAGGCTGTCGTTCGTCGACCTCGGACGGAACTTGTTCTCCGGCGAGGTGCCCGGGGAGGTGTTCGCGTTCAGCCGGATCGGGTACCTGCAGCTGCGGAAGAACTCCTTCTCGGGGGAGCTCCGCCCGGCCGGGCGCGTCCGGCCGGGCGCCACCGTGGACCTCAGCCACAACGCGCTCTCCGGCCGCGTCCCGCCCGAGCTCGCCACGGCAAGCGCGGTGTACCTCAACGGCAACCGGTTCGCGGGCGAGGTGCCGCGGGAGGTGGCCGCGGCGGCCGAGGCGGGGCGGATGCGGGTGCTCTTCCTCCAGGACAACTTCCTCACGGAGATCGCTGTGGGTGGCGTCCCGGCCAGCGCCGCCGTGTGCGCGCACTGGAACTGCGTCGCGCCGCCGCCGGCTGTCGCCGCCGCCTGCCCTGCCAAGGGCGGCAGGGGACGCCGCCGGCCACAGACGCAGTGCCGCGGCCGGAGGGGGTGAGTTCTTCTTCACACACACCCTACCGAGGAGGGGTTTTGGTTGGTTTTAGTGGGTAATGATGATGGTCAGAAGGTCTCATGGCTCATGAGACCCACAACCTCAAGTGATTAGTAATAATTCTTGTTAAATTTTTGCGGTTAATTCTGAGATATAGGGCTGTGATTTTGTCGGTTGGACACGTGGACGGCGGATGATGTCGATGTCTGTGGTTGGAGATTACTACTACATAGGAAAAGTTTGTGTAAAGGAAAAGTTAGAATTAAGGTGCTTCATGTTGTTTGGTCTCAACTCCGAAATCAAATGAAAACCCACAATTTCTACTTTGCTATTTGTGTTGATATTGGGATCAATTTGCAGGAAATTGTTTGCCCCAGCCATTATCTTATCCTTATGAATCCATATCAAGTTTGCTCCACATAATCCATAGCCATCTCAATTCACACAGCATCTATTTTGCCAATGTCAAGTGGATTCATACACTGAAGACAGAGTCAAGATACTATATTTCTTTTTCTGCACCTTTGCACAATGTTCAGTTCAGCTAAGTGACTTGTATTTATACTGAGATTACCTGGTACTCAAATTGAACAGGCCAGCGTTTTGCATCATACTTGATTCATGCAAAATTTTGCTGCATATAATACACAGTGTGTCATAGCTGCTTATGAATTCTGTTGTGTGGTCTCCAACCAAATGACAACCCGCAAATTTGACCTATATTGACTTCTTTACAGGACAGAGTCCTTGACAACTCATTCTCTTCTTTTATTTCTTTCCAACTTTCATCTTTCCAATTGTCCGTTGTATCTGATGCATTTCCACTGTGAATGGTAAAATTGAACACTGAAGACAGAGTCAAGATACCATATTTCTTTTCTCCACAAAGTTCAGTTGAGCTAAGTGACTTGTATTTATATTGAGATTATTAGGTACTCAAAATGAACAGGTCAAGGTCAGCGTTCTGCATCAGACTTGATTCATGCAAAATTTTGCTGCATCTAACTCATAGCGTGCCACAGCTGCTTATGAATTCTGTTCTGTGGCCTTGAACCTGTTTGCAGGACAGAGTCGTTGATTCAAATGAAATTCTGCTCCAAACGTTTCATAAACATGACAACTCGTTCTCGTTCTGTGCTTTGATTGCTTCCCTGCTTTCATCTTTCCAATTCTCCGTAGTATCTGATGCATTTCCGCTGTCAATGGTAAAGCAAATGTAAGAGCTCTGTTAAGCTGTAATAACAGAGATGGTTGTTCGTGAACTCTTATTGTGTGGTCCAAACAAAACTACTGCCCACATCTGTACTGATGTTGAGGTTATTACATATCGAAATTCAGCAGGACAGATACTACTAGTACATACAATCTGTAGTTCATACGGAGCTCTGCTCCAGAAACGCGTCTATTGGCAGCAATGTCCACTGGATCCATACATACAGTGAAGGATACTGTATTATCTTTCTTTCTTTTTTGTCTGAGTGGACTTTGTAGCGTTGAAGAATGGGCATCATCTCCTTCCGAGAATCCAAAGCTCACTTTGGGAGCCATGGAAGAAGCTGGGAATTGACAAGAACGATCTTGTGCTACAGTCAGTCAGTCTCCCATCTCCATATCGGATTCTATGTAGTGCCTCCTGCAATGCAAAGTTGCAAACCTGTCTGTCTGTGAGTCTGGTTCTTAGTAGTAGTAAGACCTTTTTAACCTTTTGATAGAAAAAAGCAAGTACCAGAGCAGTACATACAGTGGCAGATTCGGCCCAGAATCTCTGGGAATCCGAGGGATTCATAGCTCAGACCCGTACCAAATCATGCTGTAAGCTGCAAGTAATCCGGCTCTCAGTGTCTCAGCGAGCACATCACCGTGGTAATTATAAACATGCAGCAACTTTTCACCCTCCCCCTCTCTCCCCAGCTCCTAATCATGACCTCAAATCTTTATTTTCCCCTGTTGGCAAGCAGGCAGGAATGATGCCAGCATAGTTGCCAACGCCTAGCTGAAGCCTTTTGGCTCTTGGGTAGTAGTAGTATATGCACAAGGCAAAATGTTTCTCTTGAGGCATGTGGCGACATGGCTTTGTTCCGCATCATTGGCCATGCTGCTGCCATTGTGCCTGAGAGGAGCAAGCTATCATGATTCATGATCCTTGGGCGTCCATGGCGACAACCCTCCAAAGTGCAGGATCAATTAGAGGATGGATGGATCGGCCAGGCTAATGGGCTGTGCTAGAGGCTAGAGCTGGAGCTGGACGCCGGCGGGCGGGCGCGCGCGCTCTTGTTGTCTGGCCTGGCTTGGGCGCTGCTGCTATCCTACTACACTGCAGCTTCAGTAATCAGAAATTCCGAATTCAGAACCAGCGAGGCAGTCCACTGGCTGAACTCTGGTTCTGCGTTTGCCCTGTTTCGGTTCTGCCTGCGTCCCCTCCGAGAACCACTAGCTCAGGGCCTTGTTTGCTCTCTTGTACGTACACTCGTGAATCTTGTCACTATACTCGGAGGCTCCGATGGATGGATGTGTAGCAGCAGTGTATATTTGGTATTTTAGCCTTTTTCATACCTATGTTTTTCATGCAAATAGACCATTGGTGAACAAACACTATTGTTGAGGAACAAATTTCTTACGAATATTGAGACCTTTTTTTTCTTTCTTTTCTGGTAAGCTGAAACAAATTCCTCCAGAAGCTTGAACAATTTCCATACCATCTTTGAACATTTTGTCTGAACCTACACCACTTTTCTCCTCAATCTGAAGCATTTTCTCTTATATCAGAACACAATTTTCTTGTGAAGCTCAGGAACACATCTTGTAAACTTGGAAACACAGCTTTCTGGTAAGCTACAGTAAATATGCCATCAAGCTAGGGTATTCTTCCTTTGAACCTAGAACGACTTTCACATGCAGCTAGAATAACTTTGTTTCAATCCTGGAACAATTTTCTTCTGATTAACTTAGAATATTGTTCTTGTGGAACAACCAAAAAGTTCTAGCTTCATTGAAGAACGGTTTCTAGAAAATAATATGAACACAATATACTAAATTGGGGACTTTTTAAGTGTTTTTTGTGTAACATAGACACAATGGTACATAATCATAATCTAATTCATTACTACAAAAACGATTTTTAGACGTGCCCCTTTTGTTTCTAGAGATAACTCTATCAAGGTTTTAGAGCAGTGGCGAATCTAGGATTTTTAGATCAGGGTATGCTGTCAAAAAAATTTCATATATAAATCGGTAAAATCATTTGACAATTCGGTAACAATTATGAAATTTGCAATATAATTCGGCATATATACACTAAATAACACGATAAGTTTTAAATTTGAAGATTAAGTTGAAAAACATCCACAACATTACAATATGAATAGTTCAAGCATCATAATGATAGCTCCAAATATATGCATAAAAGAGAGTAAGAGACTTACAATGCTACTTATTTGACTTTTTTAGCCGACGCTTTCTACGGGACATGAATGCATTGATGATATCACCTTCTTCCAGCCAATTATTAAAAAGCGATGCAATATCTCCATCTCTCTTGATAACTACACAATTATTAAAAACAAAATACCAAACAATTAAACAAATTGCAAGTGCACAGATTGAATCCTCAATCCTCATATGTGATGACACAAACACTCACATGATACTAAATTGTTGATCAATTTCGGTTATCTCTGATGTTGAGAAAATCTCCGATATCACTGCATATTATTGATGACTGGATAATATTAGCCATGGATATAAACATGATCTTTCTATAGAAAGACGAATAGTAAAAAAAAGAGATTGATTCTCACCGCGGCAGTCGGACTATATATGCATGTTAATCGTGCACGCGCATCAGGCTGATCCTCCATGTCACGTACTCGGTAGTCAGCGCCGCGAAGATTCAAGGACTCTAATCTGCGATACTAGTAGATCAATAGGAAGTCCAGGCGTCGGCGGTCAGGAACTGCGCATTCTAAGGACTGGACCTTGACTTTCCGAATTCCCGCCTGGTGTCCTTATGGCCACGTGGGCAGGACCTGGGCTTCCCGTCCGTATGGCCGCGTGGGCCTGGAAACCAGGAAAGTCCATCATCTCTCGGCAAGGAGCAGCTGCTGCATTCGTTTTCCATGGTGCAGATACGGTCTTTTTTGTTTTTTTACAAATACAGATGTATATACATGAAAGCTATTGCTGGATCTACATGGTACCTGGCATACCCTGTAGCTCCGCCCCTGTTTTAGAGACAACCACCCTCTAGAAATCGATTTCTAAAGATATGTGGTGTTTCTGGCCACATTTAAAATTAACTCTATTTCTTGAATAGTTGAACACACCAAATATATCAAAGTTATAGAGCTCAAAGAGATTTATAATTTTATAGTTGACGTTTTTTTATTTGAAATCATTTAGAGTAATTTCTCAGATTTCCAAATTTATTTTTTGAAATATTTCAAACAACCTCAGATGTAGAAACACCCTACACCAAAATTATAGTGCTCGATGCGACCTAAGACTTTATAGTTTTTTTTATTAAAAATCATTTAGGGCCAAAATATTCACTACAAAATTTCTGAAAGTTAGTACAAAAGGTGAAAAGGATAGTATCCTACTCTATGACAGAAGTGAGACTTTAGGTCCTAGGTTCGATCCCCACAATCTGCATGCCCGTGAGGGGTTGTCTATTGTTTGCCCGATTTGTAATTTCTAAAAAAATGGTTTCTAGAGTCTGATTATGTTTCAGACCGCCTCGAATGCCAATTCCCTCGAATGGTTGAATATGTACTTATAGATATAGTGAATAACAACCACCTCTAAATATGTTTTTAACACAGTGTCTAAAAACTATGATCATTTTACCATCTTATTATTTAAGCTTCTAATTTGTAGTAGTTTATACTTGGCCTCATTAGTCACTCCATTTCGTGATCACGAGTGCTTATATTATATTAAGAGCTCCGAGTTTTAGTTTGATTCTAGGCTCCCGAAAATTTAGTACCAGTAGGTCCATTTGGATACAACTAAGTACTCTATCTGTTCCAATGTCTAGATACGTAGCAAAATAAATGAATCTTGAAAATGCCAAAATATCTTATAGTTTAGGACGCATGAAGTAAAATTTAGCGGCTACCAATAACTAAGGTGAATTCTTATAGTACTACCATGGAAATCCATGGTACAGGCTCATATGTGAGGGACTCGGACTCGGACTCGGGGCCCGGACTCCACTCGGAATTCACAGATGGCGGCGGCGACTCGGAATTGCACCTCTGCCTCTCCGATATATAGAGGGTCAGTAAATAAATACGGGAAACATCTCCATTGGTTCGTCGCTCATCCTTCGCGGCGTCGTTGCAGCATAGCAACTCTCCCGTCCATCTCCATCGAACAGCCCACAACGTCGAGCGCGCCTGCCTGATTTCTTGATCGGATCTATGGACTCCAGCGACGCCGCCAGCACGCTTGATTACATGACCGGATCGATGGTCTCCACCAACGCCGCCGCGCCAGCCATCTCCCGGATCGCGCCAAGGCCGCCGCCGCGTGTATTTCAGCCGTCTCCGCCACCAGCGCCACCACTGGTGAACCTAGTAGGTTTTCAGATCAGGCCGGTCACAGCGGCGTACATGGAGTCGGGGATGGACGCCATCGCCTCCCTGCTCACGACGTACCCCATCATCACCATCGACGCAGAGTACGCGGTCGCCGTCCATCACCGCCCGTCCGCGGCGTCGCTGGCTCCGCGGGAGCGGTACGCGCTCGTCAAGTCCAACGTCGACGAGGTGCCCATCGTGCAGCTCGGGATCACGCTCTGCGACGAGCACGGCAACCTCCCTGTTCTCTTCCACGGCCACGGACGACGTCCGTTCGAGCTCGCGTGGGAGGTAACGTTCTCGGACTTCGACGCCCGCCGCGACCGCCACGCCGCGGAGTCCGTCGCGTTCCTGCGGTCACAAGGCATCGACTTGGACCAGGCGCTCGCAAGCGGCGTCAGCTCCGCGGCGTTCGCGGCCAAGCTCGCCGCCGTCCTGTCGGCGTCGGCGACGCCGCAGCGCGGCCAGCTCACTTGGGTGGCCTTCGGCGGCGCGTACGACTTCGCGTACATGGTGAAGATGCTCACAGGAGTGCAGGCGAAGGCTGTTCTCGGCGGCGGCTGAGTGTTCGACGCTAAGTATATGGCGGAGCACTGCGAGCGAGCGGACCTGTGCGGCGGCCTGAGGCGCGTCGCTGCTAGCCTTGGCGTGCGGCGGAACGTCCCGCGGTTGCCGTACCTTGCTGAAGAGCCAAACGGCATGCCTCATCTACACGGCGGCGATGAGGAAGGACCGTGACGGCTGCGCGGCTTGCGCCATGCTCGAAGGTCTCATCGATGGCTGCAGTGGTGACATACATGTCCGGTGTATCACACCCTTAGAGCAACTCTAAGAGTATGGCTAAATTTGGATATGGAAATTGGCTTTCTAAAATAATTTGGTCTCTCAAAATGACGAGGTTCCGCAACAGCTTGTCTAAAGCTAGCTATCTATTTATTGAACCTGCTGCCACGTCATTAAGCTTGGATTAAACTCAAGCGACATGCACAGCACCTAGGCCCATCCTGGGCTCCTGGTCAATCAGCGCACGGGAATCAGCGCGAGCAAGCATGATGGCAAGCGGCGCCAACTAGCTATATTTAGCCACCGAGAAAGCCGGGATACATGGCTAGGTATTTACAATCTCGAATAGAATATCTGATGGAGGGCATTTTATGTTGCAAATAGGCTAAACCGAACTCCATATTAGGAATAGCAACTCTCTTAGAGTTGCTCTTCTAGGAGTATGATCTTTTGGAAGATTATCTTAGTGTTAAATTTCAGATCTATCTATAGTAATCTAACGGCCACTATCACTTTGATTTGATTTTTTTTTTAAATCTGGACCACTGCCACTTTGTTTTTTTATTAACACACTTATATAAGTAGAAAACAAAAGGTCCAAATCAAAACTATCTTATCTCCACTTTATCTTCCTCCTTCGTGGAATGCATGCACCCCATGCTCCTGGCGCCGACACCACCCTCCCCGGCTACCTTTGTCGGCTCCTCTGCTGCCAGCCAACACGGCCCGACCCTAAATCTATCCGATGTACGTTCATCTTGTCGTCTTCTTCATCTCCATCCAAGCTCCCCGACGCTCACCCCTACTGCCTCCCTGATTAGCTCAGACTTCTCCGCCACCAACCAACACGGCCCGACACTAACTCCATCGGATATGTGTTTGTCTTGTTGTCTTCTTCATCTCCAACCAAGCTCCCCTGACGCTCAACCCCCCACCCCCCTCGTTGCCGCCACCTCCCTTCCCGGCTCCAATGGCTCCTTCACCGCCAACCACCATGGCCGACCCTAAATCCATCGGATATATGTCCGTCTTGCCATGTTCTTCATCTCCAACCAAACTCCCTTGCCCCCACTGCCTTTCTGCCTCTATCCTTGGTGTGGTGCTGCAGAACATCATGGAAACACCGCACCTTGCTGATCAGAAGAGCCATACCACCTATCGCATCGGTGATAAGGCGGCGCATCTTGTACCATGACGGTGGCGCATGCCTTGAATGGCTCATCGATAGTCTACAAATGGTAACTTATAGAAACAATAAAACAAATATGTCCAGTGTATCAGAGTTGATTACATAGTAATGTAGGTGATTCTTTGGAGATACATGAAAACAACGTTATATAGTAGATTTTTGGAATTATGTCATTACCAAAGATGGGGTTCATTGGAACGTCAATGTCATCCCGCAGAGATGGATGTGAATTAAGGCTAAATTCACCGATGATGGCAAGATGGAAAAGCTCTTAAGCTTGGTTCAGTTCTTGCATGTGACGTGTTGTAATCGCCTCATGTTTTTGGACGTAGCTGTTGTCCTTGTTAATGTAATGTGCCATCTTATAGTTTCTAGCCATTAGAACTAATGTTTTTTTTGTAGTTAGGTTATGATACTTTTCGGTATATGTATTTTCATCCTTGGATGGAACTCAAGTTTTGTGAACAAATTCTTTATAGTGTGCGTGCTTGTGTGATTTATAGCCATTGTCAAAGGCTATAAAGCTAAGAATCGACAATAGTTCTGGGCTGCTGTTGTTTAGTACACTTTCTCATGTCTATAACTTGGCATCACAAAATGTTTAGATATTACATCAAGACTTGTAAGTTTGAGTACCATTCCATCTAATGTTCGGATGTTCAGTGTTGTCGAATTCACACTTTTGAGGCGCTCGAGACGTACAACCGTGCAGCCGCTCGCCCAAAAGAATGTCTACGGAGTAGTAGTGATCTCAAAATAGATTTTGACTGCGTCAAAAAATCGTTTATGTTGTAGTGAAAACTGCGTGACTCATCATTCGGTCAAAAAACCGTTTATGTTGTAGTGAAAACTGCGTGACTCATCACTTGCAGGGCCTAGGCAAAAGAAACTTACAAGTCTTATGCTGTTTTTATTGAATCGATTTCTAGTGGCAGTCATGTAATTATTTTCAGTGGCAGTCAAGGTATTTACTGTCATATGCGGCTCGAGATTCATTTCTAGGTCCGGGTACTTTGCCATCCCTGGAAACCATCAATTTCTAAAACTTTTATTGTTGCCTACATATCTCGTCCAGACGGGACGTCATGTCCAGACGCGACTCCCACACCTGCACCAGTCCTGCATCCGCATCCTGCCCCACGCCCCGAGTCTTGCATCCCACCCCAGCACCCGCGTCCATCGCAGGGACCCACGCCCCCCGTGCCCACCCCGTGCTCCGCACGGGGAAACCCATGTGGATTGACCCACGATTGTACCCCAGCAGCAACGACAGCCACCGGCCGCGCCGTGGAACACCCGATCTGCTTTTGCAACCTACAAATGAAACCTTTGAAACATACGTCTAAAATAGATGAAACATTTGGAATATATAGTTGAAACACCATTGCAACATGTGCAATATTCCGATGTACTTTTGAAACATCCAGATGCAACACTTGCAACATACAAAAGAAGACAGATGAAACACTTGAGACATGCACCTGAAACACTTGCAACATACGTGTAAAGAAACAGATGAAACATTGAGGATAGACGCTTGCAACATACGTATACAACCATTACAACATCCCGATCTAGTTTTGCAACATCCGTATTAAACAATTGAAACATACATTTGAAACAACTGAAACACTTGAAACATGGGCTTGCTACATGTCTGAAAAACGTCCAGAAACACTTGAAAAACAGTATCGCCGCGCGACCATGGCCTACCGGGTGGGCAACTACGGTGGCGCAAGCCTCCCCTTCGTGCCGACGACGTGAGTTGGATGGGGGCGCAGGCACAGGCGCATGCCTCCCCTGCTTCCGCGATGGGTGAGGTGGATCGGCACGGCGTTGGATGGTGCGTGCTCGCATGCCCCCGCCATGCCCGTAGTCGATCGAGGGAGAGGAGACGCTGCCGGATCTGGGGAGGATGCCGTTGGCCGGACCGAGGGTCAGCGGCTTGCTTGAGCCCGCCGACCAAATCCGGTGGACCGTGGGGGAGGGTCGCGACCACCATGGAGTAGGGGGAGGGGACTCCATGGAGGCTACTGGACTTGAGGGAAGACGCACGTGGAGCAGGGTGCCGCTGGATCAAGGGGGAGGGGACACTACCGGAGACCGGCTCTTCGCCGAGTGCCAAGTGGTTTGCCGAGTGTTGTTTTTCGGGCACTCGGCAAAGACGCCTTTGCCGAGTGTTTTTGTGACACTCGGCAAAGAAGCTCTTTGCCGAGTGTTTTTTTGACACTCGGCAAAGAAGCTTCTTTGCCGAGTGTTTTTTTGACACTCAGCAAAGAAAATTTCAAAGCATATTTTGAACCAGTAAATTAATTCAAATAAAAAAGTTTTCAACTACAAAGTTGTACAACTCATCAAGATGTACAATGTTTGTTTTGGTCTTTTGTTCATATGACAAAGTGAAAGTAAATTTGTTCACAAATCTAACATATCTCTCTTGTAGTTTATGAAACTACAAGAGAGACATATAAGATTTGTGAACAATGCTAGAACGACCATGTCGGATGAATAGATGATCAAACAACCAAAATAAACTTTGTAGATCTCAAAAAGTTATGAAACATTATAGTTGGCAACTTTTTTATTTGAAAACATCTTGTCATGCAAAACTACGTTTGAATTTCAAAATTTTAAAATTCAAATTTTGTAAACGACCTCAGATGGAAAAACTTCCTAAACTAAAAGTGTAGATCTCGAAAAGTTATGAAACTTTATAGTTTACAACTTTTTTATTTGAATTCGTTTAGGGCCTCAAACAAGCAATTTACACTCGGCAAAAAAGCTTCTTTGCCGAGTGTTTTTTTTTGACACTCGGCAAAGAGCTTCTTTGCCGAGTTTTTTTTTATACTCGGCAAAAAAAATTTCAAAGCATATTTTAAAGCAGTAAATTAATTCAAATAAAAAAGTTTTCAACTACAAAGTTATATAACTCATCAAGATGTACAATGTTTGTTTTGGTCTTTTCTTCATATGACAAAGTGAAAATAAATTTGTTCACAAAACTAATATATCTCTCGTAGTTATGAAACTACAAGAGAGATATATAAGATTTGTGAACAATGTTAGAACGACCATGTCGGATGAACAGATGACCAAACAACAAAAATAAACTTTGTAGATCTCGAAAAGTTATGAAACTTTGTAATTGGCAACTTTTTTATTTGAAATCATCTTGTCATGCAAAACTGTGTTTGAATTTCAAAATTTTAAAATTCGAACTTTTCAAACGACCTCAGATGGAAAAACAACCAAAATAAACTCTGTAGATCTCAAAAAGTTATGAAACATTGTAGTTGGCAACTTTTTGATTTGAAAACATCTTGTCATGCAAAACTGCGTTTGAATTTTCAAATTTTAAAATTCAAATTTTGTAAACGACCTCGGATGGAAAAACTTCTTAAACTAAAAGTGTAGATCTCGAAAAGTTATGAAACTTTGTAGTTTACAACTTTTTTATTTGAATTCGTTTAGGGCCTCAAACAAGCAATTTACACTCGTTTTAGTATAATATATTGGGAACTAAAACGGAATCCAGACACAAGTGATAGTGTGGTGTAGTGGTAGAGGAGGTTTGTGCGTAGCGGGAGGTCTCGAGTTCGAATCCCGTCGGCCGCGTAGTTGTAAAATTTACACGAAAAATGCCGGAGATGGGTGGGCGCTGACCGGTGGGAGCCTCCATCAATTAAAAAAAATTCTATTTTCTCGGTAAAAATTCCCATTTTTTTCGGTTCCAACTTTGCCGAGTACCCGACAAAAGACACTCGGCAATACGCCTTTGCCGACGCATTTTTTGCCGAGTGCAGCACTCGACAAAACCTTTTCCGAGTGCAAATTGGGCTTTGCCGAGTGCCAGTGAGTCCGGTAGTGGGAGGAGGGGAGGCTACCACTATGCACTGAAGGGGACGGCATGACGCTCACAGTGGTGATTTTTTGGTGAAGAATGGAGACAGCAGGCTACGGTCAGGGAGATTTTTTTTTTTTTTTTTGAGCAAACGCGAGCTACCGTGCCATTCATAGTTGGGCCATTTGGGACGATCGGACGTCTTACACACAGCATTACGGATACTACGTAGAAACAATGACACTCTAAATTAATAATAAATCGAATGGAGCATGTATATTAACTAACTAGCACTGATGTTTGGAGCGGACGTAATTGTCATTGACGACGACTGAGTAAGCTGGAGGGACGTCATCCCTGACGTGGAAGCTGTGTACGAGAAGAGGCCCTCCGGCGAGGTCACCGGCACCGCGTAAGTCGGCACGGGCATCTTGGCAGGCAGCGGCGGCACGGGACCATTGGACTGGAGAGCGGCCATGGCTTCTCTGACGGACGGCCGCGCTCGTGGGTCAGGGTGCGCGCACCAGAGCCCGACGGCCACGACGCGCTCCACCTCCGCCGCGTCGTACTCGCCGTTCAGCTGCTCGTCGGCCGCCGCGAGGGCGGTTTCCCTGCCGTACAGGTCCCACGTCCACTCGACCAGCCGGAACACTTCGTTCCTCTGGCGGCCGCCGCCGCCCAGCAGGCTCATCGGCCTCCTCCCGCAGGCAACCTCCAGCACGACAACGCCGAAGCTGTAGACGTCCGACTCGGCGCTGGCTTTGCCGGTGATCAGGCTCTCAGGGTCGACGTACCCCGGCGTGCCCGAGACGGCGGTCATCGTCCGCATCCCGACGTCATGGTCGATGAACCTGGCGAGCCCGAAGTCGCCTAGCTTGGCGTTGAAGAACTCGTCCAGCATGACGTTGCTGGGCTTCACGTCGCGGTGCACCACGCATTGCTCCCACTCCTCGTGGAGGTAGAGCAGTGCGGACCCAAGCCCAAGGACAATCCTCATCCTCATCGGCCATGTCAGGAAGGTGCCGCCGTTGCCGTGGAGATGGACGTCGAGGCTGCGGTTGGGCAACAGCTCATAGACCAACAGGAGCTCGTCGCGGCCATGGCACCAGCCGACGAGCTGCACGAGGTTCCGGTGTCGGAGCCTGCTTATCACCCTGATCTCCGACTTGTACTCCTTCCTCCCCTGCGTGGAGGATCCTTTAGCGAATCGTTTGATGGCCAACGCGGCGAGGCCGCCGTTGTGATCACTGATCAGGTGTCCTCGGTACACGGAGCCGAAGCCACCTTGCCCAAGCTTCTCCTCCGGCGCGAAATTCTTCGTCGCAGCTACGAGCTTCGGGTAAGAGAAACGCCTTGGCCCCGTCCCCATTTCAATCTTCCTGATGGGCTCGTGGCCGTCGTCGTCGTCGCCGTCCGAGTTGTCTATGTCCGATTCATCAAACTCCTTTGCTAGCTCCAGCTCCCTCGTCTTGCTCCGACGCCGTCGTCCCGCCTGGAAAATCGCCAAAGCAAAAAGAACCACGACGAACAGCGCTGCGCCGACGCTGGCCCCGGCTACAACTCCACCACGTCGAGAACCGGAGGTGCTAGGGGTCGGCGGCGGCGGCGGCACATCTAGTATCGGTGTGGCCTTGGATTCCAAGGACGAGTTGAAGTACCAAGAATACAGCTGATGCAGCTCGACGGATGCGCCCGTCGAGGCAGAGAAGCCAACCGAGACGATCTCCGGCAAAGCGCTCATGAGGTCAACCTTTTGGGCTAAGGTTGTAAGACATGTTTCTCCCATCGCCCAGCCATAGCTTCAGCTCCAGGACGGTCG
This sequence comes from Miscanthus floridulus, assembly GCF_019320115.1. Classification (NCBI taxonomy): domain Eukaryota; kingdom Viridiplantae; phylum Streptophyta; class Magnoliopsida; order Poales; family Poaceae; genus Miscanthus; species Miscanthus floridulus. The sequence continues at coordinate 134,500,094 of NC_089588.1, forward strand.
AGACGTTGTCGTACCTGACCTCGGCGGTCATGTTGCCGACGAGGCTGAAGCTCGGCAGCACCTCCGTGGCCACGGACCTGATGGAGTTGACGTCGATGCCGAGGTGGTCGTACGTGCTGTGTGGGTCCAGCGCGATGGTGTCGTTGAAGGTGTCGTACTCCACCGCCACGAACCGGCCGTCGCCGGTGGCCACGGCGTCCGCGCTTTGGTTGGTGAGGCCCATGTTGTACGTTTCGGATTTGGATGGCAGGCTGGACGGGTAGCCGGCGAGGAAGAAGGCCATGCCGGCGCCCTTGTTGTTGAGGCCGCCGTACCTGCGCGGTGGGTCGATGACGAAGGAGAAGCGCGTGACGAAGCTGGCCACCTCGCCGGTGTCCCTGTCCCAGAGGCGCATCGGACCGGCGTACGACACGCGGCCCCTGCTGTCGTCGATGGCCTTGTCCCCGAACGCTGTCAAGTCGATCCACCCACGGTTGATGTAGGCTTCGCCTTCGATTCTCAAGTCACTGCTGTCATGTGTGCTGAAGGAGGTGTAGTTGAAGAACAAGGCGGTGACGGGAGCAACCGGGAGGTAGCAGACGACGGAGAACAAGATGAGGCCCACGGTGCAAGTGGTCGCCGACCTGGTGATCATGGAGAAGCTACCCGCCATCGCCGGATGCCAGTGCACAAGGGTTCCTAGCTAGATAGATGAGAAACTTGAATTGGGTCAGCAAGTCTACTGGCACGCGTTTGAAGAGGTAGGGTGGCATGTGCAAATAACATGGATAGCTAGAATTTTTCACACTGTAAATTTTATGTACTAGTCCACCAACTCGTGCATGCTATCATGTTAGATACTCCCTCCACGTTTTTAAGGCACAACTTGATATGGCATAGTTTCCCAAATTAAGATTTCACTATCTATTTATTTTATTTTATTATTTATACATAAAAATTGATGATAATCGGATTGTAGATTTAATTACAAATCTAACCTTATCAAGTTTGTGTTATAATAATTAAAAATTGTTAGTTAAATTATTGGTTAAAGATTTTAAAGTTTAAATCTTGATATGCGTACACTAGTAGAGAACAGATATTTGATCCTCGGCCAGAATGGGCTCTAGTCCCGGAATTTTTTGTGCCCGGGACTAGAGATACCTTTAGTCCCGGTTGGTGGCTCCAACCGGGACTAAAGGTCCCTGCCCAACGGCTACTGCGCCAGACAGAGGTGGCAGGGACCTTTAGTCTCGGTTGGAGCCACCAACCGGGACTAAAGGTATACTTTTACTCTCGGTTGGTGGCTCCAACCGGGAGTAAAGGTCTACTCCTGGGCCGTGGCTGCGCCCGGGGTTGGAAAGTTACCTTTAGTCCCGGTTGGAGCCACCAACCGGGACTAAAGGTCCCCCCTTTATATCCCGACCGTCTCCTTCTTCCTCCCCGAGCCCGAGCTCAGCACATTTTGAAGCTCACTGCACTAGTGTTCTTGCTTCCTCCCTCCCTCCATTGTTACTCCATCCATTCTTCGATTCCTCCGTCGATTCTTCAGTTGTAAAGGTTACCAATCTCATACTCTCATTTTTCACCATTGTCTTATCTCATTTTGTTCACTATATATATATGGTTCTTTATTGTGGTTTTTTTTTTCATTTGTAAGCAATTTGAGCTCAAAATCACTTCAAGCTTGCATATTTACATGAAAGAAGGTTAAAGTAGCTAGTTGAACTTGCGGACCGTGTTCATCTCGGCGACCATGTTCTCTGCCGAGCGGTAACGGACGTCAAGGAGGAGCTTTGATTCTACGAGAGAGAGCGGCAACGGTCGTGGAAGACCGTGTTCCTTTCCTCGTAGAATCGGAGCTCTTCCGTGGCCAAGTACGGTGCCGTCCGGTGGAGAAATGCTCGCCGAGATGATCACGTAAGCAAGTTCAACTAGTACGGATGGTTATTTATTCACATGTCCCGATATCGTCGCAGTAGTCTGTCAATCACCGTACCCAAACGTAGTATATATATAAATATAAACGATAATCGATTGTTATGTGTGTACACTCCCATTCTTCTGTTAATTTATGGAAATATCATGTGGATTACTTACCTGCCGCAGTAAAAGTAGTGTTAAACGCTCTGGAAACCTTTAAACTTCAAGCTTGCATATTTACATGAAGGAAGGTTAAAGTAGCTATTAAAAACTAGTATTCACCGTTCATTTGTAGCATGCATAGCACACTTCATTGTTTAGAGATATAGAGAATTTTAGAGTTTTTTAATTTTATTTGTTTATAAAATGAGAAATTTATAGTGTATTAAAAATGAGTATAGGGACTAGTGCCTCCGACTGGTATGACAGATGCAATGCAAGGCCGTGCAATAGGAAGCAAATCCGTTCTCTTTTGACGATACGCCCGAACAGCCGGGCCTGATAGATTTGGTGGTTGAACGGGTCCGTCGGCCGTCGCCGTGCGACTATACGACAAAGAACGGCATCGATCGACCATAGTATTTTATTGTCCGGGGTCCGGTCCGGGGTGCAATGCAACGCAATGACAATTGACAATGCGTTGCTAGGTCAAAATATGGTCATTTCTATGGACTCCGCGACTAAACATTTTATTTTAACTTTTTATGAAATGAAAAACTTAGAAAATAGTTAGAAAATTATAGAAAATCCGTACTAGTTGAACTTGTGGACCGTGTTCAGCTCGGCGAGCATGTTCTCTGCCGAGCGGTAACGGACATCAAGGAGGAGCTTTGATTCTACGAGGGAGAGCGACAACGGTCGTGGAAGACCGTGTTCCCTTCCTCGTAGAATCGGAGCTCTTCCTTGACCAAGTACGGTGCCGTCCGGTGGAGAAATGCTCATCGAGATGATCACGTAAGCAAGGTCAACTAGTACGGATAGTTATTTATTAAAACATGTTTTTGAGCTATAGTGTATTAAAAAATGAGTATAGAGATATAGATAATTTTATAGTTTCTTAATTTTATTTGTTTATAAAATGAGAAATTTATAGTGTATTAAAAAATGAGTATAGAGAGTAGATGGCAACTGCTTCATTATTTAGAGATATAGATAATTTTATAGTTCTCTGGACAAAGTTATCATTAGCTGCTATTGCCTGTAAGTAATAATTCTTTCGATCTATTATTAAACTCATCATATGTGTGTATATACATATAAATTATCCTAACAAGTACTATATATATGCAGATTTACAATGACAGAGCTCAGAAAGAAAGGCTGCAATGAAATTGGTTTTGTTGATCCCCATATAGTATTCAAAGACCCAGTTACTCCAAAGCCTAATTGGAAGTCTGAGTCAGAGAGTAACCTCATGAACTTCTTAGTGAACCAATGCCACAAGAAGGATATACTCTTTCCCTACAACTTCAAGCGAGTGTTAATAATGTCGATCATCCTTAATGGCTCATATGTTGATTCTAGTTAATTAATGAGTGTTATGCGTTATATCCTATAAACACATGCAGCAATCACTGGATATTGATGGACATCGATTTGGTGAAAAGTCACTTGATAATCTATGACTCGATGAGAAAACCACAACAAGACTACCAAGATATGATAGATATTATTCAGAGGTAATTTCGGTATCTCTAGCAACTATATATACACACAAACATGATGATTAACTATATCTGATGACGTGGCAAATTTTTTATTGGGCAGTGTTTGGAAAACCTTTATTGAGAAGCAACACATGGGAAAATGCAAAGCGCCACTGAATGTAATCCCTTTGAAAGTAAATCCCCTAAATCGCATTATCTTTATTAATTAAACATATAGCTTTCATCGGATCACCAGATTGGATGACAAATCTTTTTCTCGTAAAGTGGTGTCTGAGGCAGGAACAGGGGAACAACTACTGTGGTTACTATGTTTGCAAGTTTATCAATGTGGTCTCCCAAAGAACTCCTACAGAGAGACTCAAAGTACGTTAAAAATACACTATATATTCATTTAATTATTATTATTGCTTGTGTTACTATGTCTTTATATATATATATGTACATATATTAATTTATTTTCCTTTAATTCAAACCTATAGGCTCGATGGTTGAAGAAAAAGGTCATACGGCAAGACCAAATCAAAGCAATTCAAGAGTCTATAGCCGGATTTTTTTAATGAGTAGGTCATCGATTCTAAGGGCGAGTTCTACTTCGACCCAACACTGCCATGGAAGCCAAACTAGAGGATGAGAGGAAACTTGTTATATCACAACAACTGTAATGCAATCTTTTGTAATATATGCACATAAAATAATATAATGTAAAATACACATATGCATGCATGCATGTAAATATATATATGATGCATGCATGTATATATATATATATATATATATATATATATATATATATATATATATATATATATATATATATATATATATATATATATATATATATATATATTTCTATGCTTAAATTGTGTGATTTAATACGTTCATTGTGCTTGAACTGAAACATACTATACGCGCGTATAAATGTATAATTAGCAGCGTACAATACAACTTCGAAAACCTATTTTGAAAAGAAAACAAAAAAAATGAAAAGAAAAGAAAAAAGAAAAAAAAACCTTTAGTCCCGGTTCGTATTACCAACCGGGACTAAAGGTGCCGGCCATCGTGGCATGTCAGGAGGCACCTTTAGTCCCGGTTGGTGTTACCCACCGGGACTAAAGGTCCTCCTTTAGTCCCGGTTCCTGACCCGGGACTAAATGACCCCCTTTAGTCCCGGATGCTTTCCCCACCGGGAGTAAAGCTCTGTTCTCTACCAGTGCTATGCGCCTTATAAAAGAGAATGGATGTAGTACCATCTTAGTGGACATGAGCATTAGTTACTATTTAATACCTCCAACTATTAAAAAAATACTTATGCATATACATATAGGTCTTGTTTGTGAGAGATACTTGTGCTGTTGTGCCCTCATAACTTGGTGAGGTGGAGCTTTGGTGACCTACAAGTGAAGGATTTGGTGGTCTTCTAGGTGTTGACACGTGGAGCGGTGGCAACTCAATGTGTGTGTGGTGGTGGGGGCTGGGGTGGTGGTGGTGGTGGGGAGACACATTCCTTCATTGTTGGACACAACAGCATGGTGACTGGAAGAATCGCGAGGTGGTGGTAAGACTTGGTGACTCATGTCACTTGCCTACTACGGTTGGCAGTGGCCTTATATTAGTGGTAGCTCAACACCGTGACAGGAAGACACTTGATGACCAGGAGCGTATCTAGGTGGAGCTTCGACATGGATTCAGAGTTGTGTTTTGGCAAGCGATATCACGGGATAAATCGCCTTGTCCCTGAGAGTTTGCCCTCTCTTACTCTAACTCTTTACTTATTGTATTTATTGCTTTCGCTTCGTGCTATGCTTTGTGTGACTTTTGCCTCCCTAGACTTGCTATATATGGTAGTTGAAAGGATTGGCTCTATGTCAGACCCTTTTATAGGTTGTGGATAAGCTAAAGCATGCTAGAAAAATCTAAAATACACATATTATTAGATTTAGTTTATGTTTAATTAGGCACCCAGTTCACACTTCTCGGAGCTCACGGAACCTTAAAGACTTTTACGTGTACACTCGCTCATGAATATACATATGTGAGATTTATTAGAAACGATTAACGGACGAAGGCCTACATAATATGTACTTTCTTCGTACCAAATTATAAGATGTTTTGATATTTCTTGGTATATAGTTTTTCTTTCACAAGCGACACTAGGTATTTAATTCAGGATCTAACGGCGTTTTTCTTTAAGTGATAGATGATGTGTCCATTGACAGCGAGGCTCCTATGGTGACTTCATCAATTTTGAGATTTGTTGGTCCAACTTAGTTCTTTAGATGTATTCTTAGAGGTAGGATGTACGTGTGTGTATTCATAGGAGTGAGTGTACGCTTGTATATATAAACATACATGTTTTTGTACTGGGTGTGAAAAAAATGTAAATAGTGGGATTTGTGGATAAAAGCGACCTCCGGAGCTGGAGGTGCTGTCCGACGCAGGGGAGGCGAGCCATGGAACGACGTAAGATGGATAGCCCTGTTTGTCAGCTGGAGACAGAGTACAATGAAAGAAAGGTGAAAGAATAGGAGAAATAAAGGAAATGGTCGACCCTTGGCTCCAACCGCTAGGTGGCTTCCATGACGCTGGCGACTAGATAGTAGGTATAGTGGCTTCCATTGTCAAATATGTTGACATTTACAACCTTGTCTAGAAAACGTTGACATCTATAAGACCAAATAAATATATTACCGATGCATGTTTGAAGCTTGATTTAATGAAACTATGTGGATATACTAGATATTGATCAATTTGCTTATAGATTAAGTCAAAGTTAGACCAGTTTGATTTAATACAAAATAAAACAACATACAATTTGAATGTTAATTAAGAGAGTTATAACCTTCAAAAGTTACCAAACTGAGTTTAGGATCTGGGTTGGATCCACTAGTACTAATAATCACTTAGTTGGCTAGCTAAGAGCATCTCGAGCGGTTCTACCTAAATCAAACTACCTATTTGTCTTTTTAGGTAGCCACATATTTTCATTCTACCTAAATTTTGCTTTCAACTCCAGCCGTGCTATCTAAATCGTGGCTCTCAAATTCAGTTTAGTAGCCAATGACATGTGGAGCCCACATGTCATCCTCTTCCTCTTGCCATCGACGAACTCGGCCATGGCGTCGCGGGGGAACGACGTGGTCGGGAGGAGCATCGCTGGAAGCAGCCAGCCGCGTAGGAGACCATCGCTGGAGAAGGAGCCCTGGCCGTCACTGGAGAAGAAGACCCCGGCCGCTGGGAAGAGGCAGCTGGCTAGGGAGGGGAAGGAGCAGTCGACCGGGGAAGAAGCCAGCAGCGGACGGCCCGGGAAGAAGCCAGCGGCGTGCCGGCTACAGACCTACCGCCGGGGTCGGTGGCAGCGGGTGCGCCGGCGAGGAAGTCCGCGCCCCACCGGGGACTCGCGCGCCGCACCGGGGCCAGTGAGCCACGCCGGCGGCCTGCAGCCGTGCGGACGGCAGCATGCGCGTGCGGGTCAGACGGGACTCGACGAATGAAACAGAGAGGTCGGTGGGGAAGAAAATAGGTAGCCAAATTTGTTGGCCCAACATATGTAGGTAGTGGGAGGAGAAATTTGTTGGGCTAACAAAAGTAGGTAGTCAAGTAGGTAGCCTGTTGGAGTGGGTTTTTTTTGCCTCCACTATCTAAATATAGGATAGGTAGTGGGTTTAGATAGCCTGCTGGAGATGCTCTAATAGCTACTAACTATTATCTTGCTAATTATTAGTGGTGGGCTATTACCTTTAGCAGCTCCAAACCTTCTAGTGGAACTAGTAGTTAGTTGGTCTATTAGTAGGTATGTTTGGATCCACTGCTACTAATTTTAGCTGTTAACTATTAGCACTAGCTAGTGGATCCAAACAAGTACTTAGTTTAGATGATGGGTTTCTTGTTTGGAATCTGCCCAAGTCCCCGACGACTTTACATGTGTGGTGTATGCATTTGTCTAGATTTATTTAAATATTTGATGATATTATTTTTTCAATGTTAGACCACAGTGGTGTGCCTATGGTGATTTCACCAATATCAAAATTATATTGATTTGTGAATCTCAAGATCTGCTAAACAATTTTTTCGTGCTGTGATTAAAACAAAATAGTATTGGGATGTTTCACTTTTGGCGTCTCTTTGCTTGGCCTCTGGGGCCGTTTTCGGCCGGCACACGATAAGCTTGCATTGGTCTGTCATTCCCGTTCTTTTCACGAACAAAAGGGGAAAAAATTCTCTAGTTTTAATTTGCAACGGAGTTGTTCTATTTTCAGGTATTATTAGAAGATTGATCGATAAATGTCTCCGTTGGGGTGAGCCGGTGAGCCAAGTGAGATCTTGGGATCCTTCGCCCCGGGCCCTGTTTTCGCAAAGGTACAACGTTCGAGTTGGCTGAAGCTGTATCGTACGTTCTCGTTCGCAGGAAAGCGCGTAAGATACCTAGAGGCACCAGCTAGCTAGCACACTTCAGCCCCTTTGGCACGTCTCATCCAAAACGGCTTCACCGATAAAGCCAGAAAAACCTGGCTTTTCCCGGCTTCTAGTTCATTTTAACTCCGGCTTACAAAACAGCTTCACGCTACAGCGCCTCGATTTGCGTAAAATAGATGAAGCCGAAGCCGGCATAAGCCATGCCAAAGAGGCCCTTCGTCTCAAAACCTGCAAAGCATGCTGGTGTTTTCAGGTTTCGCGTTACACAGCAAACGACAACTGCCATTTCGTCACGTTGCTCTGTCTCGGACTACTCTTGCACCCGACGTCGCTCTTCTTGCCGAGTTTCCTCACGGTGGTCGACTCGTATGTAAGCACACCAGTGGTTCGCGTTGCTGTCATATATCTTATGAGCGATGAGGGGGGGACGTCAGTGTCGTGCTGCCGGGTCGCCTTGGGAGTTGGGACGGCTGCATGGGTCCGTCCATGCAGGTCGGGCGGCCAGAAAATACAAGCGGCCTGTTCGCTGGTTGGTTTCTGGGCTGGTTTGGGCTGGCTGGTGCTGGTTTGTTGTGAGAGAAAAACACTGTTGGTTGGCTGGTTTGGGCTGGTTGAAACCAACAAGCGAACAGGGTGAAAATCAGCGCCGGCTGCTGCATGCTTCGATGGCTTTGGTTCGTCCGGACAGCAGCCTGGGATCCTTGTGTTCGCTCTGATATATATATACTCCTCCCGATGACACTGATGACTGATCAAGCCAAGGCCTTGTTTAGTTCCACCCTAAATTCTCAAAAAGTGCTACAGTACCTATCACATCGAATGTTTGCGGCCGTGCATAGAGCATTAAATGTAGACGAAAAAAAAAATTAATTGCACAGTTTGGTGGGAAATTGCGAGACGAACGTTTTGAGTCTAATTAGTCCATGATTGAACACTAATTGCTAAATAAAAACGAAAGTGCTACAGTAACCCCAAATTCCAACTTCCTACAACTAACTAAACAAGGCCCAAGACGGTGACAAGCTAGGGCCGTTGCTTGTCAAGCTCTCAGCAGACACCGTACCCTGTCTCTCTACCACATGGATGCAAAGTAAATCAATATATACATGGACAAATTGGCATAGGAGTATGCTTCAATTTGCTCAGTTCAGGGGCTAGCTAGCTCTCAATTTTCCACCATCCAAAATCCCAATGTTACGTCAAAATCTGAGGCAGGGAACATCGCTTGAACATTATTTCAAAACAAGAATCTATCTCACATGGCGGAGCGGCGTACTACGACCTCGCAGATAGACGACGCCCCTTATCACTATGCCAACACTGCACAAAGTACACACGCCATTCAGGGACCCAGAATCGAGACACGTCTCTAATGTACGATTAGAGATGCGGGTACAAATGACGTGTCTCCGATGAGTTGTCACACATGGCCAGTGGACGGAAGGTGAATGTGATGAGACCTCATTATCAGGTCTCTGCTAATGAGGACAACTATCAGAGATGTGTTCCACTATAACTTGTCTGTGATATAAGAACCTTGGACACACACAAAAAAAAAATCAATCTTGGTGAGTTGACGAGTCAAGTCCAAAGACTCTCCCGTCAAAACCCCCCGTCCCTCCCCGCTCTCTCTTCCGTCACAGATGTGTTCACATCGGTGTGGCTATACGCATCACTGATGTGTTCACTTCAGAGACAAAATACAAGTGACGTTTTTTTTTCTGAGTTTCTGATGACCATCTAGAAGCGTCTCTAATCTGCGAGTCTAAGGTACTGAGTATTTCCTTTCCACTTTGTCCTTAACAATATCAAATTCCCTTCTGAACCAAAACTTGTATTACTCTTTGTTTTGTGCTTGCTGATTGACAAAGCAGTTCTTAAGTGTGAAGCAAGAAAGAAAAAGAAGAAGTAAATGAATGAACAACTCTTAACTGAACTTGCATGTGTTGGGTACCCTGAAATTGGAGTCCTCAAATACGAGCCAATGAGCAGCACCTACGAGCCAGAGCATTGGTAACCATGTAGTTTTTGAATGTGATCTCAGTAGCAGATTATAAACTGGCATTCTTAGGCCATTTGATAATTAGTAGACTAAACTACTACCACAGTTTTGGTTGAGTACCCTGAATTTTTTTAGGTAACAACAAAGGATTTCCAGCTTCAACTCCTTTTTGTTCCAAAGATTGCATCAATTCAACACTAATACACAAAAGGTGACGTCCCTCTACAGGTTTAACATGCCAACAACAAGCTCTCAAAAGGAAGGAACATGACAATTGAAATGTTATTCGTAAGCAGTATCGAACCACTCCACATGTTAGATATATACAATTTATTTTGTTCATAGGAAGCATTTCCAATTATTAAGTGTGGTGTCATATTTTGTTTAGTGTGCGCTTAAGCCCTTCGTCCTAGTTGCGGTAGCAGCGTTTGCCTTTGCATGTCATGGTTCATCAATTGATGAAAATGGAAGTATGGAGATTATAGATGACGAAGAAGATTAAAGGTAGTGTATTGTATATTTGATTATATTTTCACTGAATCATTATCCTTTTTAAAAAAATAAAAAGTTGAGTCATTTGTTTGCATTTTCATTTAGCCCGTTGAATAGTAAGGATCTTATTAAAGACTTGAAGTCAAATGGTGTATTTTGTCTATTCTAGCACTCTTTTCTTAGTGCTACACCAAATAGTAACCAATATTATTAATGGGCTTCTTCATTATGGCAAATACTTTTTATCACTTCTTTATCCTCACACCCGCTCAATTTTACTCTAGCTTCACCACTGTCTAGTACTACCCATAAACATGGAGCAATATAGATTACTTAGGATTCATGACGTCCCTTGTTTTTTGAGTTTAACATTTTATTATTAGGCTAGCAAATATGCCCGTGCGTTGCTATGGGAGAAAAAAACTATCAAATGCATTGCAATAGGAGACAACACTATCAAACATTTATGAAAACAACGATAGGAATGATACCATATCCATTTATATTTTACCTTTTGTAATAAAGGGATTAGTTAATTAGACATTTTTAAAACCATTAGTTAATTAGACTTTGATGTGCTTGGTAACATGCCATTTTATCGATTTTGTCAGACTTTACATTACTTCAACTCAGGAACCAGAGTCAATTAGACATTGGACTTGAGGACAAACATAGAACACAGAATAATTTCCTATTAACCATGTGGCAACGGAAGGGCAATAAATCCATGAGATAGATTTTTAGAGGCTAGCACTAACTTAAACTGAAGCTTTATCATAACACATGACTACTCAAAGAATGCATCAGTCCACAACTGTTTAGGATCATTACTGCTATCACACTTCAACTGCCAGAAAGGAAAATATTCACATATTTCTGTAGTGTTTACTCATGACGTTGAGGTGCATTATCAGTCTGCTGTTCCATTGCCTGAATGACAGCAACCAATCCATCCAAAGCAAGCACATTTAAAGCTGACAAAGGACTGTTCACAGGAAATGCGCTCATAGACAAAAGGTTAGCTAACTCTTCAAAAATATTTGAGCACTCTAAATCACAGTCCATAATTGCATACATCTCAGACATAAACTCTTTCTGCCAGCAAAAATCAATTATAGCCTCAACAGCAACTTCTTGCTGCTGATAACTTGCTCCATATCTACTGTGCTAATCTTGGATAACATATGAGAAGAAAGCCTCTATTTACAGCTTATGTTCATGGCACAGATGGTAAAAGAGAGTAAAAACAATGCTGCACACTGTTGACAGGATCAGGGAGATTATTGACAAGCCAAAATGCATTAGATTGCGAACAATTCATCCTGTACAAATGCTAAAAGTTTTTGATGTCTGTGTATAGACGAAGCCAACAACTAAATAGCAGAATTTATCAACCCCAGAGCAAAAGGCGGCACATCCTCATCGAAGTCTTCTGCTATGTTCAAGAGGGAGCACAAGAATTGCAATATCTCTACCATACAAGGAACCCCAAAGGGCTCCATGAAGTCTTTGTCTTGCACAACACCAGAACCATCTCCCACCTCATGGCCAGAGCTATTCAAACATACATAGTCACTCTTCCCGTTCTCTGTCTCCTTAGCACCCAAACATTGGCTTTGCAACCAGCAACCTGCATAACAAATGCTACCAGCAAATTAATAAATTTCATTTCGTATGGGAAGACATGAGCCTTCCAAGTTCCTACTAACAAATGCTTGGTTCCAAGCTAACAACTAACAAGAGCTGTTCTTAGTGTCAGACTGTCAGTATTTGCAAGGTGGTCATATTGCTCAAATGACAACAATTAGTTCAATAAGAGATTCGCTATATACATACATTTCCCCTTATTTTTAGTCCATATATCCTGTAACTTTTGTACATAAGTAGTGTCTGTACAGCTTGTAGGCACACGATGCAACAGCTGCTAAGCTCAGAGCAGCACAATTGATCGTTAATGTCTTCGAAAATAAAAATAATAAACACTCTTCACTGAAACCCAATTTTCACAATGGGGCACAAGGAAAAGGTACAGACTACCAAATCTCCTCCTAAAATGCAGATAGTAAGGTACTGAGCCAAGAATGTACAGATCATAATTGCATCATAATTGCTCAGCAAATTCACTACGGAACTATTATATCATAATTTTCACTGGAATTGGAACTGGTTAAATTCACTGGATCTATTAAATTCAATTAGATCATTGGAACTGAGCAGTCATTTTTTATCTTTCAGCTTTCGAACCTCTGAAGCTCCCTCAAACATCGGAATTACCAGGTCAACCCCCTCATTGGAAAAAAAATTGCAACTTAGCCCAAATCATGTATAGGTCTCAAAGATAGGTGGTAGCTAAGCTCGAATTCTTTGGCAGGTATTTGTCCCAGGATTGTCACTTGTACCAATAGTTTAATTACCTGAATCAATTCGGGGCCACTAAATCAGCAGTAAAATTATGCCTTTCTAGATTTGCCTGGATAGTATTGCATTGTTTTCAATTACTAATGGAACATCAGTGCATAATGGTTGGCCTAAATGAATGTATTTAGAGACTATTTATTTAATTCTGAAGTGTCGTTTGATTCATTTGTGACCTCGATAGGGCTGCTTGAAGGCTATTGCTTGCGGCGCTCATGAGCCCTGCCTTTATGCATCAGTTATGTGTAAAGAACGAAGGTCCCTACAACAACAATAGAACACTGCAGATGAAATGGACTCAGTTAGATTAGATACTATATGTATATACAACAGCTTAGATTGGTAAACAGAACAAGGTAGGCTAAGTTACCGATAAAGAAAATGACCAGACAACATGAGCAATAAAGTACCAAATTTCCAACCAAAAACCCAACTAAAGATGACATGATCACCGGTAATTAACAAGCAACTTGCGTTGAAAAGGAAAGCCTGATTCAGTTGTAGGTTTGAGGCTGATGAACAACATCCATCAGTGCAATCAACAATGTAACATGATCAACATCAAAATTTCAATGCAATAAAAGGATCGTAGAATTTTTTTTGTCGAAAATGATACAGCATAAGTTGAAATTGATTGCATAGAAAAGGCCTGCGCAGAGGTGGTAGCCCGATTATGATCAAAGTAACACTAACACAAAAACCATAGGTCTGATAACTGAGTCCACCATGGGACATTGCTTTTGTTGCTGTAAATAAATATCTAATAATATTTTTGCATTGATAAGCAGACCAAAAAAATTGTTTTTCACATATATTACAATGAATCAGATCCCGAATCTCATATTGGCTCTAAAAAAGGCACGCATATGAATCATCTAAAAAAGGCACATATGAAAAACTAAACCTAGCGAATCCATAATCCATAGGGAATAGCATATATATGTACTAATCTTAAAAAATCCCACTAATAATACTCATCATAAGAATAATCAGTGAGGAAGCTAACCTTCTTGATCATGTATTCATGTGTATGGCGAGACCAGACGATTTGGTTCTTGTTCGTCTGGAGTCTTCGTTCGATTCGATTACAATCAAATTCCGATTCCGACTCGCTCAGATAAAACCACGTCTTGTGCTCTTTGCGCCTCCGCTGCTTTGCGTGGCGCCACCAATGGCAGATAAGGAGGCGGACTGGGCGGGCAGCGGCGCTTCGCGTCAGCGTCCCTGCCGGCGTCGGACTCGACGCGTTGCACGGCCGCGGAGGAGGCAGGCGGCGGAGTCGTGCACGACAGACCCAGCCACAGGCGCTCTCGCATGCCGGGCACCAGGATCTCCAACACCCACTTGCCCCACGCCCGCCGCCGCTCCGCACCTCTCCCGGCGCCACCCGGACAGGAGCTGAGCTGGGCGGCGATCTCGATCGGCTGAGGAAAGGAACGGAAGAAGAGGGCGGCGCTGCGGGGCGGCGTCAGGGGTCACGAGACGAACGATTTCTTTTTTTTGGACGGGAGCTACGAGGAGCGGAGAGGAACGACGGGACGGGAGCGACGGGGTCACGGGGAGCAGACGGTCGTGAGTACTCCATGCGAGCCAATGGGCCGAAAGTGAGCGAGTGGTCATACAGTTATACCAGATTAGAATGGGCTGGACGAAAAAAAACCCCTGAAATTTTGTCTTTTTATTATTAGGTATAGATATAGAATAGTTTTCTCTACTTATTTCTTCTCCTCAGATTTGTCTAATTTCGATTTTTATTATTTTCTATTTGGATTAGGATTAGAATTCATATTCAACTTATTTGGGATCAGAGAGAGATATTTGGATTACGATTTCTAACTATCCAGGTTACCTAATAAGAACATATTCAAGCCAGTTTTCTCTACTTATTTCTTCTCCTCAGATTTGTCTAATTTCGATTTTTATTATTTTCTATTTGGATTAGGATTAGAATTCATATTCAACTTATTTGGGATCAGAGAGATATATTTGGATTACGATTTCTAACTATGCAGGTTACCTAATAAGAACATATTCGAGCCGTGCATATATTAGAGGGCTATAGGTAGACGAATAGACATAGTTTCCACATTCACAGAGTTAGTTAGACGACGATGGACTAAAAAAATGGCCTAAAATTTAGCTTCTTTATTATTACTAGCAAACATGCACATGCGTTGCAACGGGAGAACAATTTATTGCATTGTCGGTGGCATGAGCGTGGTTACACGATGGAGCTGTGTATCGGCACAGCAGCCATGGTAGCATGCGTGCCTAGTGTCACCGCGCATGGCCAGGCAACCTATGATAGCGGTGCACCGGCCATCGAGAAGACATGGGCTAGCATTGCGTAACCACACGATGGTGGCTTTGTGGGCACGGCTCTGGTGGTGGTTAAGCAGACACGGGGCGGCATAGGCATGGCCTAAGTGTCGGGATTGAGCGAGCACACAATCCTTACAGTGCCCTTAACGACCGAGAAGAGCGGCATGCATGAGAGACCTAATTGTGCCATTGGTGCACCCGATGACACAATAGTTGGTGGAGGTCAGCCTTAGCTAGCAGTAGTTGGATGGTCAGTCGACAGCTCCACTATCGGTCTTCCCAACAACAGGTCCTCATAATTTCAATATGTGTCATCTGCCTTGCCTCATCATTATTGTTCTCCTGCACCCTCTTAGGGGCTCCAACTCTTATAGGGCCATAGTTCTACAACAATCCATTGCGCACGTGCTAATGAGATTCTAGAGGTGCAATGGGTTAGGACCTAGGAGAGGGAGTAGAACAAAGCTACCTCTGCGACCGACACGAAGACGAAACCAGTGACAAACACATGGATTAGGAAGCGGACACATGAATATAACTCGAGCAAAGGAGAGCAAAGGATATAGTGGACGCAAACAAATTAGTGGGGAAAATTCTTATTTAAAAAAACAGGAGATAATCATTAAAACAATAAATACGACCTGGTGGTTTAGTTTTAGGTATAGAAGCATAAGTAAGAAATCAAAATGAGAGGCACTTAGAAAGAAAACACAAAAACCATGGAAAAACTTAGAGCGGGCGAAAACTTTGGGAGAGAAAAAAGGAAACAAAAAGCACGAAAAAGCAGTTGACGAGACCCAGAAAAGGAAAAAATATGAACTCAAAAATAGAAAAACAAAAAAAAAGATGGATGGAAATAAAAACAGAACCACGTGAAAAACATAAACATAAAAGCATAGATATACAGATACGACAAAAAAATTTATACTAAAACATATGATATTATATGTTTACTGTATATCCTAGTTAATAGGAGTGTAACAAAACCGGTTTTTGTGAGTTTTATGTGATTTGCTATGATTTTTAGAATTCTCATCTGGTTTAATAAAAGAAAAGAAAACAAAAAAGAAAGAAAAGGGCTACTGTGCGGCTGGGCCATGGGCTTCAGCCCAGCCCATACACCCTGCCGGACACCGAACGGATATGAACACGGAGCGGACAGAAAAATACGGAAAGAAATAGGCAGAAAAAAATATGGCGGAAATTTTACCTGCAGAAAAAAAATATGGCAGAAATTTTGACTTTTTACTAGCAAATCTGCCCATGCGTTGCAACGGGGTAAAATAAGCTATTGAATATATATGAGAAATGAGAACATAAATGCTATGGTTTATCCTTTTAAGAAATTGGTCATCTATAATATAAGTTAATATATTGGCAATAATAGAACAATGTCCTATGAAGTGTATATCAAATTGATACAACTTTGCTACATTCATTCTCCCATGCAAATAAAACACAAAATATTTACTTCCTATCGAGGCATCATACCGAACAACCACTAGGCACGCAGGACATAGGATCTAAGATAGATGGAAACGACTCACGATCAAGCACCGCAGTTAGTTGCTACGTTTACGCGGTGATGTGAGAGCGACGGATAGGCAGCCGCCTGTACGGTATTGCCACGGTGCTTACGACAAGCGCGCTGCTTGGTGCCGTCATCCAGCTCCGTGTGTCACACAATCACGTCCTTCACTGCCGCGAAAGGGAGGGGAGAAAAGGGGTTAGCTGCACTGTGCTAGCGTTCCTCTTCGTGCATGCTTGCTCCGGCGTTCCGATATGAGATTCGGGTGTGCGCCCACAATGTGCTGGTGAGTGGGTTCTCGGCCTCAACGCAGAGCCCCACGGTGGCGCACGCCGAGCCCGGTGAGCAAGGATGCCGATCACAAGCCTTAAAACAACGCACAATGCACGTCGAGTCCTGGTTTGTGAGCATTGTACGTGACAACGTGGTCGAAACTTTTTCAAATTTTTTCCACGGCATACGCATACGATACGGCGATAACTCGACAAGTTTCATGATTTTCGAAATTCGTTCGCATTTTTTATAATTAAAAAACCACTCCCACGCAAGTTGGCGGCGTTGCCCCGTGAGCACGCTGATCAAAAATTCGAGACAGTTCTTGGATTTAGCCTAAATTTACACTAAGAAACAAGGATAACATTTTTTTGAACGAATGTAATCCATTATTCGATGCACCTGCTGTTCAAACTTACATTTTCTGGAAAAATTCAACAAAATAAAATAAACTATAGAAATATGCCAAAAGGCAATGAAAATGTCCAAAATTTAAACATGTTGTTTGTGGTAGTGTACTAAAGCTTCAAAAAAATTGGTGGCAAAAAACCAAAAAAAATATTTTGCCGAGTGCCAAACGGGGGGCACTCGGCAAAGAGGACGCCGCTGGATGCCGTTCGGCCCCTACCAATCTTTGCTGAGTGTCTGCCTTTGCCGAATGCCAGGCACTCGGCAAAGACAGCCTTTGCCGAGTGCAGGTCTTTGCCAAGTGCCAGGCACTCGGCAAAGACATATTTGCCGAGTGCCATATTTTGCCGAGTGCGACGCTCGGCAAAGCAGGTCTTTGCCGAGTGCCCGAAATTTGACACTCGACAAAAATTTTTGCACTCGGCAAATCACGTGTTTTCCGTAGTGCGTGGCGACAGATGCCGAGTCCCACACCTCGTGGCGAAAGACGCCAAGTCCCGTGCCCCGGTCCTACGCGAACCCGGCCCGTATTCACATAGACGTCGCTCTTCACTCGGTCGCCAGTCGTTGCCGGTCATCGGTCTTCAGTGTTCACATAGACGTCGCTCTTCACTCATCGCTCCTCCATCACATGACCTGGCTTTCCGTGGCGGGAGTCCTCGCCAAGACGGTTGTCAGGCACCGTGACGCTGACGCCCTCGTTCACCTTTCTGATGAGCAGATCACGGAGATTCTTAGACGCCGATGCTAACAGCACCCGCGAGTCATGCACCAGCACGACGTTAGAGTTCACGGGGGCACCCGATGATGCACACCATCCTCCGGGCCTTTTGTTGATCGACTCGAACACGTCCACCCAACACCGGCAAGGCTCGTAGAACCTGCCATCCGTGAGCTAGATACACGACGCGAAGTTGGCAGCGACCTGCGCGTTCTCGTACAGCTGCACCCGTGCACGTTCTCGTACAGCTGCACCCGGCATCCGCGGCGCCGTTTGAAGGTGTACTCACTACGTAAAAAAAAAAGTTTCGTAGGGGCGGCTGGTAACTTTTTGTAGGGGCGGTTTTGCTAGCCGTTCCTATGAAAAGGTGGCTAAAAATTACTGATTTGTAGGAGCGGTTCCCAGGCCGCCCCTATAAATCGATTCGTAGGGGCGGCTCAATATCCAGCCGCCCCTACAAATCAATTTCCAAAAACCATGAAAAAAGAGGCAAAAAATAGCAATTTTTTTTTAACCGAGTAGGTCCTCACCGACAGCCACACACCCTCTCTTGCATGCCATCTCCTCTACCACTACACCTCACACTCACATATGTCCACAATCTATTTTGATTCCTCATGTATTATACAAAGCTGAGCATAAATTGATTGTTTGAGGCCCTAAACTAATTCAAATGAAAAAGTTATCAACTACAAAGTTTTATAACTTTTCGAGATCTACAACTTTCATTTTGGTAGTTTCTCCATCGGAGGTCACTTATAAAATTTGAATTTTAAATTTGAGAAATTCGAACGTAGTTTTCCATGACAAGATGGTTTCAAATGAGAAAGTTATTAACTACAAAGTTTCATAACTTTTCAAGATCTACAACTTTCATTTTTACTGTTTGTCCATCCGAGGTCGTTTAAAAATTTCAAATTTCAAATTTTTAGAAATTCAAACTTAGTTTTTCCTGACAAGATGATTTCAAATCAAAAAGTTGTCAACTACAAAGTTTCTTAACTTTTCGAGATCTACAACTTTTATTTTGGTTGTTTCTCCATCCGAGGTCGTTTACAAAATTTAAATTTCAAATTTTAAAAATTCAAACGTAATTTTGCGTGACAAGATAATTTCAAATTAAAAAATTGTCAACTATAGAGTTTCATAACTTTCCGAGATCTACAACTTCTATTTTGATCATTTATTCATCCGACATAGTGGTAGTAATATTGTTCACAAATGTTACATATCCCTCTTATTGTTTATGAAACTATAAGAGAGATATGTAAATTTTGTGAACAATGTTATTACCATTTTATCGGATGAAGAAATGATCAAAATAAAACTTGTAGATCTTGATAAGTTCTGTAACTTCTATGTTCATGATTTTTTTCATCTGAAATCAATTAGTGTTCCAAAATAATGTTTGCCCTCTAGATATTGTTCCTCTTTTGCCCCTCTTTTTTTTTCTATTTTCTGAGCTGTTGTTGTTTTTTTGGGAAATTTTGACTTTTTATTTTTATTTTTTTGATATTTTTCCTTCACTTAGGAGCACAAAAAAAGTAACCACGGAAAATATGAGCTCAAACAAGTGAAATACCTGGCCTATGGAAATTTCAGAAGACGTGCTAAAAATCGACAAAACGCTTGTGACCACGAAAAGATGATCTTGTGACCAGTTTTTTACCAATTTAAAATTCTCCGACCCCGGCAAGCCCGGGGATGGACGGATCCGAATTTTTTTTCTGATCGATTTTGATATATGGAACGTCGAAATCGGAGTTCGTATGCGAAAACTAGACCAGTTTTAAAAATTGGCTCTGAATTAGAGGACAAAACGGGAACAATAATTTCAAACAGTATTTTCAAGTAGTAATTGATCTCAACTGAAAAAGTTGTCTACTACAAAGTTTCATAACTTTTCGAGATCTACAACTTTCATTTTGATTGTTTCTTCATCCGATGTTGTTTACAAAATTTGAATTTTAGTGCTTACTTTTTAATATTAGGCGTCCATTTATAGAGGCACTTCAATATTGAGCCGTGCCTACAAATCAATTTATAGGGACGGCTGGATATTGAGCCGCCCCTACAAATCAATTTGTAGGGGCGGCTGGATATTGAGCCGCCCCTATAAATCGGGCCATTTATAGGGGCGGCTGATAACACCGTCCGCCCCTACAAATTCATTTGTAAGGGCGGCTCATTTGACAACCATTTGTAGGGGCGACTCTATCACCAGCCGCCCCTAAAAAAAATTCGTTCCGTTGCTAAAAAATGTTTTTTACGTAGTGACTGTACGCCCATACAATGAAGAAAACAAATCTAAAAATAAGGATATATATATATATATATACATTAATGTATGGAAATAATCCATGACGAAGAACAATCTCGTCATGGTACGGCACACTAACGAGTCCTAGACGGCCGGAGACGCACCGTCAAACAAAATAAAAATCATATTTGGCAATATTACCAGCAACAATATAGGGACTCTCGGAGGAAAAAAAACATAAACATGTGAGGGCGCTTGGCCGGCAATAGAGCAACAACAATCAATCGTATTGATTAGGATTTGAACTATCTACTTTACCTTATAAGCGTGTCCAATAATAATCATATAAAAATATAGAGCAACAACAATCAATCGTATTTGATTAGGATTTGAACTATCTACATTACCTTATAAGGACTCGTGTCCAGTAATAGTCATGAAAAAATAGGAGAGACCTTATAAGAACACGTGTCCAATAATAATCATACAAAAATATAGAGCAACAACAATCAATCTTATTTGATTAGGATTTGAGAACTCGTGTCCAATAATAGTCATATAAAAATAGGTGAGTTGACGAGCATATTAACCCAATACATTTTGGAATTGACCTCCGTATCCACGGGATATATATAAGTTCGGACTGAAGAAACTCTCCATTGTCCGGTAGTTAGAGAGAGACGGACAAAAAAAAAATGGATGGACGAAAAAAAATGGGTTGAAATTTTGCTTCTTTATTATTAGGTATAGATGTATAGATTCTGAGTTTAGTTGAAGTTATGTTTTTGCGAAACATGACTGTACTTCTACATATGGGCTGGTTAAAACATTCAAATTTCCTTAAATTAGAGAGACCTTTCATGTATGAACTTAAATTGGAGAGAACTTTCATGTACGAACTCAATTGCGGTCTAAATTTGACATAGATAATCTTCGAAACATGTTCTAGATTTAAGTGAATTATAATGCAAGTTGACTGCATCTACAAATTTACTAGTACACATAATAAACTTTGATACACAGGACATGTATATCCAAATTCAACATTGCCGTTCATGGATGGCGCCGTACAAAAGGGTTAGGGTGCATCGCATCACGACCTCATCGTCGTACAAAAGGGTTAGGGCGCATCGCATCACGACCTCATCGTCGTGTAGATGCAACCTGCAGTATGACTCTTCCGACATATTTGTATGCTAAATGTAATCTTATTAATCAATCAACAAAAACAGCTACATTGAATAATCGAACCTTTGTCTTGTTTCCCTCCAATTTCTCAAATCCAAAAATATAACAGGATTCCCATTAATTTGCTAAAATATGCCTATCGGTGTCACCGCATACTGCTGGTAATATATGGATTTCAATATGAGATGGCCGATATATAAATAGGCAAGGCCGAATTCCATGTCCTTTGCATGAACCGGTAGTTTGAGGCATGCATTAGAAATGTTGTCGCATGCTCTTTCACATCACGGATGGCCGACCGACGATATGATACTTTTCTCTAAACTATCCCAAGTAATAATTCACAACATCCATGCCCATTGTTCATGCATATCACCCTGTATTCACCAACATCCATGCCCATTGTTCATGCATATCACCCTGTATTCACCAACATCCATGCCCATTCACCAACAATTCCTTGTGATTTGTTGCTCACTGGATATCCCATCATTAGTACTTCCCGCCGCGGCCACATGCCTCAAGCTGCCGCACAGGTCCACTCACAAGTCACAATGCTCCGGCCACGTACTTGTCGTCGAACACTCGACTGGAGAGGAGAGCCTTTGCCTGCGCCATGAACTCATTCATGTCTCCGTGAGCATCTTCACCATATACGTGAAGTCGTACGCGCCACTGAAGGCCGTGCTCCGCGGCACGCGCGGACGGACGGCATGAGCTCCGCGGCGTTCACGGTGAAGATACTCACAGGCGGCGGCCACTGCCGGAGACATGGCACGAGTTCATGGCGCAGGCAAAGGCTGATCGGCTGAGACACGACCAGGCAATTTCTAGTAATTAGAGGCAATAGGTGTCAGAAACCTGATCGGCTGTTGGACCAGCCAATGGTCAAGAGAAGAGGGCTGGACCGTCTGGGGCCTACAGAAGCAAGCAACAACGAATCAACGATACAAAGGGCAGCACCAACGGAGTTCAGCATCGTCGATCGACCAGACGGCCATCCCAGCGGCGGTGAGCTTAGGCTCGAGGCGCGCTCTGCTCGATTCTATCACCCTTCACCGCCTTCTTCTTCCTCTAGTCTACCGAAGTACCCAGCTACTTCTTGAACCTTCCAAAAACTAGTTTGCTTTGTTGAAGCAGTGTATTAGACGGCTTAGTCTATGGTAGTTATTCTACGCCTGGACGTGCGGCTGGCCACTCTGTCGCCCACGTTCTGCACTGGTGCGCGCCCAGAGCGTGTTGGGCTAAACCAGCGTGTGTACATGTGCAATGACACAGCAGGTGAAGCCAAGTCAGCAGCAGTGGGCGGGAATCGTCAGTTTGAATGGAGGACCAGTTGGTGCGCGGTGAGCGCGTCCACGACGACACAGGCCAACAGCAGTTGCAAAGTGCTCGTCTTGTATCCATGTTTAGGCAGTTTTTCAGGCAGTTTTTCATTACTGTGTATGTGTCTTGTATGGGCTGGGATATAAAGCCGTAGTATAGCACTACTTAACGGTTGCTTCGTCATTTGTAATCGAGTATTGTACTTCGAACTATAGTCAGTGAAAAGGGGCACTGTCTCTCCCTGTAGACTGCTGCCAGTTCGGGGCATTTCCTGTGTTCTTGAGTGTGTTCATTGTTTGATCTCGCGTTTTCTTGTGTTAGCCACTAATCCACTGTGTGATTGAGGTCCTAGATCCTACATTTTGGTATCGGAGCCGACGATCACACAGTTCTACATACTCAGTTTGATCCAAGATGAGCGAGAGCTCTCGGAGCGGCGGCGGGGGAACCGGCGGCGCAGGAGATGTGGGGAGGGTGTTGTACCCGCATCTCACGGTGACCAACTATGTGAGTTGGAGCATCCGGGTGCAGGCCATCATGGAAGATCAAGGAGTATGGGAGGTTGTTGAGCCGGAGGAGGCGGAGTCGTCAACTGCACGGACAGCGGCAGAGAAGGAGAAAGCAACCGCCAAGGACAAGAAGGCGAAGGCGCATCTCCTGCAGTGTCTGCCCGATGATCTACTCATGCAAGTGGTGAAGAAGAAGACTGGAAAGGAGATCTGGGACTGCCTGAAGGCGAGGTTCGTTGGTGCGGATCGTGTTCGTGATGCGCGCCTGCAGACGCTCAAGGCAGAATTTGATGCACTGAAGATGAAGAAGGAAGAGCCTATTGATGAGTACGCTGGGAAGCTGAACGCCATGTCGGTGAGATACAGCAACCTGGGAGGCACGCTAGATGACGCAGCCATGGTCAAGAAGCTGTTCGACACTGTGCCGGAGCGCTTCCTCAGCGTGGTGGTGGGTATTGAGCAGTTTTACAATTTGAAGGAGTTGCTGTTTGAAGAAGCAGTCGGGAGACTGAAGGCATTTGAGGAAAGAGTCTAGCGGGGAACTGGGGGATCAGGTGCCAAGACAGACAGCAAAGGGCAGTTATTGCTCACACATGCTGAGTGGGAAGCAAGGCAGAGCAAGGCAGGCGAAGAGGCTTCGGGGAGAGGCAGGTCGCCTGATGGTGGCGGGCGCGGGCGTGGTGGTCGGAGCCGAGGGAGAGGCCGTGGTCGTGGTGGGCGCGGGGATGCGCCAGGACGCGACGGTGCCGCCAAGAAGAACAAGGAGCACATCCAATGCTTCAACTGCAAGGACTACGGGCACTACGCCAACCGCTGTCCAAAGGAGAAGAAGGGCGGCGGCGAGGAGGCTCATCATGCCCGGGTGGAGAACATCGAGCCGGCATTGATGCTCACAGTTGCGGAGGAGCCGCAGCTGTTCGAGAAAATGCCAGGCCCATTGCAAGCTTCAGGAGGGCGGCGAGCAGTGATCCTGAAGGAAGAGAAGGTGATTCCAGAACTGCATCTTACTGGTGGTGGCTTTAACACTGGTAATGTCTGGTACTTAGATAATGGTGCATCAAACCATATGACTGGTGATCCTGCTAAGTTCAAGGAATTGAATAGAAATATAACTGGCAAAGTTAGATTTGGGGATGGCTCTGCAATAGAAATCATGGGAAAGGGCTCTGTTTTGTTTCAATGAAAAGATAAGGGTCAGTGGTTACTGCATGAGGTGTATTACATTCCTAAGCTAAAAAGTAATATGGTGAGTTTAGGCCAGCTTACAGAAGTGGGGCATAGAATTCTACTTGATGATGATTTGCTAGAAGTGGTTGATAAAGTATCAGGGAAGCTGGTGATGAGAATTGACAGATCAGTTAACAGACTTTATAAAATTGAACTCAAGTTAGCTGATCCAGTGTGTTTAATGGGAAGAATAGAGGAGCCAGCATGGCTGTGGCATGCTAGGTTGGGTCATGTGAATTTCAAGTCTCTGAGATTGCTAGTGGAGAAGAAGATGGCTGCAGGTGTGCCAATGATAGAACATCCTGAACAGGTTTGTCATGGATGTCTGGCTAGGAAGCAAGCTAGGAAGTTTTTTTTCCAAAAGCTACAAGTTTCAGAGCTGAAAAGCCACTTCAACTTGTGTATGTTGACCTTTGTGGTCCCATCACCCCTCCTACACCAGCTGGGAACAAATACTTTATGCTTCTAGTTGATGATCATAGTAGATGGATGAATGTTTCTATGCTCAAGAGTAAGGATCAAGCAGTGGATGTGTTTGTGAAGTACAAGGCAGAAGTGCAGAACCAAACTAGGGAGAAGATCAAGGTGTTGAGATCTGACAGAGGGGGTGAATTTCTGTCCAAGCTATTTGCAGGTATATGTGAAGAAGCTGGGATAAAGCGACAAATGACAGCTCCCTACTCCACAACAGAATGGTGTGGTTGAGAGAAGGAACAGATCAGTTATGGAGATGGCAAGATCCATGCTGAAAAGTATGAAGATTCCAGGAAAGTTTTGGGGAGAAGCTGTTAGACATGCTGTCTATTTGCTCAACAGACTGCCTACTAGGCCTATGGGGGAACAAACTCCATTTGAAGCAATGAATGGCAGAAAACCTCATCTTGGTCATGTAAAAGTGTTTGGATGTCTGGCACATGCAAAACAAACAACACCACAACTGAAGAAACTAGATGACAGGAGTCAAAGATTAGTATATTTTGGTGTGGAAGAAGGAAGCAAGGCTCATAGGTTATATGATCCTGTGCAGAAAAGGATTGTAATCAACAGGGATACAATCTTCGAAGAAGCAGTGAGTTGGGGGTGGAATGAATCCTCAACAAATGAAATGGAAGAAGATGAGGTTGGAGGTGAGATGTTTATTGACAACACTGACTGGGAGATAGTGAATGTTGATGACAATGTAGAGATGCCTCAACCAGGGACTGATGAAACTTTGTCAGCAGGTAGTTCAGGCAGTGTGCCAGATGAGCTACAGTCACCTGGAGCACAGTCAAGTGTTGGTGTCAATACTAATAATTCACTGCAGGAAACTGAGAACACACATAGTGTGGGGGAGCAATCAAATCCAGAGATGATCTTTGATGATCTATCAGATGAAGAACCACAGCATTTCAGAAACTTGAATGATATTTATGATAACACTAAAGAAGTAGAGTTAGCAGACTCAGATGAAGTAGAAGCACTACTTACTGAATCTGATGAACCTGAGAATTTCAGTGAAGCAATAGGGAACCCAGAATGGGTGGAGGCAATGAACAATGAGATTAGATCCATTGAGAAGAATGGAACTTGGAAATTGTCAAAGCTACCTACTGGTCATAAAGCCATTGGTTTGAAATGGGTTTTTAAGCTGAAGAGAAATGCAGATGGGGAAATAGTCAAGCACAAAGCCAGGCTGGTTGCAAAAGGATATGTGCAGAAGCATGGAGTTGACTATGATGAAGTTTTTGCTCCTGTAGCCAGGATTGATACAGTGAAACTGATTCTGGCCTTAGCTGCAAACAGAGGGTGGAAGGTACACCATCTTGATGTCAAAACAGCTTTTCTGAATAGTGATTTGGAAGAGGAAGTTTATGTTGTACAGCCAGAAGGATATGCAGTTAAGGGAAAGGAACAGTGTGTCTTGAAGTTGAGCAAGTCACTATATGGGCTCAAACAGGCTCCAAGGGCCTGGAACATCAAGCTAGATAAAAGCTTGAAGAAGCTAGGTTTTGCAAAATGTCCTAGTGAATCAGCAGTGTACAAGAGAGAAGCTGGAGAAGCTACCATCATCTTGGGTGTCTATGTAGATGACCTGTTGATTACTGGTAATGTTCCAAGTGAAATTGACAAGTTCAAACAACAAATGTCAGCAGAATTTGAAATGAGTGATTTGGGATTGCTTTCCTACTATCTGGGAATAGAAGTGGAACATCATGATGACTTTATTACTCTGAAGCAGGCAGGGTATGCCAAGAAAATTCTTGCTAGGTTTGGGATGGAAGGTTGCAATACCACTAAGGTTCCCATGAATCCTGGAACTAAATTAGATGAAGACAAAAAGGGGAAAAGGGTGAACACTACTGAATACAGGAGTGTCATAGGCTGTCTGAGATACTTACTACACACAAGACCTGATTTGGCTTTTTCAGTTGGCATTGTCAGTAGACACATTGAAAAACCAACTATGATGCATCAGAATGCAGTCAAACAGATTCTGAGATATGTGCAGGGTAGTGCTGATCATGGGCTGGTGTACACCAAAGGAGGGGATCCAGAGGTGTTGGTTGCCTACTCAGACAGTGACCATGCTGCAGATACTGTGGGAAGGAGAAGTACTGCAAGAATGGCTTTCTATCTCAATGGTTGTTTGATAACTTGGGGCTCACAAAAGCAAAAGATAGTAGCCTTATCTTCATGTGAAGCAGAGTTTATGGCAGCTACTGTGGCAGCAATGCAAGCACTCTGGCTTAGGAGTTTGCTGTCAGAATTATCTTCAACACCACGCAGAGCAGTCACAATGTTTGTTGACAATAACTCTGCTATTGCCCTGATGAAAAACCTGGTGTTTCATGGACGCATCAAGCATATTGATACCAGGTATCATTTCATCAGAGAGTGCATAGAAAGAGGACAGATAGTGGTGAAAAGGGTGAGCACAGATGAACAAAAGGCTGATTTGCTGACGAAGCCTCTAGCAGCTGGGAAACTTGAGGTGATGAAACACCTGATCGGTGTTCGAGATGTGAGTGCACAGCTAGCTTAGGGGGGAGTATGTTGGGCTAAACCAGTGTGTGTATGTGTGCAATGACACAGCAGGTGAAGCCAAGTCAGTAGTAGTGGGCGGGAATCGTCAGTTTGATTGGAGGACCAGTTGGTGCGCGGTGAGCGCGTCCACGACGACACAGGCCAACAGCAGTTGCAAAGTGCTTGTCTTGTATCCATGTTTAGGCAGTTTTTCATTACTGTGTATGTGTCTTGTATCGACTGGGATATAAAGCCGTAGTATAGCACTACTTAACGGTTGCTTCGTCATTTGTAATTGAGTATTGTACTTCGAACTATAGTCAGTGAAAAGGGGCACTGTCTCTCCCTGTAGACTGCTGCCAGTTCAGGGCATTTCCTGTGTTCTTGAGTGTGTTCATTGTTTGATCTCACGTTTTCTTATGTTAGCCACTAATCCACTGTGTGATTGAGGTCCTAGATCCTACAGAGCGCCCACCTTGTAACCTGTATATGTACTCTACAGAGATCAACACGAATGGTTGTTGGCTCCCATTCTTCTACATGGTATCAGCTTGCGCAGGTTGATTCCCATGCTTTCTCACAACCTTTGCTCCTCGCTACTCAGCTCTTCCTGCACCGCTGTGCACACCGCGCCCCTCGCCGCAATCCGTTCACCGCGTCACGCCCATCGGTGCTCGCCGCGGCCGCCCCCTTTTCTCTGCTGCTTCCTCCTGCCACCACAATCTACTGCTATGGACTCCAACCCGCTTTTCAACACCGATGTATCTGACGTCGAGTCCTCTTCCTCCTCCCTTGATGCCGAATCCTACACCACTCCCACCGCGCCGCTCCCGACCACTGTACTGCAAACCGTCCACATCAAGTCCCACATCCCCGTAGAAGCTTGACATCGCCGAATCCAATTACATCGAGCAGCGGTGCTTTTTCAATGCCTTCATCGGCAAATTCGGCATCAGCGCTCATCCCACCACTCCTCCTACCACCACCAACCGCCGCGATCGCGAGTGGACCATGGTTGACCAGTGCATCCTCAGCTGGCTCTACAACACCATCTCCAAGGATGTTCACACCATCATTCACGCCCCCAAGGCCATGGCGTACACCATCTGGAACGCGATCCATGATCAGTTCCGGGATCACGAGCTTCACCGAGCCGTTTACCTGGAGGCTGAGTTCAGGAGCCTGTTCCAAGGAGACATGAACATCAAGACCTACACCGGCCGCCTAAAGCGGCTCGCCGATGCCTTGCGCGACGTTGGGCAGCCCGTCCGTGAGATGTCCCAGGTTCTCAACATGCTCTGTGGTCTCCCCCCCAAGTACCGGCACGCCGTACCGGTCATCACCGCCAAGAACCCGCCGCATACTTTCCTCTCCGCCCGCTCCTACTTGCTCCTGGAAGAACAGTATGACAAGGAGCACACCAAGTCCAGCGCACAGCATGCTCTTCTCGCCACGGGTGGTACTCGGCCGCCCGCTTCGGCTGCTGGTGAAGGTGGTTCCGGCACTGGTCAGGGCGCCCAACCTCCCCCACGACCTCCGATAGTTGCCCACAGCTCGGCTCCTCGTTCAGATGGCAGACATGGTCGCGGGCATGGGCGTGGCCGCGGCGGTTATCAGCACCAAGGCGGCTCCAACTCTACTCCGCAGCCCCGAGCTCCCCAAGGCTGGGCACCCCGCGTCAACCTGTGGACAGGGATGGTCCAGGCGTGGCCCATGCCCTTCCGCGTTCCTAGCACCGGGGTGCTCGGCCCTCATCCTGGACAACCACAACAACAGGCGTACTTTGCTGGTCCACCATCAATCCCTGCTCCTGGTGTTCCTCAGCCTCAGCCTCCACCACAGGATGTCTGAAACCATTAGGCGTTGCTTGCGGCGCTGGCCACATCTGGTGTTCCACCCACCGGACCACAGGCGTCGGAGTGGTTCCTAGGCACTGGGGCTACCTCGCATATGGCTTCCAATGCTGGTAATTTCACTTCCTCCCAACCCCTCTCCAATTCTCCTTCCATCACTGTCGGCAACGGTGCTTTGCTTCCTGTCACTCATCGTGCCTCTAGTTCTTTACCTACAGTTCAGTCCCCTCTTCAACTGAACAACATCCTTGTTTCCCCGTCATTAGTGAAGAATTTGATCTCTGTTCATTCTCTCACTCGTGACAACAATGTTACTGTTGAGTTTGACCCTTTTAGTTTTTCCATCAAGGATATCCCAACCCAAACGGTGCTCCTACGATGTAACAGCGCTGGTGATTTGTACCCCATGCGTCTTCTCCTCACTCGGCGCTTGTTGCTGCGGCGTCGCCCTTGGTTGATCTGTGGCACTTGCGGCTTGGACATCCCTGGCGTCAAGTTCTTCGTCATACCCTTCCCCAGTTAGAGTTTACCTGTTCTAAGTCATCTTCTCATTCTTGTCAAACTTGTCGGTTTAGTAAACATGTTCGTCTTCCATTTTCTTCTTCAGAGTCTATCAGTTATGTACCGTTGCAAATCATCCATGCCGATGTTTGGACATCCCCTGTAACTAGTTGTTCTGGGTTTAAATACTATCTTGTTTTGATTGATGATCTTACCCACTATGTCTGGACATTCCCCTTGCGTTGCAAGTCTGATGTGTTAGCATGTTTATTATCTTTCCATGCCTATGTTCAAACACAGTTTCAGTTACCACTTATTTCTTTCCAGTCTGACAATGGGAAGGAATTCGATAATCACTCATTTCGTGCTCATCTTCTTGCTCATGGCGTCGCCCTCCGGCTATCTTGCCCTTACACATCTCCTCAGAATGGGAAAGCTAAACGCATTTTGTGGACTCTGAATGACTGTATTTGAAGTCTGCTTCTCCACGTCGGGATGCCGCCAACATTCTGGGTTGAGGCCCTCTCTACTGCTACACATCTGATCAACAGACGACCGAGCCATGCTAGTGGCAACATTACCCCATAGCAACTTCTTCTCGGTGCGCCTCCTAGTTACAATCATCTTAGGGTGTTTGGTTGTCTTTGCTTTCCCAATCAGACAGCTACCACTGCCCATAAACTATGCGCGCGCTCGTCTGCTTGTGTTCTTCTTGGTTATCCATCTGATCATCGTGGGTATCGATGTTTTGATCTTGCTACTCGGCGAGTAATTACCTCCAGGCATGTCACGTTTGATGAGCATCAATTTCCCTTTCGTCAAGCGTTGCCGGTCTCTTCTTCAGCTGGTTCTACGCCTACTGTTCATCATCCGACAAAAGATGTTGTCATTCTGCCATCATCAAATCCGGCGCCTGTGGTCACGCCCCCCACCGGTTCTGGGTCATCCTCATCGGCCCATGCCTCTTCACCCTCGCCTAACCCGCCGGTGTCGAGTCCCTCCCACCCGACGTCACAGAACGACATCTCTTCCTTGCCTGTCTCTGCGACGTCTAGTGCACCTGCGTCTGTGTCACCACCTCCGCACCACAGCATCCGATGGTCACGCGCGCCCGAGCCGGTATCCACAAACCGAATCCGCGCTATGCACTATGTACTACTGCGTCTGCATCTTCTGTTGCTGAGATTTCACCCATTCCCTCCTCTGTACGCGCTGCGCTCCATGATCCCCATTGGTATGCCGCCATGGAACGCGAGTTCAATGCTCTTCAGGCTAATCGCACTTGGCAACTTGTCGATCGACCTGGCGGTGCTCATATCATCTTCGGCAAGTGGGTCTTTACTCACAAGCTCAAACCTGATGGCTCACTAGATCTCTATAAAGCCCGCTGGGTGGTGCGCGGGTTCACACAGCGTACCGGCGTCGACTTTGGCGAAACCTTCACGCCGGTCGTCAAACCTGCCACAATTCACATCGTTCTTAACATTGTTGCTTCTCGCCAATGGCCGACAAGGCAACTCGATGTCTCCAATGCTTTTCTTCATGGCACCCTTCAGGAACATGTCCTCTATCAGCAGCCAACGGGTTTTGCAGATCCTGCACGCCCGAATGCCGTCTGTCTTCTAGACAAATCACTCTATGGCCTTCGGCAAGCCCCACGGGCATGGTTCGATCGTTTTGCCTCTTTTGCCATCAAACTTGGTTTTCGGCCAACCCATTCTGACTCCTCGTTGTTTGTCCTGCAACGTGGTCCTGATATTGCCTACCTTCTTCTTTATGTCGATGACATGGTCCTTACTGGTTCTAGTCAAATTCTCCTCCAAAGCATTGTTGATCGCCTCCGTGCTGAGTGTGCCATCAAGGACCTCGGTGAGCTTTGGTTCTTTCTCAGCATTGATGTCAAGCGCACTCCTGCTGGTTTCTACCTGTCTCAGCAAAGATACGCCGAAGACATACTTGATCACGCTGGCATGGTGCACTGCAAATCAGCCTCGACGCCGATTGATGCCAAGGGCAAGCTATCTGCTGATGGGGACAAGATCGATGACACCTCCAGCTACCGCAGCTTGGCCGGGGCGCTCCAGTATCTCACTGTGACACGCCCTGACCTGACGTTCGCGGTCCAACAGGCTGTCTCCATATGCACGATCCATGCGTTCCACATCGGGCATTGTTGAAGAGGATACTGCGTTATGTCTGAGGCACCAGCGACATGGGTCTCTGGCTCCGTGCCGGCAAGGACTTCTCCATCACGGCATACTCCGACGCCGATTGTGCTGGCTGCCCTGACACCCGGCGATCGACTTCAGGCTTCTGTGTCTTTCTGGGTGACGCGCTGGTGTCCTGGTCATCCAAGAGGCAGCCGACGGTGTCGCGGTCTAGCGTGGAAGCTAAGTACCGTGCCGTCGCCAACGCCGCAGCTGAGTGCATCTGGCTCCGATAGCTCTTGGGCGAGCTCCATTGCGGCATTGACAAGGCCACGGTGACGTATTGTGACAATGTGTCCGTGGTCTACATGTCAGCAAACCCAGTCTATCACAAGCGCACCAAGCATATAGAGTTGGACATACATTTTGTTCGAGAGCGTCTCCAGCTCGGCGAGCTATGAGTTCTTCATGTACCCACCAGCGAGCAGTACGCGGACGTCCTGACAAAGGGACTACCTACATCAACGTTCCAGGCGTTCAGGTCCAGTCTGTGCGTCGTCTTGCCGACCCAACAGACTGGGGGGTGTTGAAGCACTGTATTAGACGGCTTAGTCTATGGTAGTTAGTCTACGCCTGGACGTGCGGCTGGCCACTCCATCGCCCACGTTCCGCACTGGTGCGCGCCTAGAGCGCCCACCTTGTAACCTGTATATGTACTCTACAGAGATCAACACGAATGGTTGTTGGCTCCAATTCTTCTACATGCTTTGTTTGTATTTCTGTTGAGTGAGTCAGTGATCAGGTTGCTGACAATAGGTTTCGGTTCTGTCTGCGTCCTCCGACAACCACTGTTGTTCTCATGTTTTTCGGTGTAGTTGTTATCCTTGTTGTCATTAATGTTAAGTGATGTAATGTGCCATCTTTTCTAGCAATTAGAACTAATGTTTTTTTGGTGTAGTTCCGTTTGGTACTTTTTGGTACACTCCTAACTCACATGGGAGAAGACGCCGAACTATGACCATGCCACAACATTATTGACTTTGTCCTCCCTGAATACTGCTAGACTAGAATAGTTCTGTCCATCACGATGTGCAGCAAAGATGGGTGCGTCCCAACAGCATGGCGATGGTCGAACGATTAGTCAATGCCTCACACCTGCCAAACACTACTACAAAAATGATTCTGTGAGACACTGCCCAAATATTAATGCAGGTGGTCACAAAATCCGACCGTCTCGTAAAATACCTAAGGACTTTCGGAGGCGGGTGTTTCATTTATGGAGGCGGTCACAATTGGCCGTCTCGCAAACTTCATTCACAGAGGCAGACACTTTGTTTACGGAGGCGGTCAAGATTGCCCGTTTCATAAAATCGATTTATGGAGGTGGTCCCTAAAATTGATTTATGGAGGCGGGCCATTTAACAGGTCTGTCGGTGTTTTGGAACCGGGGGTCCCTCAACCAACGAGTGAATTTGTGCTGCGTGCCCCTAATCCCGGATGGTGATGCAAAGAGACACAAGGTTTATACTGGTTCGGGCAATCGAGGCCCTACGTCCAGTCTGAGAGATCGATCTTGTATTCCTTGCACCGGAGTGCTCGTAGTAGGGGGTTACAAGCTAGGTGAGAGAGGGAGCTAGCCCCAGGTCTTGGCGAGGGTGGTGCAGGCTGCTTGAGACGTTGTTCCCAAGTAGCGTAGAGGTGTGTAGTTCTATCGGTGTGTTCGTCTTTCTGCTCGTTCCTCCTCTCCCTAGAAATGGCCCCAGTCCCTCCCTTTTATACTCTAAGAGAGAAACCGGAACGTACACATATTACTACCTAACGCTTTATTAATAGGGTTGGCGTGTCCGAGCCCTGTAGCCGGCCACTGTTCGTGGCATGGTCGATGGAGTGCCCCCGTCCTTGTCGTGCAGAAGTGACGCGCCGGTCGTACTCGGTCTTGTGCATAGTGGGACTCCCGTACAGCTTGACGCAGGACATGGCGGGCGACGTGCTGGTCATCGTGTGATGACGTCATAGGGGGCCGTGGCTCTGCAGATGCCGAGGCCGAGCCATCGTGGGGCTTCGGCGGGCATGGATCCTCAGGCTGCCGAGCCCCTGAAGCTAACTGCCGAGGCTCTGAAGGGAATTATTGGTCCTGGGTACTGATTCCGAGGCCACAGTAGCCCAGACGTGGCTCCCCACGCCGTGTTGTTCTCGGAGCAGGAGTTGGCAGCACAGTGAGGCATGGGCGTCAACCACGCGCATAGTGGTTGGCACAGTGGCGGGTAACCCCTGCCCAGTACGGGCGACGTGCAGGTCATCGCGTGATGACGTCGTAGGGGGCTGCGGCTCTACAAGTGCCGAGGCCGAGCCATCGCGGGGGGGCCCGACGGACATGGATCCTCAGGCCGCCGAGCCCCCGCAGCAAACCGCCGAGGCCCTGGAGAGAATTATAGGTCCTGGGTACTGATTCCGAGGCCACAGTATCCCAGATGTGGTTCCCCACGCCGCGTTGTTCTCGGAGCGGGAGTTGGCAGCACAATGAGGTACGGGCGTCAATCATGTGCATGGTGGTTAGCACAGTGGCGGGTAACCCCTGCCCAGTCCTGCCTCCTGTCCCGTCAGTCATTCTGCTGTACTGTGCCGAGCATGCGGCTGATGTCAGGGGCAGCAGTTGGCTGAGTTAATACGACACGACGTTTTGTCAGAGGGACGGGAGGAGGAAGAGGCAGCGGAGTGCTGCCGTGCCCGCCTCGCGCGAGACGGAAGATCGGTGGCCCGGCCGAGGCCTGTGACGAGAGAGGGGGTCGGCCGAGGCCTTTGGTAGGGGGTCGCCCGAGGTCAGCGGCGAGGGGGCCTCGGGCGAGTCAGAGAATTGCAGACCTCGGCGAGGAGGCCTCGGGCGAACCGGAGAATTGCAGACCTCGGCGAGGAGGCCTCGGGCGAACCGGAGAATTGCAGACCTCGGCGAGGAGGCCTCGGGCGAATCGGAGAATCGGTACTACTTCTGAGGCCTCGGCGAGGGGGCCTCGGGCGAAGGGGCCTCGGCGAGGGGGCCTCGGGCGAATCGGAGATTTTGGCTGAGACCCCGTTTGTCTTTTTGGTTTCTGCTTAGGGTACCCCTTTTTATGGTATCCGACAGTAGCCCCCGAGCCTTGGGGGGAGTGGAGGCACTCCCCCTGAGGTTCTGACGAGAATCGGCCCTTGATAGTTCCTGTCGGGATGGTGTTTCGTACTCGAGGTTTTGGTGGGTGCGCGCGAGCGCACCCGCCGGGTGTAGCCCCCGAGGCCCTGGAGGAGTGATTTCACTTCTCCAGGGGCTTTTTTCTCTTTTGAGTGAGGGGTTTACATTGTGTTTGCCGGGCCCGTGGGTGCGAGTTCGGATCGCAGGGCCTCGACGATGCTGCGGGAAGAGCCCCTTAGCCTCCGCCTGGAGCGAGAGGGCCGTCAGGGGTTCCCCCAGCTTTTTGTACGACCCTCGTGCTTCCTTTTCGCTCGGAAGGAGGGGTGGAAGATGCCATGCTACCCTCGGTGGGCGCGAGCGACGGCATTTTCGGTGAGCTGTTATCGGGTAAGTCCGAGTGGAGGCCCGTACCCCGGTCGCTGGGGGTCGGCTAGCGGTCCGGGGACGCGCTCCAAAAGTACCGGAGGGTTTCTCTAGTGGGTGCCGAGGCCGTTCGCTGGGCCTCGGTGGCTCGGTGCCTCCCTACGGTGGGATCCCATTCGGAGACCTCCCTGCCGGTCTCGGACACGACACAGGGCGCGCTCATACAGGCTCGCCCGTAGTCGTCCCTGACTCTTTTGCCCTGGGGCGGCTGTCGAAACCCCTGGGGGCCCAGCCTTCGAACCCCTGGACCGTAACGGGCTTGGGTCGCTTGTCTTTATCTCGGGTGCAGGAAGAGCCCCCGAGCCTCCGCACGGAGCGAGAGGGCGGTCAGGGGTCTTCCCGGCTTTTTTGTCCGTCTCCCTCACATCCTTTTCGCTCGGACGGGGGCTGTTTGCCGAGCCCACTCGTGTGCGAGCCTGAGCCGCTGGGTCTCGGCAAAGTTGCAGGAGGAGCCCCCGAGTCTCTCGCACGGAGCGAGAGTGCGGTCAGAGGTCCCCCTGGCTTTTGGTTCGCCCCTCGCGCGTGAGGGTCTGTCGGCCGAGGCCCCCTCGGGTGCGAGCCTAGGTCGCGGGGTCTCGGCGTCTTTTGCGGAAGGAGCTCCCTATCCTCTGCACAGAGCGAGAGGACCGTCAGGAGTTCTTCCGACTTTTTGAACGACCCTCACGCTTCCTTTTCGCTCGGAAGGAGGGTTTGTATTGCCGAGCCCCCTCGTGTGCGAGCCCAAGTCGCTGGGACTCGGCAATGTGTCGTAGGAAGAGTCCCTTAGCCTCTGCGCGGAGCAAGAGGGCCGTCAGGGATTCTCCTGACTTTTTGTTCGACCCTCACGCTTCCTTTTCGCTCGGAAGGAGGGGTGGAAGATGCCACGCTACCCTCGGTGGGCGCGAGCGACGGCATTTCCGGTGAGCTGTTATCGGGTAAGTCCGAGTGGTGGCCCGTACCCCGTTCACTGGGGGTCGGCTAGCGGTCTGGAGACGCGCTCCAAGAGTACCGGAGGGTTTCTCTAGTGGGTGCCGAGGCCGTTCGCTGGGCCTCGGTGGCTCGGTGCCTCCCTACGGTGGGATCCCATTCGGAGACCTCCCTGCCAGTCTCGGACACGACACAGGGCGCGCTCATACAGGCTCGCCCGTAGTCGTCCCTGACTCTTTTGCCCTGGGGCGGCTGTCGAAACCCCTGGGGGCCCAGCCTTCGAACCCCTGGACCGTAACGGGTTTGGGTCGCTTGTCTTTATCTCGGGTGCAGGAAGAGCCCCCGAGCCTCCGCACGGAGCGAGAGGGCGGTCAGGGGTCTTCCCGGCTTTTTTGTCCGTCTCCCTCACGTCCTTTTCGCTCGGATGGGGGCTGTTTGCCGAGCCCACTCGTGTGCGAGCCTGAGCCGCTGGGTCTCGGCAAAGTTGCAGGAGGAGCCCCCGAGTCTCTCGCACGGAGCGAGAGAGCGGTCAGAGGTCCCCCTGGCTTTTGGTTCGCCCCTCGCGCGTGAGGGTCTGTCGGCCGAGGTCCCCTCGGGTGCGATCCTAGGTCGCGGGGTCTCGGCGTCTTTTGCGGAAGGAGCTCCCTATCCTCTGCACGGAGCGAGAGGACCGTCAGGAGTTCTTCCGGCTTTTTGAACGACCCTCGCGCTTCCTTTTCGCTCGGAAGGAGGGTTTGTATTGCCGAGCCCCCTCGTGTGCGAGCCCAAGTCGCTGGGACTCGGCAATGTTTCGCAGGAAGAGTCCCTTAGCCTCTGCGCGGAGCAAGAGGGCCGTCAGGGATTCTCCTGACTTTTTGTTCGACCCTCACGCTTCCTTTTCGCTCGGAAGGAGGGGTGGAAGATGCCACGCTACCCTCGGTGGGCGCGAGCGATGGCATTTCCGGTGAGCTGTTATCGGGTAAGTCCGAGTGGAGGCCCGTACCCCGTTCGCTGGGGGTCGGCTAGCGGTCCGGAGACGCGCTCCAAGAGTACCGGAGGGTTTCTCTAGTGGGTGCCGAGGCCGTTCGCTGGGCCTCGGTGGCTCGGTGCCTCCCTACGGTGGGATCCCATTCGGAGACTTCCCTGCCGGTCTCGGACACGACACAGGGCGTCCCAAGCGTTTCGCTTGCTTGGGCCTCGGCCTCGCATAGGCTCGCCCGTAGTCGCCCCTGACTCTGTTGCCCTGGGGCGGCTGTCGAAACCCCTGAGGGCCCAGCCTTCGAACCCCTGGACCGTAGTAGGCTCGGTGCCCAGTTCCTTTGCCTGAAAGGAATTGGGTGGGGGTTACCTCTCTCCCTGCGGTTAGCAACGGCAGGCGTGCCTTTTGAGGCAGCTTTTTCGGGGAGGTGAAACGGCGCCTGCTGCTGCTGCGGTTGGGCGCGACGTGGCGTCAGTGGACGGGACGTAACTGCACGCGCAATTAATGAGGAGGGAGTGGGCGTGTGGGCGGTAAGACCGGATCTGGGTAACCGCAGCGGATTTTTTGGGAAAACTTCCCCGATTTCGTCGCTCGTCGGTTTTGACTCGTCCCTGCATAAATGCGCAAACAGCCTCGCCCTCCCCCTCCTTACCTTTTCTGCGTTCGCTTTTGCTGCCTCCGTGCCGTCGTTGAGAGCATAGAGCGGGGAGGAGAAGGGCGAGAGAGAGAGAGCGAACGAAAGAGAGAGAGAGAGATTACCGCTGTAGCAGCGTCCCCAGCCGCGCAATGGCAGGTGGTCCCGTCATCCTTCCGGCGGATCCCTGGGAGCGGTCTGATGTCACCGAGGAGAAGCTGCAGTCGCTCGTGGAGGC
The DNA here is from genome assembly GCF_019320115.1 of Miscanthus floridulus. Lineage (NCBI taxonomy): Eukaryota > Viridiplantae > Streptophyta > Magnoliopsida > Poales > Poaceae > Miscanthus > Miscanthus floridulus. The sequence continues at coordinate 134,538,576 of NC_089588.1, forward strand.
CGGTCTTCTTCGCCCGATCACCGATCCTGACGAGCCGGAGTGGATTGCTCCGGGGAGCGAGTCGGAGCCGAGGCCGCGCGACGGCTACGTGGTGAGCTTCACCGTCTTCCACGAGCGAGGCCTCGGGTCACCGGCGGATAGCTTCATGCGGGCGCTCCCGCACTACTATGGCGTGGAGCTCCAGAATTTCAGTCCCAACTCCATCGCGTAGGCGGCCATCTTTGTCGCCGTCTGTGAGGGGTACTTGGGGATCGCTCCCCACTAGGAGTTGTGGCTCCATTTGTTCCGGGCGACGTTCACCACCAAGCCAGGGGGCACGAGGGGGGCTCGGAAGGCGTAGAGGGCCGACGGCTGCACCCTTCATGTGCACCAAGACCGGCAGTCCCTCTATATCCCGGCCCAGCTGTCAACGTCCAACCGTCGTTGGTATGACGGCTGGTTCTACCTCCGCAACGACGGCGGAGGACTTCCCCCTTATACCGGGCGGGTTGTAGAGAGTCAACCGGAAAAATGGGGATACGGCGTCGTCAAGGCCGATCAGCCTAGGCTGGAACCGCTCTTGAGGGCCTTGGGGAAGCTGCGTGACCACGGCCTTTCGGCGGCCGTGGTTGTGGCGGCTTTTCACCGCCGGAGGGTGTTGCCTCTGATGGCCCGGCGGCGGCGGCTGTTCGAGATGACCCCGGGCGATTCGATCGCCGGTGTCAAGATGTCCGCCTTCGCTCTTACCGACGACAAGACCCTGCGTCGGGTGAGAGAGGCGGTAGACGGGAAGCCAAAGATTGACGATTTGATGCCGTTCCCGATGCGCCCGTCACGGGGGTATGTCTCGCTGGTAAGTTGGATGTTGTCGAGGCTCTCGCGGCCTTCTTGTTTTTCGCCTTTTTTGTCTGTCGTCTTACTTCGTTGTTCCCACAGGGGATAAGAGACGTGCGAGGCTCCCCGCCGCCCGTTCCCGAGGACGCCCGGCGGCGATCCGTGAACAGGGCGCGCGCCGAGGAGGCGAAGAAGAAGAAAGATGCCAAGGAGGCGAAGCGCACGAAGAAGCTCCTCGCGCGTGAAAAGCTGGACGCCCGTCGCCGGCGTCAGAGTCTCGACGGTCTCCCGTTGGAGCCGTCTCCCTCGTCGTCGGTGTCGGATTCTTCGAGCGACGGCGGCGGGCGCGAGGTGGGGACGGCCTGCCTAGAACACCTCCCCGACATTAGGGAGCTGTTGCCTGGGGCGCCGGCAAGGAGCCTGACGCCCCTAGGAGGAGGAGGAGGTGTCCTGGGGCCAGTGGCAGCCCGTCCCGGGGCCGGGGCCGACACACCCGAGGTGCGGGTGTCGGAGGAGCGTGCCGTCAGCCCGATGGGTTCGATGGTGGAGGTGGAGTGGGTGACGGTGGGGGCGACCCCATTATCTCCGCGAAGGGTCGAGGAGGGACCGGGGTCTGACGGAGGCCAGCTGGCACTGGTGGACACTGAGGCCGCGCTGCTGCCACCACCGCCGCCGTTGCAGAGGAGGCTGGCGGTGTCGAAGCGGCTGCATCCCCGTTCGTGGTAAGCGTCTTCCGTAGTACTTCTTGTTTGCCCCTTGGTTGCATGCTGACCTTGGGAGTGTCTTTTCTTCCAGCCAGACGCTTCTGGTGGAAGATCCTCCCTTGGCGCCCCGTAAGGCGCTCAAGGTGAACGTTAGCTCCTCCGCCCATCAGGCAGCGGAGGCGCAGGCTGGCGTGCGACGCGGCGCGGCGTCGGGCGAAGCCATTTCGGGGGAGGCGGCTGCCCAGGAAAAGGGGGCCGAGGCGGCCGCGGAGCAAGTGGAGGAGGAGGAGCCCATGCCTCGCGATGTTGTGGGTCTTGGGGCGAAGGAGGCTGGGGCGTCTGCTATTGCCGAGGCCATTGAGGGCGAGGCCGGAGCCCCCGAGACCTCCAACGTCAGGGCGGTGGACGCCGGGGCCATCGAGGTAGAGATGGCGGAGGCCAGAGCCCCCGGGTCCGTCGAGACTGAGGCGATGGAGATGGAGACGGAGCAAGTTTTGGCGCCGCCCCTGGTTCAGGCAATCTCGTCTGATGATTCCACCCATGGGAAGGAGGCGGCGGACGTCGAGGCGGCTGGTACCGTGGAGCAGCCAGTCCCGGATCCCGTCGAGGGGAGTTCGGCCCTTGCCCGGCTACGGCCCGAGCCCCGTGGGTGGAACTTCCCGCGGGTTTTCTGGCGGAACCGGGCTGACCCCGAGGGGGAGCCCATGTTCGCCCTTGAAGATGCCGCAGAGGGGGGGCATTGGGACACCCTCGAGCAGTACCGCCAATTGGCAGTGCGGTCGCTGGAGACAGCGATGACTATTATGGGGCGGGACTTGCCCGGTGTCACACAGGTAAGTGCTTTCCTCCTTCGTGCCGCGTTGTTTTCTTTCCGAGCCCCCTCGCAGTGTTTAACGTGCGTTTTTTGTTTTGCCTCCTTAGGAGCTCGAGACCCGATCCCTTGGGAAATCGGTGTTCCTGCGAAATGAGAGGGATATCTGGGACCAGCTCCGGCGCCAAAAGGGCCTGCTTGCCGATGCCCAGGGGCTATTGTCGGTGCGGAGTGCGGAAGTGGAGGACCTCCGCCTTCGTTGTGCTGATATTCAGGCGGAGTTGGCCACGGCTAAGGAGCAGTCCGCCCCTCTGGTGGCCAAGATCAAGGAACTGGAGGAGGAGCGAGACTCCTTCAGGCTTTGGGCCCAAGAAGCGACGGCCTCTGCTAAGGTCACAGCCGGGCAGCTGGGTGCGGAGCAGAGCGAGCATCAGGCGACGAAAGTCGCCTTGGCAGAGGCTACCAAGGCGGCCGAGGCCTCTCGGGTCGAGGTCTCAGCCTGGAAGAGCAAGGCCGAGGGTAAGTTCCGCTGAACCATGTTCCTCGCTCCATTTGCTCTTTTTGTCCTGGTTCGCGCTTGACTCCTGACCCCTTGTTGCGACGTAGATCTGGAGAAAGAAGCCTCCCAGGCGGCTGAGGCCTCCGTCGCGGCGCAAGCAGCGCTGGATGTCGAGGTCCGGGAGCAAGAGGCGCTGTGCAGCGCTGTCCGATCCGCCTGCGAGGCTCTAGACGTCGAGGAGGTCCAGTCAGCTAGCTCCCTTGGGAGCCGTCTGATTGCGTTGAGCGGCTACGTCCACGAGAGACTCCGGGGGGCGTTGCACACGGGTGTCAAGCGCGCCCTGGCCGTTGTTTCCTCGCACTACGCCATCAACCTCGAGGCTGTTAGTGATGGATATGTGTTGCCAGAAGATGACGAGGAGGCCGATGCGGAGGTCGTGAAGCTGTTGGAGGCGGCCGAGGCGCCTGGCACTGCGTTGGCCAAGCTGTTCGAAGAAGAGGTGGTCCCTCCTGCGCCGGCCGCCGATCTTTGAGCTTTGACCTGGGCCAAAAGGGGCCATGTAACCGGATTGGGTTAGTTGCCGAATCGTGACGTTTTTTGTGGCCGTCGAGGCCCTTAAAGTATTTGCGTATGTGTGTTTCTTAACTGTTTTCCATTCTATTTCTAAGTTTGTGCCCTCTGTCTCGATCGCGAAGAAATCCCTCGGAACCTAAGCCGTCCTTCGGCGAAGGGTGGTGAGGGAGCTGCCATAGCCCAGAGGCGTAGGCCGTTCTCACGACTCGGCCGGCCCTTTGGCCTCCAGACAAGCTTTTGGTCTCTGGGTTTCTTGCGAAGGTCCCGTCGGAGCGCGAGAGAGTTTGGCGTGGAAATTTTCGGAAAACGGTTGAGAAATGGTGTCCGAGACTTAGGGGGGTTCCCCCTTTTTAGCCCCCGAGGGAGGCTCGACTTTGCAGAGGCAGAGCCGAGTCTCCCTTATTGCGTTATAGTGACGTCGAGCCCCTATCGATAGACAACCTCTCTGCAAAGAACTTCCTCGGAGCCTAAGCTGTCCTTTGGGCGAAACGGTGGTGAGGGAGCTGCCGTAGCCCAGAGGCATAGGCCGTTCTCACGGCTCGGCCGGCCTTTTCGCCTTTGAGACGATCTTTCGGTCCTTAGGTTCTATACAATCGATTTGTCTATAAGGGGGTTCCTCGAAAGATTATAACAACTAAAGAACGCTTCTTTATTGTATTTCGAGAAACAATGTAAACAACGTTTGGAAATTTAAGGGTAGAAACGACGTAGCTGTTCTTTGTTCCAAGCGTTGGTGAAGATTTCGCCCTTCTCGTTGGCTAACTTGTAGGTCCCGGGCTTCAGCACTTGAGCGACGATATACGGCCCTTCCCAGGGTGGGGTCAGCTTGTGGCGGCCCTTGTTGCTCTGCCTCAGTCTCAGCACCAGGTCGCCCACCTTCAGGTCCCGGCTTTGGACGCGCCGGGCTTGGTAGCGTCGTAGGGCTTGCTGGTACCTGGCTGAGTGTAGCAGCGCGATGTCTCGGGCTTCCTCCAGTTGGTCGAGGGCGTCTTCGCGGGCAGTGCGGTTGCTTTGCTCGTTGTACGCCTGTAGCCTCGGGGAGCCGTATTCTAAGTCAGTGGGGAGGATGGCCTCAGCTCCATAGACCAGGAAGAACGGTGTGAATCTCGTGGCTCGGCTCGGGGTATTTCTTAGGCTCCAGATGACTGACGGGAGTTCGGCAAGCCATTTCTTGCCAAACTTCTTCAACTGGTTGAATATTCTTGGCTTAAGGCCTTGTAGGATCATGCCGTTGGCACGCTCTACTTGGCCATTCGTCCTTGGGTGCCCTACGGCCGACCAGGCCTCCCGGATGTGGTGGTCGTCGCAGAACGTTAGGAACTTGCGACCGGTGAATTGTGTCCCATTGTCAGTGATGATGGTGTTAGGAACCCCGAACCTGTGGATGATATCCGTAAAGAACAGCACCGCTTGCTCGGATTTGATCTGAGCGATCGGACGAGCCTCGATCCATTTGGAGAATTTGTCGATAGCTACCAGCAGATGGGTATAGCCCCCGGGTGCCTTCTGCAGAGGCCCAACCATGTCCAGCCCCCACACAGCGAATGGCCATGTGATGGGGATGGTTTGGAGGGCTTGGGCCGGGAGGTGCGTCTGTCGAGCGTAGTACTGGCATCCCTCGCGGGTGCGTACTAGCTTTGTGGCGTCGGCCACCGCTGTTGGCCAATAGAAACCTTGGCGGAAGGCGTTACCCACGAGCGTCTGAGGCGCCGCGTGGTGCCCGCAGACTCCCGCGTGTAAGTCCCGAAGTAAGGATTGGCCAGCCTCGGTGGTGATGCATCGTTGGAGAATACCAGATGGGCTGCGCCTATATAACTCGCCGTTGCAGAGGACGTAAGTCTTGGCGCGTCGCGCAAGCCGTCGGGCTTCGGTTCTGTCAGCAGGAAGCTCTCCTCGGACGAGGCGATCAAAGAGAGGGACTCGCCAGTCCGTTCCTTGGTCGGCTTTGGGAGGCTCTGCGTCAACCGCCATGGCCTCGGGCTCAGCTGGCAGGGTCTCGGCGGCAGAGGGGGCCTCGGGCCCTGTGGTGGGCTTGGCCGATGGGTCCTCTTCCGTCGCCGAGGCGTAGTCGACGGATGGCTTGTGGAGGTCTCTGGCGAAGACGTTCGGAGGGGCCGGGGTCCGTGCCGACGCCATCTTTGCCAGTTCGTCCGCGGCCTCATTGAACTTTCGTGCAACATGGTTGAGTTTGAGACCGTCGAACTTGTTCTCCAGATGACGTACCATCGCGCAGTACGCCTTCATTTTGGGGTCATGGCAGCTTGACTCTTTCATCACCTGATCGACGACGAGTTGCGAATCACCCCGTACGTCGAGACGTCGTACTCCAAGTTCGATGGCGATTTGCAGGCCGTTGACGAGGGCCTCGTATTCGGCGACATTGTTGGAGGCGGCGAAGTGAAGCCGGATCATGTAGCGCATGTGTATTCCGAGGGGCGAGACCAGGAGCAGGCCCGCGCCGGCCCCAGTCTTCATCAGAGACCCGTCGAAGTACATGGTCCAGCATTCTGATTGGATTTGAACGGGTGGCAGCTATGTGTCGGTCCACTCGGCTACAAAGTCGGCCAGGACCTGCGATTTGATCGCTTTCCGAGGCGCGAAAGACAAGGTCTCCCCCATGAGTTCGACAGCCCATTTGGCTATTCTACCCGAGGCCTCCCGGTTTTGGATTATTTCTCCCAGGGGAAAAGACGACACCACAGTCACCGGGTGGGACTCGAAGTAGTGACGCAGCTTGCGTCGAGCCAAGACTATGGCGTAAACCAACTTCTGGATGTGGGGGTAACGTGTCTTAGTCTCGGAGAGCACTTCGCTGATGAAGTAGACAGGTCGCTGGACGGGCAGAGCGTGTCCCTTCTCCTGCCTCTCGACGACTACGGCCACGCTGACCACTTGGGTCATCGCGGCGACGTAGAGTAAGAGGTGTTCGCCCTCGGTGGGCGGAACCAGGACGGGGGGGTTGGTGAGCAGTGCTTTGAGCCTGGCGAGGGCTTCCTCGACCTCAGCGGTCCAAGAAAAGCGCTCGGACTTTCTCAAGAGGCGGTACAGGGGCAGGCCTTTTTCGCCGAGGCGCGAGATGAAGCGGCTCAGGGCCGCAAGGCATCCCATGACCCTCTGCACGCCTTTGAGGTCTCGGATCGGGCCCATGTTGGTCACGGCCGAGACCTTCTCCGGGTTGGCCTCGATCCCACGTTCCGAGACTATGAATCCCAAGAGCATGCCTCGGGGAACCCCGAAGACACACTTCTCGGGGTCGAGCTTGATGCCCTTCTTTCTGAGACATGTGAAGGCAACCTCCAGGTCGCCGACGAGATCGCCGGCCTTCCTGGACTTGACTATGATGTCATCCACGTAGGCCTCAATGGTTCGTCCGATATGTTCGCCAAAGACTTGGATCATGCACCGTTGGTAAGTGGCCCCTGTGTTTCTGAGGCCGAACGGCATGGTTATGTAGCAGTACATGCCGAATGGGGTGATGAAAGAAGTCGCGAGCTGGTCGGACTCTTTCATCTTGATTTGGTGGTAACCGGAATACGCATCAAGGAAGGAGAGGGTTTCACATCCTGCAGTGGAGTCGACGATTTGGTCAATTCGTGGTAGTGGGAATGGGACTTTCGGGCATGCTTTATTTAGACCAGTGTAGTCCACGCACATCCTCCACTTGCCACTTTTCTTCCTGACTAGTACAGGGTTAGCCAACCACTCTGGATGGGATACTTCCTTGATGAACCTGGCTGCCACGAGCTTCTGCACTTCTTCGCCGATGGCCCTGCGCTTCTCCTCGTCAAACCGGCGCAGGCGCTGCTTTGCCGGCCTAGAGCCTGGCCGGATATCTAAGGCGTGCTCGGCGACCTCCCTTGGTATGCCTGGCATGTCCGAGGGACTCCATGCGAACATATCGACGTTCGCACGGAGAAAGTCGACGAGCACGTTCGTCGGAGTCGGAATAGCCGAGACAGTAGTCGCTTGCAGCCAAGAATTGGCGCAAAGCCCCAGGGTTGTGGAGTTCGGAGAAATCCACCCCGGGCCATGCCTCGTCCTCGTCCGAGGGGTCGGAGTGGGTGCTCAGGTCAAGAGCGAAGCGCTGGCGGCGTTCCGAGGGGTGCTCGTGAGCGGCAGCGTAAGCGTAAGCATAAGAGGCGGTGGCATTTCTCAACCCAAAGGGGTATGGGGACGGTGCCGTCTCCAAATTCTGCCCCGCCGGGGTCGGCCTTTCAGGGAGTGGTGGAGCGGAGCTAGATGACCGGGCATCGGCGCAAGCCACCGGCGATTTTCCTTCGTCCATGCTCAGGCCAGGCAGGTCCCCAGTCAGGGACCCCGTACCAACAGCTGGTCGTAGGGTATCGGCGGGGAGTGGCGTGCCGCCCCGGGCTCGCGTAGCGTCGGGGTGGCATTGCTCGCATCGTGCCTGGCGAGCGCGGCGAGAGCGGCCGCCCGGACGCCGCCTGCGCCTGGGCTGCCGGGGCGTGACTTCATCGTCGGACGGTGGGGCTCGAGGAGTGAGGAGCACCATGTCGTATTCATGCCCTAGAGACATGAACTCCAGGCTCCCGAACCAAACTACGGTGCCGAGACGCAATGGTCGTACGGGGTCTGCCATCCGGGACTTGCTAGGATGACAAAGCTGACACGCAGAGCCCCCTACCTGGCGCGCCAACTGTCGGTGTTTTGGAACCGGGGGTCCCTCAACCAACGAGTGAATTTGTGCTGCGTGCCCCTAATCCCGGATGGTGATGCAAAGAGACACAAGGTTTATACTGGTTCGGGCAATCGAGGCCCTACGTCCAGTCTGAGAGATCGATCTTGTATTCCTTGCACCGGAGTGCTCGTAGTAGGGGGTTACAAGCTAGGTGAGAGAGGGAGCTAGCCCCAGGTCTCGGCGAGGGTGGTGCGGGCTGCTTGAGACGTTGTTCCCAAGCAGCGTAGAGGTGTGTAGTTCTATCGGTGTGTTCATCTTTCTGCTCGTTCCTCCTCTCCCTAGAAATGGCCCCAGTCCCTCCCTTTTATACTCTAAGAGAGAAACCAGAACGTACACATATTACTACCTAACGCTTTATTAATAGGGTTGGCGTGTCCGAGCCCTGTAGCCGGGCACTGTTCGTGACATGGTCGATGGAGTGCCCCCGTCCTTGTCGTGCAGAAGTGACGCGCCGGTCGTACTCGGTCTTGTGCATAGTGGGACTCCCGTACAGCTTGACGCAGGACATGGCGGGCGACGTGCTGGTCATCGTGTGATGACGTCGTAGGGGGCCGTGGCTCTGTAGATGCCGAGGCCGAGCCATCGTGGGGCTTCGGCGGGCATGGATCCTCAGGCTGCCGAGCCCCTGAAGCTAACAGCCGAGGCTCTGAAGGGAATTATTGGTCCTGGGTACTGATTCCGAGGCCACAGTAGCCCAGACGTGGCTCCCCACGCCGCGTTGTTCTCGGAGCAGGAGTTGGCAGCACAGTGAGGCATGGGCATCAACCACGCGCATAGTGGTTGGCACAGTGGCGGGTAACCCCTGCCCAGTACGGGCGACGTGCAGGTCATCGCGTGATGACGTCGTAGGGGGCTGCGGCTCTGCAAGTGCCGAGGCCGAGCCATCGCGGGGGGGGCCCGACGGACATGGATCCTCAGGCTGCCGAGCCCCCGCAGCAAACCGCCGAGGCCCTGGAGAGAATTATAGGTCCTGGGTACTGATTCCGAGGCCACAGTATCCCAGATGTGGTTCCCCACGCCGCGTTGTTCTCGGAGCGGGAGTTGGCAGCACAATGAGGTACGGGCGTCAATCATGTGCATGGTGGTTAGCACAGTGGCGGGTAACCCCTGCCCAGTCCTACCTCCTGTCCCGTCAGTCGTTCTGCTGTACTGTGCCGAGCATGCGGCTGATGTCAGGGGCAGCAGTTGGCTGAGTTAATACGACACGACGTTTTGTCAGAGGGACGGGAGGAGGAAGAGGCAGCGGAGTGCTGCCGTGCCCGCCTCGCGCGAGACGGAAGATCGGTGGCCCGGCCGAGGCCTACGACGAGAGAGGGGGTCGGCCGAGGCCTTTGGTAGGGGGTCGCCCGAGGTCAGCGGCGAGGGGGCCTCGGGCGAGTCGGAGAATTGCAGACCTCAGCGAGGAGGCCTCGGGCGAACCGGAGAATTGCAGACCTCGGCGAGGAGGCCTCGGGCGAACCGGAGAATTGCAGACCTCGGCGAGGAGGCCTCGGGCGAATCGGAGAATCGGTACTACTTCTGAGGCCTCGGCGAGGGGGCCTCGGGCGAATCGGAGATTTTGGCTAAGACCCCGTTTGTCTTTTTGGTTTCTGCTTAGGGTACCCCTTTTTATGGTATCCGACAAGGTCCGCCTCCGAAAATGGAGGTCATTTTCGGAAGCAGACCTCTTGGGAGGTCCGCCTCAAGAAATATACATTGAGGCCCAGCAAAGCCCGTATCCAATCCTTTTATCGGGCTTATATATACAACACTTAGGATTTCTCCTCACCTGTCCAACCCTCTCCCTCACATCTCCCATCGCCGCCATCTCTCCCTTCCCCCGTGGTGGCGTACGTGCACAACCTCCAACCCTAGGCGGCGGCGCGCGCGGGGCACGTCTGGTTCCCCCGGTGGCGGTGTACACAGGGCGGGGCCTGCTCACCCGGCGGTGTCGCCCTCCACCACCTCCAGTTCCCGATCCGGCACCCTCCACCCTCTCCTCCACTCCAGATCTGGCAGTGGGAGGTCATGCCTCGGCGTTGGGGAGCGTGTAGTGGTGGTGGCGCGTCCAGATCGAGCTCTCCTGATAGCAGGGAGCGCGTAGGGGCGGCGACGCATCCGGATCGACCTCCCCTGGTGGCGGGGAGCGCGTAGGGGCACGGCGGCGGCGCATCCGGATCGACCTCCCCCGGTGGCAGGGAGTGCGCCGGGGCGGTGGCACGTCTGTATCCAGCTCTCCCAGCGGCGGGGAGCGTGCAGGGCGCGTTCGGATCTAGCTCCCTTGGCAGCGGGTAGCGCGCAGGGGCGGCGTCGTGTCCGGATCAAGACTATAATGGTGGCCATATTTGGTAATTCTCCTGATTTGGTAAGATCTAATCTCTCTATTAGTGGCACATGCGATGGTGGTGAGGAGGTTGGCAATGGGGAAAAGGTGCCCAAGAACAACAATGACTAGGAAGTGGAGCTTTCCTTGGGCACCATCACTAGTAGCAAGAGAGTTGTTCCCAGTTGAGGTGCCGAAGCTACCATCAACTGAGGAGAGATCCATGGGGCCACAAGACATTCCTCTGCTGCATGGTCGCCTAGTATAGCGGCATACATGAGGGGAATATAGCGTTAGGTGGTAAGAAGGTCGGTGATGGATAGAATTTAATCAAAAGATTACTTTGCTAGCTAGAAAATATTGAATCACTGAGACCTCTAGGATAGGAAGATGATGAAATGCTCTTTACTTAGGAAGGAAGATGAAAAATTATTGGTAAGAAATATTTAACTCCTCATGTTAAAAAACTTACAATGTTCGGGTGCATTGAAAATATTTCTTATTATTCATTTAGAGTTATATTTGTTCAATATGTGTTTTACTTAATCAAATGCATAGTTTTTGTCTAACATGATGCAATTTTGTACCATTGACACCTCGAATGTATTCAAATCATCATCATTTTCTTTAGGCCCTTCAATTGTTTGTTTACCCATGTCATAAGAAACTTCGAAATGAATGAGAATGAGATCAAGTGCTACTTTTGTCCCCAGACAATTGTTACCTTGCACTTACATATTTTCAAGTGTCTTCGGTAAACAGCCCCCTCTACTTGTAGCCATTCATGGGCAAGGTCGCTACTATAGATTTTCTTGTGGCAAGCACCAAATAGCATGGGTAAGAAACCTTGAGTTGAAAATAATTTTGGTATAACCACAACATCTTTTTGCACTATGAACAAACGATTCAATCATTTAGATTCTATCATACTCATGTTCATAGGGAAATGATGTTTACTAAGTGAGATGATGGGGAATTTAATATTTCTATGTGTTTAATATGTGTTCAAGTTACATGAATTAGGAAAGAAAGAATATGTATTTTTGTTCATTAGAAACTAATTATTAAAGTTGTGTAGATAGTTTGGATTTGCTTTTTCCAAGAAATACCTCCAACAGACTCAAAAGTAATAAAATCTATTTTCCCACATTCAAGTTCATCATCATTACTATTTGACATTGGCTCCCCTAGAATTTCTTAGCAAACAAAATTGGATATTAAACTATACTTCCCTCTGTGCACCTAGGACACAGTAAGGATGATTTTTCATGTTTTCCGGTCTACAACCACCACATTTACGTGAACAGCTTTTTATCTTCTCACTTTTACTTGGTTTAGTTCTTGAATGATATGCTCATATGTGTGGCATAGTCTAGACTCACTTGTCAGAAATTAGAGCATGTACTTACAACAAAGGTGCCTGGCCTACAAGAAAAGAAGGCCATATACAAATGATAGTGCTCTATTTCTTAGTCTTTAAGAGGAAGATTAGATCTATTAAAAACATATTTTGTCTTAATTATGATTCTATAGGAGATGGTTGGTCTTAGACGGGGATCACATAATTGTGGTGGTTTTGGAAAGGAAACACAAAAATTCATCCATACACAATTTTGGGTTCACAAAGAGAAGGTAGTGCAATGTCTGATTTTTTTGTTAATCCAAAGGCCTCTTATGCATTACACTCTGTTTTTTTAGCCTGCCACTGATATGTGCTTGATACACTTTTAGGATATACACTTAGGATTGCACCCATCGGACTATATGCAAGATTCTGAAACCAATTCACTACTATAAATTGAGCGCAACACTATTTCATCATCCTGGCGTTGGCTCCCTTTTCAGTGAACTTCACAGGTCAATTTACTATCCGTTCTTCCTCTCTCATGGCATAATTATCCTACTTTGTTTTCTTTGGTAAGTTTTTATATTCTGGTAATCTTTTTTTACCATAACAGGTCTACTCACTATGATGAAGTTGAGATATTTCTTGTGGTAAGCACCAAATAGCATGGGTGAGTTACCTTGAGTTGAAAATTATTTTGGTATACCCACAACACCTTTTTGCACTATGAACAAATGGTTCAATCATTTAGATTCTGTCATCCGCATGTTCATAGGGAAATGATGTTTACTAAGTGAGATGATAGAGAATTAATATTTTTTCTGTGTTTAATGTGTTCATGTTACATGAACAAGGAAAGAAAGAATGTGTGTGTTTGTTCGTTAGAAGCTAACTATTACTGTTGTGTAGATATTTTGGATTAGGTTTTTACAACGAATACCTCCAACATACTCCAAAGTAATAAAATCTATTTTCCAACATTCAAGTTTACCATCATTACTATTTGACATAATGCTGGCACCCCTGGAATTTATTGACAAACAAAATTGGATAGTAAACTATACTTCCCTCTTTGCACCTAGAACATAGTAAGGATGATTTTTCCTGTTTTCCAATCTACATCCACCACAATTATGTGAACCCCATCTAGAACATGTCCCTATTCTACAATGGGAACAACAGTGATATAGCAAGAAAATGAAAACGGCATCATTCTTCTTATGTGCTATGCAACATACAACCATTCAAGGAGCCTTTCCTATCTCTTACAGTACCATTAAAGGTGGCCACAGATCAATGATTCATTCATGTTTCAACTTAATTAACTAACTTTTAAGTTTGAGTTAGTCAAATTAAAAATAGTTAATTAAGTCGAACTACATTAGATCCATGCCATACCTACTAATAAAGGCACCTTCGCTAAGTCCATTAGCAATTTTCCACGAGTAGATGTGTACCAATGTTACGACACAGAACTCAACACTATAGAACTAGACCAAGTGGAAGTGGGAAGAGATAGCTAGATTGGAAATGGAATAGATGGGCCTTTTGTAGGTGTAGAGGTAAAGTTCAGTCTGAAATAGGCATAGGCATAGCCATCCATCGCCGTTCAGTGGCACAGTACAAATGATAGTGCTCTATTTCTCAGTCTTTAAGACGAAGATTAGGTCTCTTAAAAACATATTGTGTCTTAATTGTGATTCTATAGGAGATGGTTGGTCTTAGACGGGGATCACATAATTGTGGTGGTTTTGGAAGGGAAACACAAAAATTTATCCCTACACAATTGTGGGTGCACAAAGAGAAGGTGGTGCAATGTCTGATTTTTTTGTTAATCCAAAGGCCTTTTATGCATTACACTCTATTTTTTAGCCATCCATTGATATGTGCTTGATACACTTTTAGGATATATGCTTAGGATTGTACCATTCGGACTATATGCAAGATTCTAAAACCAATTCACTACTACAATTGAGCTCAACACTATTTATCATCATTTCCTGGCCTTGGCTCCCTTGTCAGTGAACTTCACAGGTCAACTTACTATCCATTCTTCCTCTCTCATGGCATACTTATCCTGCTTTGTTTTCTTTGGTGAGTTTTTATATCCTGGTAATTTTTTTTACCATAAAAGGTCTACTCACTGTGATGAATGTTGAGATATTTCTTGTGGAAAGCACCAAATAGCGTGGGTAAGTTACCTTGAGTTGAAAATTATTTTGGTGTAACCACAACATCTTTTTGCACTATGAACAAATGATCCAATCATTTAGATTCTATCATACACATGTTCATAGGTAAATGATGTTTACTAGGTGAGATGACAGAAAAATTAATATTTTTCTGTGTTTAATACAAGTTATTGTTACATTAACAAGAAAAGAAAGAATGTGTGTGTTTGTTCATTAGAAGCTAATTATTATAGTTGTGTAGATATTTTGGATTTTGTTTTTACAAGGAATACCTCCAACATACTCAAAAGTAATAAAATCTATTTTCCAACATTCAAGTTCATCATCGTTACTATTTGACATAATGCTGGCACCCCTGGAATTTATTGACAAACAAAAGTGGATAGTAAACTATATTTTCCTCTGTGCACCTAGAACATGGTAAGGATGATTTTTCATATTTTACAATCTCCATCCACCACAATTTTGTGAACCCCATCTAGAACATGTCCCTATTCTATAATGGCAATAGCTTTGATATAGAAAGGAAATGACAAAGGCATCATTCTTCTTATGTGCTATGCAACATACAACCATTCAAGGAGCCTTTCTAGAACATTCTAGAACATGACCCCTATAACAGAGCATACGAACACAAAGCGAAGCTACTTCAAACTGGACATAGGGCACCACATCCCTAAACCAGTATAATCCCTGTGTCTTGTGTGCTACCCATCTGATTCATCTTTCGCGGATAGTTGCTAGGTATTGCCGAAGCTAATTCTTCCGACAAATTTCATGTGACAAGTCTTGAGAAGTTAGCATTTTTGGTAAATGAATTCTACTAGAATTAGGTGATACATTTGTTGCTGCTTGTATTTATTCCTTATCGTACTAGTGGACCAATAGAAAGCTCTAGTTTGATTTTGGTGAATTGATAAAACCCTAAGTGCTAACCTAGTTCATCAAGTGATCATGAGATAGGTAGCACATTCCAAGTGATGAAGCAAAATGAAGACCGTGACATGATGATGGTGATGCCATGGTGATGATCAAGTGCTTGGACTTGAAAAGAAGAAAGAGAAAAACAAAAGGCTCAAGGCAAAGGTATAAATGGTAGGAGCCATTTTGTTTTGGTGATCAAGACACTTAGCGAGTGTGATCACATTTAGGATTGATAGCCATACTATTAAGAGGGGTGAAACTCATATCGGAATGCGGTTATCAAAGTGCCACTAGATGCTCCAACTCATTGCATATGCATTTAGGATCTAGTGGAGTGCTAACACCCTTGAAAATGTGTTGTGAAAATATGCTAACACATGTGCACAAGGTGATACACTTAGTGGTTGGCACATTTGAGCAAGGGTTAGGAACTTCACCGGCGGAGTGTCCGCCCATAGAGTGCGGACAGTCCAACGGTGCCACCGGCGCCCTATACAGAAAAGACAGGGTCTCACAGAGTGGACCGGACGCTGGCCTCGATTGGACCCGCACGTCCGGTCAGTAGAAGCTACAAAGTTGCTGACGCCATGTGACCGGACACTGGGTGAGTCCGGTCGAGCATGACCGGACGCGTCCGGTCTTGAAAAATCGTTTCTGGATGCTTACTAGAAACGATCGGACGCTGAGGTCCAGTGTCTGGTCACTTCGAAGCAGCGCGTCCGGTCATCACTTGACCGTTGAGATCGAGCGCTCACTATTTGAAGAGAGGGGACACGTGGCACGCATTGATCTTTGTGAGATTGGGAGAGAATCCAAGTGCATTGCTTGAGTGTTTATATCTAGAGGCACTTGGTGTTCGTGTTTTGCTACGGGATTCGCTTGTTACTCTTGGTAGTTGCCGCCACCTAGATGGCTTGGAGCAGCGAGGATCGTCGAGCGGAGATTGGTGATTGTCTCTGGCTCCGATCGTGGTGATTGTGAGGGGTTCTTGACCTTTCCCCGGCGGAGAGCCAAAAGTTACTCTAGTGAATTGCTCGTGGCTTGTGTGATCCTCATCTTGTGTTGGTTGTGCGGCACCCTATTGAGGGTTTGGCGTGTGATGCCAATTAGCGCGTGAACCTCCAAGTGAGTGTATTGCCACAACGAGGACTAGCTTGCCGGCAAGCAAGTGAACCTCGGTAAAAAATCATTGTGTCATCATTTGATTCCGAGGTGATTGGTCTTCATTATTATTCATTCTTGTGATTGATTGGTTCCTTCCTCTACACGGCGGTATAATCATCTTGCTCATTCTCTTTACATTACCGCAAACTAGATGTCAAGCTCTTTAGTGTAGCTAGTTGTGAGAGCTTGTTAGTTTGGTTAGTGTGGCTCTTTAGTTAGCATTTGAGAGCACACTAACTTAGTGTAGGGCCTGTCAATGCGGAACCCATGGGATACCCCTCAAGGAAGGGAGAAGATCTAGTTGAACTAGGATTCTTTCCATGTAATCTTAGTAGTAGTAGTATTCTGTAATCCTACTAGGAACTCTCATTGTAAACCGACTAAGACTCTGGCCTCCTGACTATATAAAGGAGGGCGGAGTTCTTGGAGAAGAGTTAGAGACGACACTTTACAATCAATCCAATGCAAAGGCTAACGCCGACTGGACGTAGGGCTATTACTCGATCACGATCGAGGGTTCGAACTAGGATAAATCAACTATCTCTTGCATTTACCATCGAGTTCTGCATATGCTGAAGCCCGAACAAACTGCCCTGGGTACCCCCGTGGCAGGCTATCGGTGGTGAAACATCGACAGCTGGCGCGCTAATAAGCTAACACCCGAACCAAAAAGCAAAATGGCTGAAATTATGCCTAAGCATATCGGCCGAGAGCAAAAGAGCTAAAAAGATGCTTGAGCCTACCGATGAGGGTAGCTAATAAGCTAACACCCGAACCAAAAAGCAAAATGGCTGAAATTATGCCTGAGCATACCGGTTGAGAGCAAAAGAGCTGAAAAGATGCTTGAACCCGCCGATGAGGGTAGCTAATAAGCTAACACCCGAACCAAAAAGCAAAATGGCTAAAATTATGCCTGAGCATACTGGCTGAGAGCAAAAGAGCTGAAAAGATGCTTGAGCCCGCCGATGAGGGTAGCTAATAAGCTAACACCTGAACCAAAAAAGCAAAATGGCTGAAATTATACCTGAGCATACCGGCTGAGAGCAAAAGAGCTGAAAAGATGCTTGAACCCGCCGATGAGGATAGCTAATAAGCTAACACCCGAACCAAAAAGCAAAATGACTGAAATTATGCCTGAGCATACTGGCTGAGAGCAAAAAACTGAAAAGATGCTTGAGCCCGCCGATGAGGGTAGCTAATAAGCTAACACCCGAACCAAAAAGTAAAATGGCTGAAATTATGCCTGAGCATACCGACCGAGAGCAAAAGAGCTGAAAAGATGCTTGAGCCCGCCGATGAGGGTAGCTAATAAGCTAACACCCGATCCTAAAGGAAAAATGGCTGAAATTATGCCTGAGCATACCGGCCGAGAGCAAAAGAGCTAAAAAGATGCTTGAACCTGCCGATGAGGGTAGCTAATAAGCTAACACCTGAACCAAAAAGTAAAATGGTTGAAACTACGCCTGAGCATACCGGCCGTGAACAAAGAAGCTAAAAAGATGCTTGAGCCTGCCGATGAGGGTAGCTGATAAGCCAACACCCGAACCGATCCTAAGATGTTTTTACAACCAGGGAAAGAGCCAGATGCTGGCATCCAGGCAAAGAAGACATCAACAAAAAATAAAGAATCTTCATTCAAAAAGAAGTATAATATCCTATTACAGAGGCTGGAGTACAAAGGTCAATTACATCAAGCATCGTCATCAGGAGAAGAAATATCAATATTAAGATTATCCACAATCCTCCTAGCTAAATCTTCGACCTCAGGCTCTACCTTTTCAACGGCATCCAGATATTCTTGACTCTCGGCTTCCTCTGCAATCTTGGACAAAGGGACCTCCGAAGCAAGAACCTGGACCTGGGCAAGAACACTTCTAGTACATAGGTGGGCGCACCTCTTCACGAACTCCTGGAAACGGGTCAGAACTTGGGGAATAAACTGAGCCCAAGATTGACCATCATCTGTTGGACACAGTGAAAAGACAGAATTCAATGAAAGAGGACTCAAGCGTGAAGGAACAGTACTCAAGAACAAGCATATTCGAAAGAATATACCAACACTATACAACTCGTGAACAAACAACATGTACACTCAACCACCACCATACAACTACATCTGACAATAGCAGACTACCAGAGAATATGCCAAAATCCAGTTCTTTTTGAATAAAAGAACCCAGATATATGCTCGAGGGCTGCAACAGGAGAGGTTTTCAGTTCTTTGAACAACTCAGATTCAAGACCCTCCAACTCTTTGTTCCAAATAGCAAGAGGCTCGGGGGCTACACTCAGTGAGTGCACTTTTTCTTCAAAAAAGCGCAAATCACTCAGAAGAATTCTTCAAGACAGGAGTTTTCAAAAAAACATAAGATTCAAGACCCTCCAATTTTTTGTTCTAAATAGCAAGAGGCTCGGGGGCTACACTCAGTGAGTGCCCTTTTTTGTTTAAAAAAGCGCACGTCACCTAGAACACTTCTTCAAGACAGACCACTTCAAGGCCTCAAGACAAAAAGAACCCGGACCGAGCTACATCCGAGTTCTTTTTGATGAAGAACCCGGGTATATGCTCGGGAGCCCTTCGACGAAGAATCAGAGCAATTTCAAGACAAGACCCTCTAGCTCCTTGTTCCAAATAGCAAGAGGCTCAGGGGCTACACCCAGATGGGAGTACTTTTTCTTCAAAAAAAAAGGTACACACCACCCGAAGATCTCACGAAGCGCTACATGGTTTCGCTCAAGAAAGCACTCAGACGACGCTTGTTCCTACTCGGCAAGACCTGAAGGAACAAGACAAGGCTTCCAGAGCTCAACCATGAAGTGCTCGGGGGCTTGTCGATGTGGGACCCATGGGATACCCCTCAAGGAAGGAAGAAGATCTAGTCTAACTATGATTCTTTCCATGTAATCTTAGTAGTAGTATTATTCTGTAATCCTACTAGGAACTCTCATTGTAAACCGACTAGGACTCTGGCCTCCTGACTATATAAAGGAGGGCGGAGTTCCTGGAGAAGAGTTAGAGACGACACTTTACAATCAATCCAACGCAAAGGCTAACGCCGACTGGATGTAGGGCTATTACTCGATCATGATCGAGGGTCCGAACCAGGATAAATCGACTGTCTCTTGCATTTACCGTCGAGTTTTGCATACGCTGAAGCCCGAACAAACTGCCTCGGGTACCCCCATGGCAGGCTATCGGTGGTGAAACATCAACAGTGCCATAGCCTTTGTGTGGTTAGAATCAATAGAAACTAGAATTGTGGTAGGTGGTTTGCATTTTTAGTAAGCTAGCGCAACACTTGCTTCGCCTCATAATTGTCTAACAAGTTTATTAAGTATTGTTGTAGAAATTTTTATTAGGCTATTCACCCCCTCTAGCCATTAGGACCTTTCAAGTGGTATTAGAGCTGAGGTCACCGTGTTTTGAGGCTTAACAAGCTTCGTTGTAAAAATGGCTCAAATCAACAACACCAAGAAGCCACCCTAATTTGATGGCACAAATTATCCATATTGGAATCAAAGATTACCACACATATCAAGTCAATCAATAGAAAAGTGTGGAAGGTGGTAGAAAACAAAATTGAGATTGATGATCCGGAGAATCCCACTATGGCCGAAGAAGTGCTTCTCCAAAACAATGATATTGCTCTAAGTGCCATTCATGATGCAATTGATGAGAGAACATTTGAGCAAATCAAGAATATTGAGATGGCTTATGAGGCTTGAAAGAAGTTGGAAGAATCATTTGAGGGCACTCAAGCCGTGAAGGGTGCAAAGGCATATATTCTCAAAGAGAAGTTTGCAAGCTTCAAGATGAAGGAGGATGAGAGTGTGCCGAAGATGTTCCATAGGCTTCAAGTGCTTGTCAATGATCTCAAAGCACTTGGAGAAGAGGTGAAAGACAAGGACTTCTCCCACAAGTTCTTGAGATGTTTGCCTTCAAGATTTGGCACATTGGTCACTATCCTAGTAAGGAGTGGTTTGGACACCATGACACCAAACCAAGTGTTGGGAGATATAATGACCGATGATACATATAGAGATGATGATGAGAAGGAAGAAAAGGAGAAGAAAGATGAGAAGAAGGATGAGAAGAAGAAGAGCGTGGCATTCAAGGCCACATCATTCAAGGGCAAGGCAAAGCAAGATACATCAAGTGAAGATGATGGCTCATGGGATGATGATGATGATGAAAAGATGGCTCTCTTTGTCAAGAGATTTGGCAAGTTTATGATGAAGAAGGGCTACCATGCTAGAAGGAAGAAATCTTCACCCAAGAACAAGGAAGAGTCAAGAAGGTGCTTCAATTGTGGAAGCAAAGATCATCTTGTTGTTCAATGCTCAAATAATAGTGACAAAGATGATGACAAGAAGAACAAGAAGAAGGACAACAAGGAAAAGAAAGAGAAGAAGGACAAGATGACCTTCAAGAAGAAGAAGGGTGGTTCATATGTGGTCACTTGAGATAGTGATGCTTCCTCAAGTGATAATGATGATAGTGATGATGACAAGACCACCAAGAAGAAGGCACTTGCAAGCATTGTAATCAATGAGAAGCCCTCTCTCTTCGACACTCCATCATGCTTCATGGCTAAGGCTACTAAGGTATAAATTTGTGATGATAGAAGTGATGAGGAACATGATAATGTAAACGAAAATGAAAGTGATAGTGATGATGATGAACCTACTAAGGATGAACTATTTAACATGCTAGAAGATGCTAAAGAACACTTTGACATCAAGAGAAGGGAATGCAAAAGCTTGCGTAAGGAACTAAAAGCCCTTAAGCAAGCCTTTGATGAGCTCAATGCATCTCATAAGAGGCTAGAGGAAGCCCATGAGAAGCTTGGCAAGGCTCACAAAAAGCTTGAAAAGGCTCATTCCTCTTTGCTTGATGAGCAAAATAAAAAAAAGCATGTTGAAACTTGCAATGTAGGCTTGACTTGTGATATAATTGATGAATCATTATCTATGCCTATCATTGTTGATCCCACTAACCCTTCTTATAGTACTTCTACTTCTACCTCATCTAGTAATGATGGTTTCACTTGTGATGCCTCACTAATGGTTGAGAATGAGAACCTCAAGAAGGAGGTCAATAAGCTCACTCACACCTTGGCTAAGGCCTATGGTGGTGAGAACCGCTTGCTTATGTGCTTGGGTAGCCAAAGAGCTTCTCTCTACAAAGAGAGATTGGGTTATATCCCCAAGAAAGGCAAGGCGGCCTTTGCTCCTCACAAGACTAGTTTTGCGAAGAACAATGGTCAGTTTTGCACTAGTTGCAAGCAAGTTGGTCATAAAGAGCATGAATGCAACAACAAGAGCAAAAATACTAATGTATCATCCATTAAGCTTGATTCTTTCTACATGCTTACCAAGGGTGCAAATGGTATAAAGGCTAAGTTCATTGGTAAACCATGGATGGGCTCAAAGAAGAAAGCCATTTGGGTACCAAAGAGCTTAGTGACTAACCTTCAAGGACCCAAGTAAGTTTGGGTACCTAAAAAGAATTGATCTTTTTTTATAGGTTAATTACAAAGCTGGAGCAAGGCATTGGGTTCTTGATAGTGGGTGTACTCAACACATGACCGATGATGCAAGAATGTTCAACTCAATCAACACCAATGGCAATGATGGTTATGATAGTATCACATTTGGTGACAATGGCAAAGGCAAGGTCAAAGGGCTTGGCATCAATTCTCGGCCAAGTACACTCCACAATCAAATGGTCTTGTTGAGAGAAAGAATATAACACTCATTGATATGACAAGGTCTATGCTTAGTGAATATAATGTGAGTCAATCTTTTTGGGCCGAAGCTATCAACACGACTTACTATTGTAGCAACCGTTTCTATTGTCACCCATTGAAAGAGAAGACACCATATGAGCTCTTGAATGGTAGAAAGCCCAACATTGCATATTTTCGGGTCTTTGGTTGTAAATGCTATATCTTGAAGAAAGGCACTAGATTGGGCAAGTTTGACAAGAAATGTGATGAAGGATTCCTACTTGGTTATTCCACTACAAGCAAAGCATATAGAGTTTGGAATTTAGATAGTGGTACTCTTGAGGAAGTTCATGATGTTGAATTTGATGAAACCAAGGGTTCACAAGTAGAGAATGAGAACTTGGAAGATGTTAGAGGCATTCAACTTTCAAATGCCATGAAGAACATGGATGTTGGTGAATTGAGGCCTAGGCAAGTGAATGATGATGAAGATGATCAAGTGCAAGTGATCTCTAACTCAAGTGTGCAAGATGATACAAATCAAGTTAGTACAAGTGGCTCTCATGATAATGAACAAGATCAAGTGGCTAGTACATCATCTCAACCCAATGATCAAGCAAATGCAAGCAATCAAGTTCCAATCCTCCAACCAACAAATATTTCAAGAGATCATCCATTGGACACTATAATTAGTGATATTTCTAGAGGTGTACAAATAAGATCAAGATTGGCCTCATTTTGTGAGCATTTCTCATTTGTGTCATCTATTGAACCAAAGAAGATAGATGAAGCATTGAAGGATGTTGATTGGGTGAATGCTATGCATGAAGAATTGAATAACTTCATAAGAAATCAAGTATGGGAATTAGTAGAGAGACCAAAGGGACACAATGTGATTGAAACCAAATGGGTCTTTAGAAACAAGCAAGATCAAGATGGGATAGTAGTAAGGAACAAAGCAAGATTAGTAGCACAAGGCTATACACAAGTTGAAGGGCTTGACTTTGGAGAAACATATGCCCCGGTTGCTAGATTGGAAGCAATTAGGATATTGCTAGCCTATGCTTGTGCCCATAACATCAAGCTCTATCAAATGGATATTAAGAGTGCATTTCTCAATGGTTACATCAATGAAGAAGTATATGTTGAGCAACCTCCCGGTTTTAAAGATGACAAGAAACCCGACCATGTGTACAAGTTGAAGAAGGCATTGTATGGCTTGAAGCAAGCACCTAGAGCATGGTATGAGAGATTGAGGGACTTCCTACTCTCTAAAGGGTTCATGATGGGCAAGGTTGACACCACTCTTTTCATCAAGAAGATTGGAAAAGATTTGTTTGTATTGCAAATCTATATTGATGACATCATATTTGGATCAACCAATTAAGACTTTTGTGATGAGTTTGGAAAGATGATGGCTAATGAGTTTGAGATGTCTATGATTGGAGAGTTAAGTTACTTCCTTGGTCTTCAAATCAAGTAATTGAAGAATGGTACTTTTGTGAGTCAAGGCAAGTATATCAAGGACATAATTAAGAAGTTTAGCATGAGTGATAGTAAAGTCATTAGTACACCAATGGGAACAAAATGGAAACTTGGATAGTGATGCAAGTGGCAATATAGTGGATCAAAAATTGTATCGGTCTATGATTGGAAGCCTACTCTATGTGACCGCATCAAGGCTGGATGTCATGTTTAGTGTATGCATGTGTGCAAGATTTCAAGCCTCACCAAGAGAAAGTCATTTGAAGGCTACATAGAGAATATTGAGGTACTTGAAGCATACACAAAATATTGGTTTGTGGTATCCCAAAGGAGCAAAGTTTGAGCTAGTTGGTTACTCCGACTCAGATTATGCGGGATGCAAGGTTGAAAGGAAGAGCACCTCGGGCATATGTCAATTGTTGGGAAGATCACTTATTTCATGATCATCAAAGAAGCAAAATAGTGTTGCATTATCAATCACCAAAGCCGAATACATATCCCCCGGTAGTTGTTGTGCACAAATACTTTGGATGAAGGCCACTTTGAGTGATTTTGGAATCAAGTTCAAGAAAGTGCCATTGCTATGTGACAATGAGAGTGCAATCAAGTTGACTAGCAATCCGGTTCAACATGCAAGAACAAAGCACATTGATGTCCGCCACCATTTTATAAGAGATCACCAACAAAAAGGGGACATTTGCATCGAGAGTGTAGGCACCGAAGATCAACTTGCCGATATATTCACCAAGCCATTGGATGAGAAAATGTTTTGCAAGCTAAGGAATGAGTTGAACATATTGGATTTCTCAAATATATGTTGATGCACCCCCCACTCACATGACATGCCTCTCCTTCGAGCAATCCAAGGTAAAAGTTGATTGGCATGGCATACATCCTTGCTAAGGATATGTTTAGTGCATCTAGACATCTTTCACATTTAATAGGCTCATTCATGAAAATCAAATAAATTTGATGATTGTATGGTACCACTATTGCTTCTATGCTTATTTTGATCTAGTGGTAGCATATGACATGTTTGTGGGCTTGTAAACCTAGTGTTCGATCTAGAAAACGAGCTCTAAGTGTTTAACTCAACATGGTACAAGATAACTCTTATTTGGAGGTGTGAAGAAGCTTGTACTTGGATCAAACCGAGTTAAATATCTTTGGCAAATGATCTAGATTGAACCAAATTTGGGAAAATGATCCTCACCCCATTGATTAACATTGATAGTTTAAGCCTTTGTGGTCATTGATGACAAAGAGGGAGAAATAGTGTACAAAGATAGTGATAGTGATAAGACAACAAAGAGGAAGAATTTGACATAGGGGGAGATATATGACAACGAAAAAGGATCAATTGAAACTTTGAGCACACAAGTAGGGGGAGCAAGCTCATGAACTTGTATGGTGCATTTGAATGTGCATTTCATATGTTTGCTTGCATGGCACAAGTTTTGAATTTCAATATCTATGCTTGTGTGGTGTATGCTAGTTGTAGGTTTGAATGATGAAATAAAAATCTAGTATGCATATGTTATCTAGTGATTTCATTTCCAAGTGTTTCCAAGTGGTATCAAGCTAACCATGGTGCTAAGGATGGTATAATAGTGCACTCTGATTGGTATCACGCTTCAAAGGTCCATCTTATATACCTTAGCATCATTTGGTAGGCATTGTCTCCTATATTTCCTATCTAAGCATATGTTCAAGCTACAATCCAAACTCTTAGCACACATGTAGGGGGAGCAATTGCTACCATCTGGGGTTCATGGAACTTGTCCATATCCTTTTACACATGGTAAATATGCTTGGACAAGCAACATGGATTCAATTGAATTTCAATTCATATATTTGTGTAAGGGTTGTCATCAATTACCAAAAAAGGGGAGATTGAAAGCTCTAGTTTGGTTTTGGTGAATTAATGAAATCCTAAGTGCTAACCTAGTTCATCAAGTGATCATGAGATAGGTAGCACATTCCAAGTGATGAAGCAAAATGAAGACCATGACATGATGATGGTGATGCCATGGTGATGATCAAGTGCTTGGACTTGAAAAGAAGAAAGAGAAAAACAAAAGGCTCAAGGCAAAGGTATAAATGGTAGGAGCCATTTTGTTTTTGTGATCAAGACACTTAGTGAGTGTGATCACATTTAGGATTGATAGCCGTACTATTAAGAGGGGTGAAACTCGTATCGGAATGCGGTTATCAAAGTGCCACTAGATGCTCTAACTCATTGCATATACATTTAGGATCTAGTGGAGTGCTAACACCCTTGAAAATGTGTTGTGAAAATATGCTAACACATGTGCACAAGGTGATACACTTAGTGGTTGGCACATTTGAGCAAGGGTTAGAAACTTCACCGGCGGAGTGTCCGCCCATAGAGTGCGGACAGTCCGACGGTGCCACCGGCGCTCTATATAGAAAAGACAGGGTCTCACAGAGTGGACCGGACGCTGGCCTCGATTGGACCGTCACGTCCGGTCAGTAGAAGCTACAAAGTCGCTGACGCCGTGTGACCGGACACTAGGTGAGTCCGGTCGAGCATGACCGGACACGTCCGGTCGTGAAAAATGGTTTCTGGATGACACCGTGTGACCGGACGCTGGGTGAGTCCGGTCGAGCATGACCGGACGCGTCCGGTCGTGAAAAATCATTTCTGGATGCTTACTGGAAACGATCGGACGCTGAGGTCCAGCGTCCGGTCACTTCGAAACAGCGCGTCCGGTCATCACTTGACCGTTGAGATCGGGCACTCACTATTTGAAGAGAGGGGACACGTGGCACGCATCGCGTGACCGGACGCTGAGGTCCAACGTCCGGTCGATATGACCGGAGCGTCCGATCACCCCGTGTTGTGCCCAGTGAAGGGGTACAACGGCTCTATTTCGTGGGGGCTTCTATTTAAGTCTAATGGCCAGCTCAAGCTCACTCTCTTGGCCATTTGCATTGACATAGCAACCTTGTGAGCTTAGCCAAAGCCCTCCCACTCATCTTCATCATAGATTCATCATTTTTGTGAGATTGGGAGAGAATCCAAGTGCATTGCTTGAGTGTTTGTATCTAGAGGCACTTGGTGTTTGTGTTTCGCTGCGGGATTCGCTTGTTACTCTTGGTGGTTGCCGCCACCTAGACGGCTTGGAGCAGCGAGGATCGTCGAGCGGATGTTGGTGATTGTCTCCGGCTCCGATCGTGGTGATTGTGAAGGATTCTTGACCTTTCACCGGCGTAGAGTCAAAAGGTACTCTAGTGAATTGCTCGTGGCTTGTGTGATCCTCATCTTGTGTTGGTTGTGCGGCACCCTATTGAGGGTTTAGCGTGTGATGCCAATTAGCGCGTGAACCTCCAAGTGGGTGTATCGCCACAACGAGGACTAGCTTGTCGGCAAGCAAGTGAACCTCGATAAAAAAATCATTGAGGTGATTGGTCTTCATTGTTATTCATTCTTGTGATTGATTGGCTTCTTCCTCTATACTGCGGTATAATCATCTTGCTCACTCTCTTTACATTACCGCAAACTAGATGTCAAGCTCTTTAGTGTAGCTAGTTGTGAGAGCTTGTTAGTTTGGTTAGTGTGGCTCTTTAGTTAGCATTTGAGAGCACACTAACTTAGTATAGTGCCATAGCCTTTGTGTGGTTAGAATCAATAAAAACTAGAATTGTGGTAGGTGGCTTGCATTTTTAGTAGGCTAGCGCAACACTTTGCTTCGCCTCATAATTGTCTAACCGATTTGTTAAGTGTTGTTGTAGAAATTTTTATTAAGCTATTCACCCCCCTCTAGCCATTAGGACCTTTCACCAATACATATATTAAGACAATTGAGAACTTTAATAATGCATGCGCAAGACCATATGCTAGTTATAGAACTTGCAAATCATACTATGAACTAAGAAAAGGATAAGAAGGTAGCATTAACATATCTCGATTTTTTTCAAGAATATATCATAATGGAAGTTAAACACCATTCGATTTGTATTCCCACATTTAACATCCTTGGCTATTTCCACATGACTTTTCTTTATGAAATTTGAGGGGCAAGGCCCTATACATCTGTCAGCAGCGCAGGTGATGAGAAGCCTGAAGAAAACGAAGAGAACGCCTCAGTGCCAAGTGATGGGCCGCAGCCAGGCCTTGGGCCGCGTCGCTCCTCACGTGCTCCAACTCCAAACGCCAAGTACTTGGGCCCTGCGTGGCAGAAATGAGCAGAGAGGCTGCTCTGTAATGCGTATTAGAGAGAGAGTTAGGTCCTGTTTGGTTCCAAATAAATCACATATTTATAAGTTAAAAAGTGAAATAAATGACTGATTTTATAAAACACTACCGACTTATAAGTCACTTCTGTTTATAAGTTTTAAGCTGGTTGACACTTTTTTTCGTGTAAGGCCCATGTCTTATAAATCATCTATAACCAAATAAAGTATGATTTATAAATTACTAATTTTCAGTCATGACTTGACTTTTGGAAACCAAACAGGACAAGAGACGGAAACAAACATTAAACAACAGAACTAAAATAGAATCCTTCCTCTGCCGTATCCTGCTTGCTCTCCTTCCCCTGTTCTTGTGCTTCCGATCCCCAAATCTCCTGCTATCTTGTATCGGTTACCGATGCTAACACTTGGTACTCTGATCCAGTTCGTCTAGATCGCGTCCTCCATTATCCTCTTCGATTCGCAAACGGCCTTGGTCTGTTGCTTCTCGGCGGCGAACAGTGAGTTGTTGTGCGCTACCTGAGAGCCTGTAATTCCTTGGCCCGTGAACGATTTGGAGAATTTCGCGATCTGGATCGCCATCCACCGCCACCGCCACCTACTCCATCCCACCTCCACTACACCCGGTTTGCCCGGCGATTGGGAGCCATGAACCCCGATACCCAACTCCTTCTGGCTGAGATCCAGAAGCTCGCCGCCGCGCAGACCGCCACCCAGAAGCAGCTCGCTGACCAGAAGGAACTCCTGGAACGCCGCTTCCTCGAGGCTGATGAGTTCCTAGACAAGCGCTTCAAGGGCACCAACGCCGCGGTTGAGCAACGGATCATCGACTCCGAGCTCCGCCAGGACTCGCGCCTCATCACCATCGAGAAGGCCTCGGGCAGTTCTGCTTCTTTCATCAGTCAGACTCTAGTGACTCAGTTGACATCTGCACCAGTTCAGTGCCCAGCAGTCTCGGTTCACGTTGCTAATGGTAACACTCTGCAATGTTCCACACTCATCCCAAATGCAGCTTGGACCATTGATGATTGCTCCTTCCAGCGTGACTTGAAGGTTCTTCCCCTCCACACTTATGACATCATTCTCGGAATGGACTGGCTCCAATTGTTTAGGCCAATGAAGGTTGATTGGCGACAGAGATGGCTGACAATTCCTTATAATGGTGTTACTGTACTTCTCCATGGTATTGCTCCAACACCTCTGGACAGCGCCGATGAGTTACTAGTTCAGATTTTCAGTATGACTGCCACTCCTTCAGCCCAGAGTTCTGATCTACCTCCGGCTGTCAGTCAACTGCTGTTGCAATTTCCTGAGGTTGTCTCACCACCTACGGAGCTACCACCCAAGCGTGACTGTGACCACGCCATTCCTCTCATCGAAGGGCCACAGCCCGTGAATGTATGGCCTTACCGATACCCCCAGCCCTCAAGGATGAGATCGAGGGACAAGTCGATGCCATGCTTTAGCAAGGCCTTATTCAGCTGAGCACTTCTCCGTTCAATTCTCCAGTGTTACTGGTACGCAAGAAGGACGGGAGTTGGTGGTTTTGCGTGGACTACCGCTATTTGAACGCACTCACAGTCAAGACTGCTTTTCCCATTCCAATCTTTGAGCAACTGATGGATGAATTAGCAGGAGCAGAATACTTTTCTACACTTGATTTGCTCTCGGGGTATCATCAGATCCGGCTACAAGAGGGTGAAGAATACAAGACAACGTTCTCTACCCATGTTGGCCACTATGAGTTCAGAGTTGTTGCCTTCGGTCTGTCAGGTGCTCCTGGTACCTTTCAGGGCGCCATGAATACCACATTGAAGCCACTTCTCCGGCGGTGCGCAATTGTCTTCTTTGATGACATCTTGGTCTACAGCAAGTCGATGGAAGAACATGTGGAACACTTACACCAGGTTTTCTCGCTGCTTGCTCAGGACCATTGGCATATCAAATTATCTAAGTGTCATTTCGCCCAATCAGAGATTTCTTATCTGGGCCACACTGTTAGTGCTCGTAGCATTGCCACCGACAGCTCGAAGATTGAAGTTGTAAGTTCTTGGCCCACACCTACAAATGTTAAGGAGTTGCGCAGTTTTTTTAGGCTCGCTGGTTTCTATCGTCGCTTCGTGCGTCATTATGCTATTATTTCTAAGCCTCTCACCAATCTATTGAAGAAAAACACACTGTTCCTCTGGACATCGACCACGCCAAGGCATTTGAGGCTCTGAAACACAGTCTCAGTTCAGCCCCAATATTGGCTCTACCTGATTTCTCTCAGCAGTTCTGTATTGAGACCGATGCGTGCAATACTGGGGTCGGTGCTGTGCTCCTACAGAATGGTCGTCCACTTGCCTTCCTTAGTCGAGCTCTCGGCCCCAAAAATCAAGGATTGTCTGCTTACGAGAAAGAATATATGGCCATTTTGATTGCAGTAGATCATTGACGCTCTTACCTTCAGTTGGGGGAATTTCTCATCTTCACTGACCAGACAAGCCTCACGCATCTCAATGAGCAGCGGTTAAATACAGCATGGCAACAAAAAGTCTTTACACGCCTGCTCGGCCTTCAGTACCGCACTGTGTACAAGCATGGCGCTGACAACCGCGTTGCTGATGCCCTCTCTCGTCGCAGTCACACTGCTGAATTGCACTCTATATCTGCTGCGGTACCCTCTTGTCTTGATGCGGTCATTGCTAGTTATGAGTCCGACTCCAAGGCCCAAGAGTTGCTAGCCAAGCTAGCCATATCTGATGGTGCCAAGCCAAATTTTTCTCTGCAGCAGGGCTTGATCCGCCACCATGGCCGCATCTGGGTGGGATCTGATCCTTCTCTTCAGCAAAAAATCATTGAAGCTTTCCATGCCTCGGCTGTTGGTGGCCATTTTGAGTTTCCAGCAATGTACCGCCGTATCAAGCAGTTGTTTTCCTGGACGGGTCTCAAGACATCGGTCCAACAATTCGTAGCTTCGCGCTCAACTTGTCAACAGGCGAAGCCCAACCATTCCAGGTACCCAGGTCTCCTCCAACCCCTGTTTGTTCCAACCATGGGTTGGAAAAGTATCTCAATGGACTTTGTTGAAGGCTTGCCTAATTCTGGGGCAAGAATTGCATCTTAGTAGTTGTTGATCGCTTTTCCAAATACGGTCATTTCATACCACTTGCTCATCCATTCACTGCTTTTACTGTCGCCAAGCTGTTCATTCAGAACATTTACCGTCTCCATGGCATGCCCACTTCAATCATATCAAAGTTTTCACAAGTCAGCTCTGGTAAGAACATTTCCGTCTAGCTGATGTTTCTCTCAAGTTGTCTACGGCATACCATCCACAGACAGACGGGCAAACCGAGCGGGTCAATCAGTGCATGGAGACGTTCTTGAGGTGTTTTGCCAATGCTTGCCCATCCAAGTGGTTGGACTGGATTTACTTAGCAGAGTACTGGTACAATATAACATGGCATTCTTCTCTGGGGTTCTCTCCCTTCTATGTGCTTTACGGCCATCAGCCGCGACATTTCGGCATCACACCTGAAACTGCAGTCAGCTCTGAATCTTTGTCGGATTGGGTACAGGACAAATCCATGATGTCTGAACTGATTCAGCAGCACCTTGTTCGTGCTCAAGACCGCATGCGCACTCAGGCCAACAAGTCTCGTTCTGAAAGACAGTTCTCAGTGGGAGATTGGGTGCTTCAGCCCTATGTTCAGGCATCACTTGCGCCTCGCTCTAACCAAAAGCTCGCCTTCAAGTTTTTCGGTCCATTTCAGGTGGTGGGAAAGGTTGGCACTGTCGCCTACAAGCTCGAACTGCAAGCGACTTCGTCAGTCCATCCCGTCTTCCATGTTTCCTAGCTCAAGACGGCGGTGCTGGCGTCCCACTCCATCGCCACGCTGCCGCAGGCGCTGGACGGCCTCCAAATTCCACTGAAGGTACTGCAGTGGCGCGTGGGCAACTCCGGAGCAGCGGTGGTGCCTCAAGTGCTCATCCAGTGGTCCGGCCTTCCACGTTCGTTGGCGACATGGGAAGACTATGAAGCCCTGAAACAGCGCTTTCCTCGCGCACCTGCTTGGGACAAGCAGTGTCTTCTCCGGCAGGGAGTGTCAGCAGCGCAGGTGAAGAGAAGCCTGAAGAAAACGAAGAGAATGCCTCAGCGCCAAGTGATGGGCCGCAGCCAGGCCTTGGGCCGTGTCGCTCCTCTCATGCTCCAACTCCAAACGCCAAGTACTTGGGCCCTGCGTGGCAGAAATGAGCAGAGAGGCTGCTCTGTAATGCGTATTAGAGAGAGGGTTAGAAAGGAGACGGTGTTTCGCCAAAAGGAAAACCGCTCCCGGCTAGGGAGGTAGGTCCTAATGTGTAGGTAAATAAATATTACCTGCGGGCGTGCCAGTATACACAAGTATACAAAGTAGTAAAAGGGACAAACAAAATTCAGGGAACTCAGATCTTTATTAATTCTTTGGAGAATTACAAAGTACACGTTCCCACAGGATTTACATCATATCGTGCCTAATACATCTGACTAAATAGGCGATCATTGATTGAAAGGTTCTTGGTTCCCGGGGCCTCGTGAAGCCGCCGGTTAATTACATCCACGGTGCTGGACCGTGGAAAACCTCCGATTAAGCTGTGCAAATAGTCGTCGTCTTGTAATCTTCGTAAATATT
The DNA here is from genome assembly GCF_019320115.1 of Miscanthus floridulus. Taxonomy (NCBI): domain Eukaryota; kingdom Viridiplantae; phylum Streptophyta; class Magnoliopsida; order Poales; family Poaceae; genus Miscanthus; species Miscanthus floridulus. Next base: position 134,570,689 of record NC_089588.1, read on the forward strand.
CTCCAAGTATAAATTTGGCGGCAAGAATAGCCACATAATATATCGAAAGCCTCGTTGGTCTTTGGTGAGAAGGATCCGGCCTCGTCGGTCACAGAATTCATAGTGAAGTCTGCAAATAAAAGGTGTTCGGCCTCGTCGGTCGCGAACAAATAAATATCCTACCTCATCGGTCAGGAATAACATCTCCGGCCTTATTGGTCACGGGATTCATGATCAAGTCTTAAGTGTATGTTCAGCCTCGTCGGTCGCGAACAAAAAGGGGTCTAGCCTTGTCGGTCTAGATGGAATGTTTCCGGCATCGTCGGTCATGGAATTGTGATGATCTCCAAGCCTCGTCGGTCAAGGAGAGAAATGTGTCCCACCTCGTCGGTGAGGACATGTGTGTTCCCGGCCTCGTCGGTCGCGGGATGATGCTTATCATTACTTGAGGGTAGAGAGACTTTACGATGAAAATCCGGTCATGTCAGACACAGAGAAATCTTTAGGCTGAGCAAATAATATATCAGTAGTGCAGACAGATATTTGATCTCGGACTCTACAAGGAGTCGCGTTGAGCTAACTTCATGTGAATACTTCATCAATGAGCAAATTCGTTTATGGACTATTTAAAGCCCAAATTGCACCGTGACAATAAATGACACTTTAAATTGAAGGTTTTGTCCCAGAGGTGTTGCCATGACATATTGTTCGCATTGCACAGGCTAAGCTTCTTGGTTAAATACTTTGCATTGACACAATGCGTCAATACCGTTATCAGCTCACAGGGCTTTTGCAATTCACAAATAGACTTCCATATCTATATCGATGAGAGGCCCATGCGTAGGGCGCTCAGTGGCTTGATGAAATACTAAGATAAATTAGCTTAGCTTGCTACCTGGAGGCGCATGGTACATCATTGCCAAATATTAGACCAAGGCGATCTGTCTCTATTAGCCACCAAGTACAGAGACCCTCCAGGCAGGTTACATGGCTGAAATAATCTAACAAATATAAGAGGACGCTATGGATGCATGCCATTCACGTCACAAGCTTCCTTCAGAAAAGGATCACATGATACATGCTCTAATATACATCTCGGTTGGTCTTCACACAAATTTGAAGCCCAAACTCATACTAAGTAATCATAGTACAAATATTTACAGATGACCCTGCCAACTTTACAATTGGTTACATATCAGACTGCAGTGAACCGTGAGGGTCTTCAAGTTGCTTGTTTTGCATCTATATGCTAGCATCTTTACTAGTGATTAATGCCAACGATGGGTATTGCTAATCAGGTTCATCCCAATGAGCTGGACGCATGTACTGCTGCTGAGTGTGCCACTATGCCATTCTAAAATATGTTGCACCGGCTGCCTACTCCCATGTACATTTACATATATATGCTTAACATGTCTGTATGGGCGATATTACATCTTTGGAAAAATCTAAGTACATCTGGGCAAGTCTCCTATATATGCCGCAGAAAATTACTAGGCTATAAACCTACACCGCTAGTCTCGGCCGACTGAATTACTTTGCTACCTCCGGCTTTGAATACTGTAGTGCTAGCTCTTGTTGATTCCCATCTGAGGGCATGTGTTGCTGTGCATGTCTATTGGACAGTGTCCTTGCCCTTGTGATCTTGCATCTTACGGCCGGTGTATTGAACCACTCAGCCAGCTTCTGAATGCATCAGACTGGGCACCATCATCTACTATCTTCCCTGCCTCTACTGTTGCTACTTGAATATAGCTACAAGCCAAGATGATGGATAAAACTGGACTACTGCTAACATGGGCAGGCAACAAGATGTCTTCTTGCTTTCTTGTTGCCATCAATCTGCACCTGCTGATGAGCTGACGCCCTGCTCTCTCTAACTAGCTAGCCATGCCAATTCCCAGTAAGATCAACATGTGGCTAAATTCAGCAATAGCTAATCTAATCGGCCCATAACTCACCGGCTCCACTACGGCCGCTGCCAATTGGCTAACACTGCACCTCTGGTTAACAGGGACTTCATTTTGCGGCCACCTCACTAAACTAGCAGCCTATGAGGATCCCTCTCTACTGTAGCACAAGCTGTGATTGTCCTCATGGACCTGCTGTTGCCTCTAAAACTGTACTACTTGCTGCCATCTTGCTATTGGTTACATAGAGCTTCAGGTACTCTTCTTGATTTTGTTTGCGAATAAAGCCTAAATTGCACTACAAATTGACAGGGCTGCATCACCACCCGAGCGCCGCTTTCTTGCCTGCAATAAACTGCCGCAATCTCATCACTAAATGCTTTTGTTGCTCATCTAAACTATACTTCACATCAGAAAAGGGCATAACTGTCAGGTGCCACTTCTCTTCCCCTCCACTGAATTGCTGAGGCGATGAACATCGGGCTGCTGCTTGGCTTTGTACACCTCCACCCCCAAATCTACTGCTTAAATTGCCATGCATCAATCTGCCAACACATCAGGCCTTCACCACAGCAGAGGCTTCTCCCTAATTAAGCCTTCTTCTCTAAATGCACATAAACCTTGCACTGGGCAAACACCCTTTATTTACTGCCACACAAATGTGACCTGCTGCTGCATTCACTTGTGAACTGTCGCCTCTTCTCAATCTGAACCACACATCTCATAGTCTAGTTTCTGATCTGCCGGCTCTGCCCAACACTGCATATTCTCACGGACAGCAGGACAAGTGCTGCATCACCACACCCGCAGCTCTTTGCGTGCACCTCTGCTACAAAAGCTTCACTGTTAATCACCAGCTTGCTTCCATCCTACTACCACCTATTCTTCTTTTCTATACTGCCACGGCAATTGGAGCTCTCTAGCTCTCTTCTACTGCATATTGATCACCATCTGCTACTCTGATCATCAACAACATACTTCTCCATCAAATTCCAGCAGCACAACTACTTCTGTTTCAAGACCAGCTGTTCTAACCTACTCCTGGACCTTAATCTTGTGACGACAACACCAGCGGCCTAATCTTGTGACTGCATGAGCATGGCATCTACTACTTCTCCTCTGCTGATCTGCATCTACACACATCTGCATGCGCACAACTAACACCACGGCAGCCTTCTCTACCACACGCCGGCCACACCAACACACCTGCTACTACCCTGCTTCATCTTCACATGCATCAAACTACAGAGAGGGCCTGCTCTGCTTGGCTGGCCTCTGCATTGGATTGATGGGTGACACACGACACTCCTGCATTCTCATCTCTGACAGCCTCTTGTTTCTTCTATCATAATACCGTAACACAAGTAGATCGGCAAGCCGATCGTTTCCTGAGGCAACATAAATAGATCGACAAACCGATCAGTTCTGAGGCAACAAAAGATTGGCGAACCAATCGATTTCGAGGCAACATGAGATCGGCAAGCCCATCAATTCCGACGCAACATAAGATTGGTAAACCAATCAATTCCGAGGCGACACGAGATCGGCAAGCCGATCGATTTCGAGGCAACATAAGATTGGTAAACCAATCAATTCCGAGGCAACAACAGCAGAGGGAGGGGAAGAATTGTATCAACGGCAACTGGTGCTCACCATTGCTCACGGCTTTTCTCTCTCTCACATGCACATGGATGAATCTCTCTGGATATGTGGGCAGCAGCTGGACGTGAGTGCGGCAGCTTGGCAGCGGTGTGTACAGATAGGACTTCCTGGTGCAGCCTGGCGGCGGCCGTGTGCGTGAGCTCCGGCGTGGTGTGTTGTGATGAAGATTGGTGGCAGCAGCCTGACGGCTGTGCGGGGGTTTCATTAGGGGCGAGAAGGAAGCGGCGGAAGAACAGGAGACAAAGTTGGGAGAAAAGAGATTTGGGAATGACCATGTTGGGAGCTATGGAGTATGGAGGGACCCGGTTTTCTCACAACGGCATGCGGCCGCATGCCCTATCGTACGTCAGGTATGTCTTCAAGATTCGCGCCGGTCAAACAGCGGAGTTCACCCATCTCTCTCCCGATTCCGATTCCGATTCCGATTCCCGGCGTACTGCCTTCACATCGGATTCCAGATTCGGCTTTCTTGTCTTCCCTCCATTCCATACTTCATTCGTCATCCAGCTGTCTTTCTTCTTCCTCCTCTCTTCCGTCTTTCTTCTTCCTCCTCTCTCCCGCTCAAGGTCAGTCTCTCAAATCTCAGTGCTCACTCGGTTTTTCTTTGTTGCCATCTTCGGTTCTTCCCCAAATCTTGGCTTTTCTTTGTTTTCATCTTCGGTTCTTCCCCAAATCTTTCTCTCACTAAAACTTTCTTTCTTTGTCTCTCGCTATTCAATTCCAAATCTTTCTCTGTTTAACTTCTTTTTTCATATCTCATGCTTCGACAGATCTAGATCTAGTCTTCTCCCAAGACCATGGATGAAGAAGATGGAGCTATACCTGAAGATGCTGTTGGTCTGACCAAAACTTCGTCTCCAACCCTAAAGTTTTCCAATCCAGCGGTTGCCAAGACATCGCCGGCTCGTCGCCACCAACAGTGCCTGCTTCTGGCAATTTTACAGGTAAAATATGTTGTAGTGTGTTTCAAATTACCGATTTCTTCTGGATCTGGTTGCTGCTTCAATTTTATAAGCCTGTTCGTCTAAGATCTAATTACTTTACTTTCCTTCGTCAGTTGCCACCTCACTTGGTTTCAAACTTTTAGGTTTGCTGTACTAGATAGGTCTACTTCCGTCCTTTCGCTTTTGAAGCCATCAGTTAGTTAAGCATCTGACAGTTCTTGGTAGTACTTCTATGGTGATTTCTTCTGTTTTAATGAACATTCTATATTGACCCTGTCCAGTATAAAACTATAAAACTGACAGGTAAATTTGGTTGTTCTTAATATTTCTTATTTTTTCTATTTTTTTACATTCTGCTAGTTCCCTCTTAGCGTTATGTTTTTTCTTAATCTTTCTCCCACTGTCTATAACTATTTCACATTCTGCTAGTTCCCCATATTTGCGCTAACACCCTACTTAACCAGCTCACAATAATTTTTTTATAATTTTTATTTCGCTGGTTGTCCCCTTTCGATGTTTGATTTAGGTATGGATATATAATTATTAGGTGCTACTGATTTTGAATTTTATTTATTTATTTGTGCTACCAGATATCCTTGGTGCATTCCCTTCTTTATGTATGTATTGTGTAGGCTTCTAGTAGCATTCTCTGGACAGGACTCTCTCATTTTTCCTGATTTACATTTTGTTACACCACTCAGTTATCTAGCATTTTGATTAATAGTACAAACAAACCCCGTAATGCTATGTGTTATTCAGCATGTGAACTTATAATCTCACTTAATCTTTCTTTGCATAGCTTTATTTTGAAAACAATCCCTTGTGCCTCTATAGAATTATATTCATTCCCAACATGCTTCAAGTTTACCAGCATTCACACTTATAATCTCACTTAATCTTTGTTTGCATAGCTTTATTTTGAAAACAATCCCTTATGCTTCTATAGAATTATATTCATTCCTAACATGCTTCAAGTTTATAAAAAGTAGTTCGTCTTATATATACTTGCTTTAGTTCTCCTTTCAGTTCCTTATCTTTGTAGCGGTCACTTCCATTCCCTATATGCCTGTTTAGTTAGCATTTAGCAGGTACACTCCTAATTGTTCCTTTCTATTAATGTAGTTGGTAGTAATGACATTTTGAAATGTACCTGCGGATTAGTTATTTCTTTTGTGCTTTCACATCATGCTTTTAGCTTCGTGATCTGAAGCACATTGTAGTCATTCTTAGCTGACATTTACAACCATGCTGCTTTTACATCCTGCTTCTAAAACCATGACGGGGTCCAATTAAATTAACTTGAAAACCTAAACTGACGTTTTAACTTTGGCTTTTTCTTTAGGTAGCAGTTATGCTATTATTTCGTTTGTAGTAGTGTCTTTAGTACTTCACTTTTAATATCACGGTACTTCAGGTTTTTTCCGTCGATGATACTAAAAGTTAATTTATATAACTTTCATAAGCCATTCTGAGTCCAATGACTGTTTTTATCAACCTGTTACTTTGAAATAATACCTTGCAGCAGGTCCTAGGTACACTTGTATTTTTCTATTTCTTTCTGGTGGAAGTGACCTTAATTTCAAAATGGTTCTTTCCTTAAACATGATCACTTTTGTACTATTCTCCGGATCTCCATGGCACCAGTTTACTTTTTTATCTAGTTCTTTTGTTCAGTATTGTTGCTCATATTATAATTTTCTTATATTCTAGCGGTTGTTAATAATGTTTGCTTCTAACAAAATTGATGTTTGTTTTAGAATTACTTCAGAGCCCCTACCAATCTAAAGTGGAAACTATGGACTATGTGGGCGTGATGGGAAAGCAACACACCATTGAGTAATTTGCTTGTCCTTGATTTCACAGTTCTCATATTAAGATTTGTTGCTCTTAAATCTTAATAAAGCAAAATTTTAGATCAAGTGACAAGTGATGAGCACAAAGAAGTAAATGACATTTCTTATACAGTTCAAGAATATTTAGAATAATTTTCTTGGTTTAGTGTTTGCTATTAAGTGGGCCTACCTTTTTTCTCGGTTTGGCATCTGTCTTTTAGCCTTTTGATTTGAATCGAGATGTGCTTTGTAATCCAGGTCATAGGTATTATAATCTCAAACTAAATTCATTTATATGGTTTCAGCTTGTGGTCCAACATATAAAAACAGTTCTGCCATGCATAAGCAGTCTACTGACTGTTGTGTATGGTGATCCTGTTGACTCAGGTCTGTCTCGCATTAATTTTCTTTTGGACAACAGCGATAAGAACCTGTGTATTGTATTTGTTTTCTTGATTGTTTTGATTTGATAGGCCTTCGTTTGTAATTGTGCATTGTAAATCAGCATTAAGAACCTGTGTATATTTTTGTTTTTCATTTCTCTTTGCTTTTGTATTGCAGTACTGCACTAAACATTACGAAGTGAACTGATGAATGAACTTCAAATCTGAACCGAGGCACTAGGAGCCTAGTTTATATCAATGCAAAGATATAACATCGACATGCTTGCAAAATTCAAATAAAAATATCACAGCAAGGTCGTTGCACAGTGAAGCTATGGTGCGGACTTTTCAATTAAAAAAGTACAATGGTTCAGAACATTTCTCTTGTATAGTTGTCTCAGAAGAATGTACAGTTAAACCTGACGAAAAGCACATATTACATGGTGAATGACCGCAGAATTTCTACCTCAAGTTGACTGCAAGGTGGCTTGGCTGTGTGCTGACACGGTGCATCTTGGAGACAACCAGTCTCAAGATAAGCTGACCCATTTGGACGGCTACATTTCGAGTGATTAGAAATAGTATATGAAAAGTTAGAGGCCTTTCTGTTTTTTTTTATTTCATACTATAGATCGGAAGTTCCTGATCCAATGTACAATTTCCTGTTCAGGCTAAACTTAGAGAGCCTAGCTGAGAATGTTTCTGTAATTAACTTGTGTCAATTTACCATGTGTTAGTCACATTGTTCACTTGCTTGGTTTGGAGGGTGTAAAATTCCTCAGCAGTGATGAACACTCATTCTGTACTTCTGGTTCAGCATTAAAGATGCGCAAAATCCACGAGGTGAGCTCCTGTGCCACTTCCAGCCTTCCAGATACAGCTGGGTCAGCCTGTTCGCTTGCTCGTAAACGATCGTAAATTTTTAGCCAGGAACAGTGTTTTCTTTCACACTAAACCAGCCAGCAGTAAATAATCCACGATACGATACGGCCTCCCGAACAGGCTTCTGATACCCATTTGAAGGTCGCTAGGTTTTGAATGCTGCATTAGCAAATTTCATTTAGTGCGATCCAAAGTAGATAGTATACACATCATAAAGTAGATTAGTTCGGTATGAAACAATGGCAAAGTTCTTTAAAAAAATTCAAAGAGTACAACGCAAAGGAATGATAAACTTTATTATAGAAAATTCAAGTCTAATGAACCAAAAAAAAGCTGCCAATTAGGATTCGTCGAAGTAATTTTGAATGAAGGCTAAAAAATAAGTGACCTGAGTGTGGCACAACCAAAACAAAGATTCATATATTGAAGTCATATGGGGTTTACTTTACACGTGAGAATAACACAAGGTATCACTCAGTCCTAGCCTCTTAGGGCCGCACAGGGCATTATCTACAAATACAACTGCTACTGTTAGGAAAGCTTCGTATAGTGAAGTCGTTTTAATGATCAGCAATCTCATGCTTGATGATTACCTAATGCGCCTAAACATCAACGAAAAACAGTGTCAAGACGATCCTTTTTTTACCTTATCACGCAACCACCTACACTATATTACATTTCCTGCTATACCTCCAATTTGTATCCAATTGAAACTACAGGTACAACCAAATGCTCCTTTCAGGCATAGTTCTGGAATGCCAGAGGTGCTCCGATCTGGAATCCCAGACGTGCTCCGCCGAAGTTCATGGTCCTCATGCTGGCTCTTAACTCGCTCAGCATGAGATTTCTAGAGCAAGAGCTTCGCATTGGACACGGGCCTTGATTAACCAGTTTGAAATCTGGAGAGGCATGAAAGTACAGTCAAAATTATGCAAAAGATATTGTGTATGCAGAACCACCTTGGAAAAGCAGATAAGTGAAAACGGAAACGAATTGAACAGAAACTTTGCACAGAAAAGGGTTTAATAAAACAATGTATCACTTGGAGGCTAGTCACAAGTGAGATATCAAATTAAAGTATGACAAGAACTAAGAGTGTGTTTGGTTGAGCTGTGGCTGTGGGAAAAAGCTGCTGTGGGCTGTGAACTGTGGGAAAGCTACTGTGAGCTGTGGACTGTAGAAAAACTAAAAGCTGTTTGGTTAAACAAGTATAAAATATACCTTCTATCTTTATCTCTCTTGAAACAACTATGGAAGAGTTTTTTATTCCACCCATTTCGAAAAGCAGAAAGCCAAAAGCCAAAAGTAGGGTCAAAACCAGCTTTTAAAAATGTACTACGGAAAAGCAGCTGCTTCTGAAAAAGCCGCCTCCAAAAACAACCCTATTGATTGGGCTTTTAGCTTTTGAGACCAAAAGCCAAAGCCAAAAGCCCAACCAAACAGACAAATAGACTGTAAATGATCCAAAGTGCTCACCCACTATCGTCGAGGACGATGCACTTGTACAGTGTTGTCTGAAAAGGAGTCAGCTTCAACCATGTACAACAGCAAGGATTCAATCAAGGCGAGTAAGAAATTTTGAAAAAGGAGCAAAAGTCTACTTCACAAACCACAAGGGAAATACTAATAATAAAATAGCATAGCGATTCTTTTTTTTATGCGAAGCTCTCTCAATTAACAAAGAAGCTATCTTAGAGAATATTTGGTACATCAATAAATTTCTGAAGAAGTCTGATTAAAAGTAGCTAATCAATGACAACTACCAACTCTTTAGTAATTGTTATCAACAAATTTTGTTGTGTTCATATTAAACATGTACCATAGTTACTAAACTAAGAGTAATAGTCTTATTGTTTCTAGAAGTACTATAAGCATTAGAGGGAGATTTTTTGTTCTCTCGAAAAGCTTTGGGTTTTGATTGGTTAGAGAATTGGTTATCCTGCCTGCTAAAGGTGATGCATGAGAATTGAGAGATGCAAATTTAATAAATAGGATTTGAGAACCCAAACTAATTCAAGAACTAAATCTGAAATAATCAATATAGGATACCGCATAAATTATATATAAATAGGTAGACTATAAAATCTAACAGGGTTAGCAATGTGTAGATCAGGACTAAATAATTAGCTTAGTAGTATGCCTACATTTATAAAAAAGGTAATGTTTTTATGAACTGTTTAGCTTCAGAGCACTAAGTGAAGCAGAACATATAGAATGACAAAAGATAAGAACTATACTATGAGATCTGTATTGCATACTAAGTGAGTATATCGAGGTTATAGCAAAGCTAGCTTGGAACCAAATCCTGTATTGCTGGATAATTTAGAAATCACACCTGAAGTTACTGGATTCAAGACACTCCTCCAAAAAATAAGGTTGCTGTTTGAAGTTAGGTTTCTAGCCAAAAAACCAGGAAAACACAGTGTAAAACTATATAAAACCTGTTTACCATAATAAGACAAGTAAATAATAATGAATCTATGGGAAAAAATCGCAAAAACATAAGAGGCAGAACGACATGAAAATGTGCTACTAACATGTTGAGTGTACATGCTGAATAACAGTTAGCATTGCGGATTTGTTGTACCATTAATCAAAATTGCTAGATAACTGAGTGATGTACCAATATGTAAATCAGGAAATGAGGAAATCCTGTTCAGAGATGACTACTGGAAGCCTACCCAATACATATGAAAAAAGGATGAATGCGCAAAGGGTACCTGTAGTAGCACATAAAAAATAAAATTCAGACCTATGGAGCACTACTGTACAGACTCGTGACCTGGTTAATAGGGAGTTAGCGCAAAGGGGATCTAGAAGAATGTAAAAAAGGAAATCAGAACTATCAGAGTAAAAAAATTATAGATCAATACCTAAAACAAATCCCCAAAAAAAAAGTCTAGAGACGACTGGGAGAAAGATTACGGGGTCAAAAAAAAGGAAATGATGATTTCTGCTACAAAACAGATGGATCCCCTTATGTTTTACGGGGTTAATCTAATAAGGAATCGTTGAAGAGCAGCAAGAGATCGGCAGCGGCGGCGGAGTCTCAGAAGAAAGCAACGGGAGGAGGAAGAGAATGGAATGGAAAAACGAAACAACAGTACTACAGCAGAGGGAAAAAGGTGACGAATCTTCAGAGGCAGCTGGGAATGCTGTTCCAGGAGTTGGGAATAGAATGAGCGAGAGGTGGGAAAACAGAAGTGCACAGGGGCAGCTGGGAAACAGAATCGGGAAAGGGGGACACGCGAGGGACTGTTGACCAGCGCGAATCATAAAGCAGGAGCGAGCGGTGGCAGATAAGGGATGCGGCCGCATGCCGTTGCGGTTTGGACTTCCCGTATGTAGTATCTGTTTGTTCTTTAGTTTTACTGGTAACATTTGCCAGAGTCCTGTGTAGCTGATTTTGACCTTATCCTTGCTATATGGGCAGGCAAAAACAATGGACCCTGTTATTATTTGTGTTTCAGAACCTCTATGTGTCTAGATTCAGGGGCTAAAGTTTAATCGTATCACATCAGACATTCCGATGCTACCTAGAAGCAATAAACATAAACTAATTATAAAACTAATTGCACATAAGTAGACTATTTAGCGAGACGAATCTATTAAGCCTAATTAATCCATAATTAGCAAATGTTTACTGTAGCACAACATTGTCAAACCATGGACTAATTAGACTTAATAGATTCGTCTCGCAAATTAGCATCAATCTATGTAATTACTTTTATAATTAATCTATGTTTAATACTCCTAATTAGTATTAAAGATTCGATATCACAGGGCTAACTTTTGCCGAAAGGAAACAATGCGTACCAGGCTCACACGTGCAGCTCGCATGCAGATATGTCAGAAGGCTCCCCTTGCTGCTGACTGCTGAGTTACTTAAGATGCAGCCAGATGGTTGAAGACCTACTGACAAAGGCAAGATGTCACTCTCCTCCAATTTCTGACGTGGTCACGAGGAGGTCTGGTTATATCTGCGGGAACAATGTAATTATCAAATTGTAGATACAGAGATATTGTGTACTGACTACTGTTCATCTAAACGGTCGTTTAGCTTGTTTACACGCCACTTAAATGCTACATAGTGATGCCGTTTTCGCTTAATCGACTGTTTATCCCATTTAAACAACCGTTATGTCGTTTAAGTGGCTTTTTAGAATGAATAATGGCTAAACAACAAGTGACCAACTGTTTACTGTTTAACATCTGCACAGGCATGAAAGGATCAAAGTGCCAATGAGTGATGTGTTTAGTGACCTTTAAGATGTCACTGGATCAATATATATAATATGCTTTTGTAGATGTCGAGTACATATGGCGCGTTGGGGTATTTTGAAATCTTAAATGTGCTGGATATGTTAAAAAAAGGTTTGAATGTTTCTCTGTTTCCTTTTGAAAATAAAGTATAGAATATATTCGTAAAAGTATCAATTTATTTTCATCAGGAGGTCCCAAATGACATAAAAGTGTATGTTATCCTCTTGACTTGCAATACATAATTAACTAAGTCTAGCAGTAAGCAAGTGCAGAAGACAGATCTAGAACATATGAATTCCATTTATAGATGAAATATATGTGTGCGCTGCTATGCATGATTTCAACTGAGTTAATTCATGTGCCAGCAGCATCCTTGTAAACAAAAACAATGAGATGACCTATTTTAGTGTTACCTAAACGCTAAACGGTAAATAATTGGTCACCTTTTATTAAACATTTAGACCATTTAGAAGGTGTTTAAATGGAGTTAAACGTTCTAAACAGTTTTATATAGTAACACTAAAATGTACATATTTACGTATGTAAAAGTAAAAAATGTTCGAAAATATACATATTTATGCATTTAAAAAAATATTCTACCAAATAATTATTTGGAAGAAAATTATATCCCACTATACCTCATATACTTACAATGTTAATTAATTAGTTGGGTGCCAAATGTGGTGGTAATTCTCCTATTGGCTAAATGGTAAGTTAAATGGCCATTTAGCTCAATTAGTTATGCTTAACTCTACTATGTTTAGACCATTTAGACACACGGGTAGAGTTTGTTTCCGTTTAAACGTTGTTTAAATGGAACAAGGCCTATTTCATACTCCTATCCGGCAGCAAAACATCAGTGCTAAAAAAATAAGTGTAACTAACAGATCAGCACTATCCATGAGCCTGAAACAACAAAGAGTTCTCTATTACTTTGGCACAGGCACGATCTTGAGATGGGTCATGGGCCGGACTGAAACAGCAGAAAAGTTTGTTATTGATGAAAATTTATGAGCGGTTCTTCAAGTTGGCGAGATGTGTGACCCTATACTCATAAAATAGTATTTCTGACTCCATGAACTTGGTTTCGGGTCTCGTCTAGGTCCAAACGAGTCCCTGTTCTAGATGCTGACGTGGCAAGCTGATTGTGCACTACTGTGCTCCTGTTGTGGAGCCCACATACCAGGTGGAATATATTTTATTTTTATTTTCTTGTGCTCCTGCTAGCGGCAAGAAGCAGCAGCAGCACTGCAAAGTGCAAACCCTCCTGCCGGCGGCCTCTCCGTTGACCCGAAGCTACACCGCCCGGACGCCAGCACGCCGCCGCAGCCATGCATGGACGATGACAACGACAGCTCTTGCTCCACCCCGTTCGCCGCCTGATATCGAGTTCGGCGGACCTAGCGGGCCCATGATCTCCGCCGACGGGCTCTTCAACAACGGCCGGATCCGGCCGCTCACCCTGCCCCCGCTCCTGGATCTCGACCCCAGAAGCGACAACGACGAGGAACGCGAGGGGAGGCCGCCTCGTCCCGCTCGTCTCGTCCTCCTCCTCATCGGACGCGTACTCCTCCAGCACGTACGCCACCGACATGTCGGAGTTGCCCGACCGGGTCCATGTCGTAGTCCACCCCAAGCCCGCCGCCGCAGTCCAGCATGGTCATCGAGCGCCGTACTTGTTCACCAGGTTGCAGCAGATGCCGGCGGCCTCGCTGACGGCCTTGTACACCATCTCCGTCTTGGGGACCATGGAACCGATGTGGAAGTGAAGCATCGTGAGCCAGTGCAGCTTGCACATCTTCTCGAGCCTCTTGGCCACGACGTAGATCTTCTCCTCCAGCAGGCCGAAGCCGCGAGCTCGCCGCCGTCGCCGTGGGCCGCGCGCGAGCTCGCCGCGGACTCTGCCGCGCCCCCAGGTCGGCCTGCAACGGGTCCGTGGGCGCCCCCGTTCGCCACGCTCGTCGAGTTGAACCTGCACGACGACCTCACGAAGGGGAGCTCCTACGACGTTAGCCTGGTGGACGAGTACAACCTCCCCGTGGCCATCTCCGCCACGGGCGGCGCCGACCTAAACAAGTGCGCCATCGCCGACTGTTCCAAGAACGTGAATGCGGTGTGCACGCCGGAGCTGCAGGTGACCGCTACCAGCAGCGGCAGCGGCAAGAAATTACGGTGGTGGCGTGCAAGAGCGTGTGCTTGGCGTTCGGGCTCGACGCCTTCTGCTGCCGCGGCACGTACGCGACGCCAGCGACATACCGAGGGACCGTGTATTCGCGCCTCTTTCAAGGACAGAGAGGAAAAAATGACAAGAAAATAAAAATATATTCCACCTGGTATGCGGGCCTCACATGCGGGAGCACTGCCACTTCAGCATCTAAAGCAGGCCGGGAGCCGTTTGGACCTAGATGAGACTCGAAACCAAATTCATGGATCTAGAAATACCATTTTAAGAGTAGAGGGATCTAGATGACGCCTCGCGCCAACTTGAAGGACCGGCCATGAATTTTTGTCTTTGTTATTACTTTGGCACAATGTTGAGACGGGGTCAATGGCCGGGGATGAATGCTTCTGCATATGATGGATGCAATAAAGCTGCATAGAAAGAAAGAACTGGCCATTAATCCATATCGTGATGTTGTCGCAGTGGTTAAGTCGTGGGAGCAGATTAGCGACTGTATGTGCACTGGAGTCTCGGTGCATACTGTCTCCCCCTATTTTCCCCCAGGAATCGAAGCTGGTAGGGAAGCCTTGTTGTCGTCAAGCCTGCCGTGCTCCTCTCCCTGCCGCGCCGTGCTCCTCCCTTCCCCGCGGTGCCATTCCCGCCGCGCCCCCATCATTTGCCACACTCTGTGTCTGCTGCGCCCCTTCCTCCATCGTAACGTCTCATCTCCTCTACAACATCCATCCGACCATTGCAACATATGCAATATACTCTTGAAACATACTTATATAGTCACTGCAACATCCAGATAAAACACATGAAACATGCATATAAAACAGCTGAAACATTGGAGCGTCGATAAGATGGGGAGGGGCGGCGGATGCCTAGCAGGCGCTGGGAGTAGGAGGAGACACCGAGGTGAGGCAACAAAAGGCGTGGAGGGGGATGCAACACCTGATCTACTTTTGAAACATTCAGATAAAACATTTACAACATACATCTGGAGACTGATGAAACACTTTAAACATGCATCTAAAACACTTGCAGAAGAACCTGAAACACTTGAAAAGTCATTGCAAAGCACATGCAACATCCGGATAAAACACTTGCAACATATGTGTGAAACATATGCAACATCAAAATAAACATATTTGCAACATACATCTGAAAAACAGATGAAACATGTGGCAGAACCGCCTAATCTAATGCCTCACAGGAGTGCTTGTCTTCCATTAGACACTAAGCACTCGAGGGAGAACACTAAATTACTCGGTTCCGTCGGGCACACCCTAGGGGAGAACACAAAAATCCACATTTTTGCCATCAGGATCACAAATGAGAGAATAAAGCTTACATCATTCTGAACCCTAAGACCAAACTAGCCAAGAGAACTTGAACTTCCTCGACGAACCAAATCCTTTCTTCTTCTCAGATCACACCATCACCTCAGACAGACGAACCTAGCTTCACAACGTCGACTGGATTTCGTAGCTCTGTTGTGAATGCGAGAGGAATGGGGATGAAGAAGAAGAGCAATGACCAAGGGTATCTTATATAGGCGAATGGAGAGGTGAAGCAACACACCGGAGGCGGAGGCGGCGGGGCTGGGGTACACAGACGGTGCATGCTGTGGAGATAAGGTTGGGGATATGGTGCGCTTCCTGCGCGAGCGGCGGAGGGGGAAATAAAGGGAGGAGAGGGGGTCCGCTCGACGAGGCAGGCGTGCAGGCGGTCGTGTCACCAAAAGAAGAAAGAAAGGGAAGGGGAAATGGGGAGGGGGGTCCGGTACGGAGAACGACGGTGCGGGGTAGGGAGCCTACCAGATGCCAAGAAAAGGAAAAGCGCACAATGTACATGGACGGCGAGTGCGGCACGATGCTACGGCCACGCGAAAATGGAGAGCTAAGGACCCGATATAGACAGCGTTCGTAGGGCACGTAGCGAAATGACCCAGCATGCATAGCGCGGTCAACTAAAAACAGGGCTTGGGATATGACATCCACTCAGGCTTTACAATTACTCCCGACTATCCACTGCTAACTTTCCTTTACTACTCTTCTTTTTCTTTCCTTTACTCAACCACATCCGTCTTTCGTGTAGACTGAGACCATGTCATACCTTCTTCCTCCAAAACCACCTCTTGTTTATCTTAAGAGAACACTCCTGCATCAACCCGTTGTGGATTTCCCGTTTGAACACCTGAACATTTTCAAGGAAATTATTTATAGCAAAAGTGGTATGGCGGTGTAACTCGGTAAAGGTACTTGGCCAAAAACCTCGATACCAGCGTGTGTCGAGTAGCATCACATGTGGCAGCTGTTCCATAGGGAGCCATCGGTTTCATCATGGCACCATAAGCTTTTAACCAGGCAAATATTACCAACTTACACGCCATGAAGGCGGTGGGGTCATAGACCACAGAATAAGCAGGGTATTGCAAGGGAAAATTTCAAACAACAAAGGTTTCCCTTCACAACAATGGACAAGGAATTCAAATCCAACGATGGAGATTCCAGTGTTCTGCTGGGACATCCACAATTAGCCGATACAGTGTCCTATA
The DNA here is from genome assembly GCF_019320115.1 of Miscanthus floridulus. Lineage (NCBI taxonomy): Eukaryota > Viridiplantae > Streptophyta > Magnoliopsida > Poales > Poaceae > Miscanthus > Miscanthus floridulus. The sequence continues at coordinate 134,587,265 of NC_089588.1, forward strand.
TTATCCAATCACGGCTGATCTGCTGGCATCTGAATGTCGACTTCTCTTATAACCCGCTTAATATCCCCTGGCAAACTTTAAGCACGTCCAACGAACTGAGGGTAGATGAACGCAATAAACATAGCGAACTAAATAGAATGCATGTTCCAACGGTCTTATATGGGTACAACGTACAGGCATTCAGGCTCCTATTCACGACACAACATTCACCTACGGTCGAACGAGCTCAACAACTATGGACGACAACAATGACAAGAGTACAATACCAGGGGACAGCAACGAAAAACACTACTACTACGGGTACAACTTCCCAAGACAACTAATCTACATCTTCTCGGGGCAACGGCTGAGCGAGAGGAACCAAGGGCTCGACTTCTGACACTTCTGAGGGTGGAGGTGCTGGCGGTGCTGCAACACCAGTTCTTCTTTCTGGCGAGTGGATAGGGATCCCTTCCAAGATTGGGGCATCCTGCCTTTCAGTAGCCAACGCCCTCCGCTCGGCCCTGGTGACAAGATAGGCCACCCGTAGCTGATGAACATGCCGATCTTTGGCCTCCTTTAGAGCTTCCTCCATGGCAGCCTCTCGGCTCTCAGCAGCTGCAGCGCTGGCATGCGCTTCGGCGAGCTGCACCTGAAGCATCCGGTTGAAGATCTCGGCTTCCTCGGCGCGCCGAAGGCACGCCCCTAGTTCCAAGGCTTGATGATCGTACTGCTCATCCAGAGCGAGCAGGTACATGGTCAAGTGCACCACGGTGGGACTGTCCTCTTGCATATCTCATCCTTGCAAAGCCTCCATGCGAGCCCTCCATGCCCGCTGATTCTTGTCCAAAGGAGGAAAGAACCGCATGGGGGTATGGGCAATGGGCTCCTCATAGATCTAGTAGAGGTGTCGCAAGGCTTTGCGGGCCACAACCTGGTAGGTGTCGACGAAGCGAAACTCGGTTGCGGTCACACTCCAGGCATCAGTGATGTCGGGGAACTCTTCACTCTTCCCGATGTAGATGGTAACCTCACACCGCTCGGTGCCGTGCTCCTCATACTCACGGCCCATATACTCAGGACGATCTCTGACTCTGAGCTTTTGTAGGGTGGCATGCAGGATTCTGCGAAAACCCTCAATGTTCGAGCAGTAGGTACTAACCTAGGCTCCTGCCATCTCTGGCGGTGGTTGCAAGGAAGGCTGAGCGAAAAGCTGGCTCAAAGGAAAAGCTAAGCGAGCTAAAGTGCACCGAGTGGTGGTACCAATGGCTAAGCCAGGCTCCGCTTATAAAGGTGGAGCGCTCAGTGGTCCTAGCGCGGTTCACCAGGGTTCCCGCGCGGGGTCACTATGACGAATCTACCAATTTCCGCGCGTTCGAGGCGAGCGATGTGCGATGCCATTACTGACTAGTACGACTGTAGGGCAAGGATCCAACAAGAGCGTAGAAAGGGGTATGGGGAGACGTGGGTCATGACCGGCGTGAACCACGGGCGAATGCGAAACACAAAGCCATAGTGCAGACCTAACTCTAGAATAGAAATGAGTTAGTCGTGCACAATACGACGCGCGTGACACCTATGGATGGCGTATCTACCAGCAATACGAGCGCTACAATGCACAAACGGGATATGCATGAATGCACGTCCTATACGTCCTTTCACTGTTGCCAATATATAGGGCAACCGTTCTTAGATTTTAGGGGCATCGTTCTCTCCCTCTAACTAGTCGATACTATCGGACTATGCTCGAGTCAGTGTACCTGCAGAAAATTTTGATTAAGTCTACCTAAGTCAGCAGAGTGCCATCTCCCTGGATACATAACCATAGTAATAAGGCTACTTATATAACTTCGCATACAAACGTCCTAACTTTTTGCAAAAAGAGGTTGTCAATTTTTAGTTTACAAAAGGTTTTCGAAGCCTTATTTCCTCATTTGCGCTCTGATACCATCTGTGGCAGAACCGCCTAATCTAATGCCTCACAGGAGTGCTTGTCTTCCATTAGACACTAAGCACTCGAGGGAGAACACTAAATTACTCGGTTTCGTCGAACACACCCCAGGGGAGAACCCAAAAATCCATATTTTTGCCATTAGGATTACAAATGAGAGAATAAAGCTTACATCATTCTGAACCATTTCTTACATCACTTTTAATACAACATCAGAGTACAATATTTATTAATATAACAGCAGAATGAAATCATATTATCAGAGTTATGAATAATTTAATTGAACAGCGGAATTTAAACGTGTAAACAGAGTTACAACGGAGATAAACATCTATTAATGACATGATGAAATATTGATATATACACTACGATAACAGATTATGAAACTTTCATTTATAAAAGCATTTGGTGAGAATTATAAATAGCAACTACGATCGCAACGTAAAGGAAATCCTCTCTGAGCCCACCAGGAGGAATCCACACACAAAGGTCAGCTGTCGCATCCACCTGTCACCTGCAACAGGGGGAATAAAACCTTGAATACTCAATTGTACTCAGCAAGACTTGGGATAATAAATCTTGCTTGTGGGTTTATTGCATTTGCAGGAAGCATTACTAAGACTTGGGAAAAGAAAAGACTCCAAGGATATGCAAGGCTATCTTGCTTGTGGGTTTATTGCATTTGCAGAAAGCATTACTAAGCGTGCATCCTTATATTCGATTTTTATTAATAGCCGCATTGGTTCATTAACTAACCATTTTATGTAAGCACCTGTGCTACTTTCAAGCAAGTGGTAAGCAATCAGATTTCCTTTGTCCATCTTCCATCTTTCATCTTTCAGTTCTTACTACGATGCTAAACCGTAGACAAGCCGTACCGGATCGCCCGGCGATTCGCGAATCAATGCCCCCAGCTGGGTACCCTAAAAACACATGCCCCACTTGTACCCCACGCAGAAGCAGGACCAACCCATCACTCTCCTGTCCCGGGTGTCTAGGTCCCCGTCCAAACTAGGACTCTAAGCCCTCGGCCCTGAGTCCCGGACTCAGTGCGGTGCAAGGACCTCCTCCACCAAAATAAAACCCTGACAGTCGGTCCGAAAAGAGCCAGATCCGCGACAAGAGAGCAACAAGCCTTCCAAGCACCCATACACAAGTATGTGCTCGGGATAATAAATCTGTGACTTGCCTAGAATCTTATGCAACGAATGGTCCTTAATCGACCAGACAGGGAAAGCAGTGTAACCAAGCTATGCCCCGTGTCCACGACGACACAACCTCTTACACCAACCAATACCCAAACCATATCCCTGCCCGGTCACCATTTTCCTTTCCACCATTTATATTTTCCAAGTGATAATAATATAGTAACATATTTCCTATCTTTCGTGAGTGACAGGCAATCACTCGACTTCTACCGGAGTCCTGTAACATAGCATTCTACACGATCCTGTCATACTAGTAAGACTCATAGGATAAAGATATATATGCAAGTGGGTTTCATTCAACTCCTTAAAACTTAATGCACAAATATAATTTAAACTGCAGAAAAGTAGGGGTTATGTACCGGGGCTTGCCTGGGTAAGATATATATTAAAAAGTTAGTATCTGCATCTTCAGATCCTCCACAATCATCTGGATAGAAAACCCATCGCATCATCTCCTGGAGAGAATACCATTACACCATCTTCGGATTTCCAATTATCCTTTGATTGATCTGTTGATCCATCCTCGTACCTATATGATATGCATTGATGCAAATGCATAGATGAAATTAATCGACTGCAATCGTGACTCGTAAAATACGACTTACGCCGCTTGAGTTAACAGGCTAGTTCTAACGACGGCCGTACTTAGGCTACATATCCATGTTATCGAATAAGACGTTATTTCCCAACAATTATTTTAGTTATACAAACCCAAGTTGTTTCTTTATTTCATTCTATCGATTTAATCCTTATTCGAAATAGAGCATCATTAGCTACATAACAAACTGATTATTCTGGAGCTACACAATTTACCACGAGTACCTAAGATTGCTAAGAGCCTACTGTAAAAATTTCAGATGCAACACTATCACCGATTTATCACAATAATTCCTACAAGTTATCTTTTTACCATATTAATAACCTTAAATTAATTATCTAGCTCCCAAGAATACTGTCACACTATGTGAACAAACTACCCTATCAGATAGACCATGGTTTTAGAAACTTAACGAAACTGGTTTGGCATTTTTATGATTTTTATTTGATTTATTACGGATTTACAAACTTCAGCCATATTAAATAAAATAGCAAGCTCAGCAGAAAAAGAAAACAATCCATGGCCGCATAAGGCCCAGCCCGCCATGGTAGCCCAGCCCACGGTGGACGGGCACATGGCGGCCCAGGCGCGGCGCGGACGGCCCAGCGGAAACCAGCGGCCCTAAACCGGCTCAAGCACGCGGCGAGCCCAGGTGGGTGACCATAGGCCGGCCTAGCACGGGCAGGTGGCGCGGCACAAATGTGATTCGGTCCCCGCGTTTTTCTCAATTTAACCCGCGGTGCAAAGTCTCTATTCCTAAGAGTCACGTATTTTGCAGTAAACACCCTGCGCATTTCTATTCCTTGGATTTCTCACCTTCACGTCATCCACAAAAAACAGAGCTCATCACCGAAGCAGGGGAACCGGTCAGCGGCGGAAAAAAATTGGCCGCGGGGCAGCGGCGGCCCGACTGGGTACGCAGGCACCGGTGGCGTGGCTCTCCATGTGCTGGGCGGGGCGTTGCGGCTTCGGCCACGGGGGCGCCGATGATGCCCGCCCGGGGCTGAACTGGTGGAGGAGAATGGCCGCGGTCCAGTGCGGGAAGGCAGGGGCAGTGCATGCTCGCTTGCGGGGACGGCCAGCACCGACGGGGTGAGGCGCGAGGCGAGGTGCTGCGGACCTCGACGCAAGGAGGTGCGCGGACCGGTGGAGTTGCGGCGTCGGCAGGATGGCTCTGGGCAGCAGGCGGAGCACGGGTGCACGGGCATGGCGCATGGGACTGAAACGGCAGGCAGCGCAGCGGGAACGAGGGCTCGGCGACCGATGAGCGTGCAGAACCAGGGCGTGGGCGGTCGCGGTTCAGCCGGCTCAGCTTCGGCCCTGGCGGGTGGTGCTGGACCAGCACGGGTCGCGGAAGAAGGTAGCTGGGCACGGGCGCATGGGGAGCAGAGAGGACGCGCGGGTGCAACGGCTCTGGCGTCGGTGGTTGGCCACGGCGGTGCGCGGGCGGGGTGTGGGTCACGGTGGCTGTGACGCCGGGGCTCGCAAGGGGGAAATGGAGGGGGCGTGGAGCCGCACACGGGCACGAGCGCTGTGGTGGTGTGCGCTGGAAACAACCACGACGGTGCGGAGGAGGCACGGCGAATCAGCTGGCGATGCGCGGCCGAGGAGCGCGCGCGAGGAGGAAGAGAAGGGGGCGTCGGCTCACGGGAAGACGGAAGGAGCCGCGGCGTCACGGGCGTGCTACGAGGAAGGCGAGGCCAGGGCGTTGCGGTGGTGGAGCGGTCCAGCGCGGCGGTTGCGGCTCGGCCGGGTCACGTGCGCTCGCGCGAGGAAGGGACGACACCGGACGGCGTGGACCCAGAGGGCGTTGCGGGGACGCCGAGCGGAGTTGAAGAGGCCGAGGTAGCCGCTGGTGGCATGGGGCTGCAGCCAGCGGGTACCAGTGAGGCGCTGCGGCTCCGTGGGATGCGCTCGCGCGAGATGGCAGAAGACGCGGCACGACGACTTCGTTGCGCAGCGGCGCTGCAACTCAACCTCGGTGTGCACAAGAAGAACAAGTGCGGGAGAGGGAGCAGCAGGACGTGGGCATGGCAGCAGCAAGGACGGTGTGCGCTGGCTGAGCAGGGAGCAGGACTACATGCAGCTTGGCTTTCTAAAAAAAACAGGGGTAGGAGACAGCAGCAGCACCTAGGATGGCCGCCCTGCATAACGTGGCCGGAAACGACGCTGCGCGCAAACATAACGTGAAGGGATAGGAAAAATCTAGGTGGGGTTTGGATTCGGTGACTAAAATTTAGGAGGTGTGTCGGGAGAATGTTGAATGGGGTATTCGGATACTAATAAAAAAACAAATTACATAATCCGTAAGTACTCCACGAGACGATTTTTTAAGCCTAATTAATCCGTCATTAGCACATATTTACTGTAGCACCATATTGTCAAATCATGGACTAATTAGGCTTAAAAGATTCGTCTTACAAATTAGTCGCAAACTATACAATTAGTTTCATAATTAGTCTATATTTAATACTCCATGCATATGTCAAAACATTCGATGGGACATCGACTAAAATTTAGGAGAGACAACCAAACACCACCTTAGATAATTTGCTGAAGTTAGAGGTCTACGCTACCAGGATGTGGTGCATGATTTCAAATGTCTGTACGCACATGGCTACCTCTGCCAAGCACATCTCGATTTTCTAAAACAATGGAAAGCTGCAAGGAGAAAAACAAATCTCGCCAATTTATATGTACCTGTCGACCGGCTTCTCAAAGTGCGAGGAGCCAAGGAGGATTAGAAAAATATAATACGTACTGTCGCACATGGCTACCTCTGTTGCAAACATGGTAGGAGCAAAACCGGGACACCACCATTGGTTTCGGCTGTTGTGTGAAACGTCTGGCCGCATATGCTTTTGATCCAAGCTCTCCGATACCACTATATATATATATATATATATATATATATATATATATATATATATATAATGATTTACTAATTTAAATAATTTGCAACGTCTAGACACGGGAAAATTTTAACAAAGCTCGAATTTAAATTTTATTCAAGAGCTATATATATATATATATGTATATCGTTCTATTTATTAATAGATTTTATTTTATTTATAAAAGTTGCTTTTCATGCTTAAGCTAATAGGACAAACCGTCTGCTAGCATCGTCGTTCGGCATTCCTAAATATTTTTACGCACTAAAATTTAACCTGGACGTTTATTTGAATCCGCGAAACTACGTCACATAGGATTCGCTTATCGCCTCAAGTACGTTTTAAATTAAAAATCCGAGAAACTTGTTTTCAGAAATTTTCTTAGGCCTAAAACGTGGTGCTAAATAAGCTCGTAACACCAGGGGTGTTACAAAACATTTGGAACAGACGCTTGCAACATACGTGTATAGCCATTGCAACACATGCAACACCCCGATCTACTTTTATAACATCGACATGAAACACTTGCAACATGCATATGAAACCCCTGAAACATACACTTGCAACATATCAAGCGCGACACTCTAGTGGACGACGACCACCAAGTCTGACGAGCCTCGAGGCGGTCACGAAGTACGGCACGGCCACGATGCCCTTGCCATCTCTAGCCGCATGAGGAGGTGATGAGGAGGATGACGGTGCCGGCGCTGACGATGAGGTGGCGGATGTGTAGGAGAGGAACCTTGTACTCGTGTACCCATAGCAGAAGCCGTCCAAGGATATGAGCCACAACACCACGGGCTTGGGGGAGCTTGGAGAGCGGCCGCGTGGCAGCGGACGCTGCGGTCACGACGGTGAGGGGCGGGCGGAGCAGGACGGATGCTGTGGAGGCACGAGGGCCATGGTGAAGAGCAGGAGCCGGGGGGGGGGATGAGGGCTGGGGTGCGGCCACGTGGGAGATGAGAGCGGCGGTTGGCCACGACGAGGTGCCGGGGTTTGGACCTGAGTGGGGTGGAGATGCCATCGGCGGGCGATGCTTTGACTACAGGACTTGAGGAGAGTGGGAGTGGACTGGATATGGCAGAAGTAGAATGTGTTGCGGCTTGCGGCTTGCGGAGTGGGAACTTTTTTGGGAGGCAGCGTGTAGTATTCAGGGTTCGGAATTTCGGTCGGTTTTCATGGAAAATCGGCGATTTTCGTTTCTATTGGTGACCTCCGGTAAATGTACATACCGGTAATTTCGATTCCATTTCGTTCAGATTTTTTTCAAATTTTAGCTAAAATTTCATGAAAATTTGAATTTTTGACCGATATTTGAACCGAAGTTCACCGATTTTCGCGATTTCCGTTTCTATCGTCGCCCTCCGGTATCTGTGTTTCAACCCGTAGGCTGAAATATTTGTAGTGGGTACAATATAATAAGTGGACAACGTGAAGCCACATAGCCTCCGTCATCCGGACACCCTAATCATAGCATTACCGAAGTTGATAGGGAAGCCCTGTTGTCCAGTTCAATGCCTTCACATCAGATGGAGACCAGAGCACCCAATATTTTTTGAAGAGATATGGTGCAGGATCGATTGGTTCGAAGTGTCCAGTCGTCCACGCGTTGGACGGGTTCAATTTTCGTTCTCGGTATACTTTTCTTCTTTTCAGTGATATATATCTTGTGTAATACGCGTTCTAGTAGAGTCACTGACTGGGACGCCCTTGTGCACCTGCTCCGGCGACTGGCGTCCCGGCCAGCGGACAGTGGCGATGGCTGGCTTCTCCATGATCACCGCGTCGGCGGCCACTTGCGCCATCGGCTGCATCTTCATCTCCGTCTGCTACCTCCCCGTGGCTCCCGTCACCGCCTTGTTCTTCAACTTCACCTCCTTCAGCACACATGACAGCAGTGACTTGAGAATCGAAGACGAAGCCTACATCAACCGTGGGTGGATCGACCTGACAGCGTTCGGGGACAAGGCCATCGACGACAGCAGGGGCCGCGCGTCCTACGCCGGTCCGATGCGCCTCTGGGACAGGGACACCGGCGAGGTGGCCAGCTTTGTCACGCGCTTCTCCTTTGTCATCGACCCACCGCGCAGGTACGGCGGCCTCAACAACAAGGGCGCCGGCATGGCCTTCTTCCTCGCCGGCTACCCGTCCAGCCTGCCATCCAAATCCGAAACGTACAACATGGGCCTCACCAACCAAAGCGCGGACGCCGTGGCCACCGGCGACGGCCGGTTCGTGGCGGTGGAGTTCGACACCTTCAACGACACCATCGCGCTCGACCCAAACACGACGTACGACCACCTCGGCATCGACGTCAACTCCATCAGGTCCGAGGCCACGGAGGTGCTGCCGAGCTTCAGCCTCGTCGGCAACATGACCGCCGAGGTCAGGTACGACAACGTCTCGACCGTCCTGGAGCTGAAGCTATGGCTGGGCGATGGAAGAAACATGAATTACACCCTTAGCCAGAAGGTCGACCTCAAGAGCGCTTTGCCGGAGATCGTCTCGGTTGGCTTCTCTGCCTCGACGGGCGCATCCGTCGAGCTGCATCAGCTGTATTCTTGGTACTTCAACTCGTCCTTGGAATCCAGGGCCATACCGCCGCCGCCGCCGCCGCCGCCTGCCCCCAGCACCTCTGGTTCTGGACGTAGTGGAGTTATAGCGGGAGCCAGCGTCGGCGCAGCACTGTTCCTCGTGGTTCTTTTTGCTTTGGCAGCGCTCCTCGCACGACGGCGTCGGAGCAAGAGGCGGAGGGAGCAGCAGCTGGCAGAAGAGTTTGGTGAGGACATGGGCAGCAGCTCGGACGATGACCGCCACGAGCCTATTAGGGAGATTGAATTGGGGACGGGGCCGAGGCGCTTCCCATACCACGAGCTCGTTGGTGCGACGAAGAGTTTCGCGCCGGAGGAGAAGCTCGGGCAAGGTGGCTTCGGCTCCGTGTACCGAGGACACCTGGGTGGTGATCACAACGGCGGCCTCGCCGCCGTGGCCATCAAGAGGTTCGCTAAAGGATCCTCCACGCAGGGGAGAAAGGAGTACAAGTCGGAGATCAAGGTGATAAGCAGGCTCCGCCACCGGAACCTCGTGCAGCTCGTCGGCTGGTGGTCGCGACGAGCTCCTGCTCGTCTACGAGCTCGTGCCTAACCGCAGCCTCGACGTCCATCTCCACGGCAACGGCGGCACCTTCCTGACATGGCCGATGAGGATCAGGATTGTCCTTGGGCTTGGGTCCGCACTGCTCTACCTCCACGAGGAGTGGGAGCAGTGCGTCGTCCACCGCGACGTGAAGCCGAGCAACGTCATGCTGGACGAGTCCTTCAACGCCAAGCTAGGCGACTTCGGGCTCGCCAGGTTCATCGACCACGCCGTCGGGATGCAGACGATGACCGCCGTCTCGGGCACGCCGGGCTACGTCGACCCCGAGAGCCTGATCACCGGCAAAGCCAGCGCCGAGTCGGACGTCTACAGCTTCGGCGTCGTCGTGCTGGAGGTCGCGTGCGGGAGGAGGCCGATGAGATTGCTGGACGGACAGAAGAACGCCGTGTTCCGGCTGGTCGAGTGGGTCTGGGACCTCTACGGTCGGGGAGCCGCTCTCACGGCGGCCGACGAGCGGCTGAACGGCGAGTTCGACGCGACGGAGATGGAGCGCGTCGTGGCCGTCGGGCTCTGGTGCGCGCACCCTGACCCGCGCGCACGGCCGTCCGTCAGAGAAGCCATGGCCGCACTCCAGTCCAATGGTGCGGTGCCGGCGCTGCCCGCCAAGATGCCCGTGCCAACTTACGCGGTACCGATGACCTCGCCGGAGGGCCTCTTCTCGTACACCGCTTCCACGTCAGGGATGACGTCCTCCAGCTTGACTCAGTCGACGACGACAACTCACACGTCGTGCTCGGCTGACTCGTCCACTTCAACCGGTTACAAGGACGACTCGTCTTCGCTGCTCAAACATCAGTACTAACAGTAACTGTAAAGATACTTCATTTGCTTTATTCTTAGTCATATTGTTTCTATTGAGTGAAAACGTTAAAATTTGCACTTCTATATTTTTTTATTAGGTGTCTGATTTTTTTATTGTTGTTCAGAAAATAGGTAATTTTCTTATATTATTCGACTATATATAGAAAAAGTTATGATTCATGAGTTGTTCTTTAATTTACTAGTGGTTATCAAAAAAATTTCAACAACAAAGTTGTAGATCGCGTCAATGGCTACAATTTTGATATAAAGTTTGTTTTCATATGAGTTTATATGAAAAAGTTATGAATTATTTTTAGTTACAACTATATTTATATAGACCGGCATAAGATGCTTGTCTCTAAAAATCAATTTTTAAAGATGGATGCTTAGAATGAACACTTCTTATAATAACGATTTACGGAGACATGCATTTTAAGATGACCGCCTGTGTAAATCCATTTTCGTTGGGCATTTTTTCGACCGTCTCCATAAACAAAACGACTGTGTTCTTAAATCGATGGGGGAAAGATGGGCAAATTTTGGGTGTCTTTGTAAATACTACTACTGCCTCCGTAAATCGTCCGGTATCGTCGGGTATTTTAGGAGATATGTAAAATTTCTGTCCGTCTATGGATATAATAAAGACAGCTTTTGCAAAGAAGATTAAATGTAGTGTATTGTATATTTGATTTTATTTTCACTGAATCATTATTCTTTTTTCTTGAAAAATTAAAAAGTTGAGTTATTTGTTTGTATTTTTAGGACGTTGAATCGTAAGGATAGTCAAATTGTGCATTTTGTCTATTCTAATACTCTTTTCTTAGTGCTACACCATATAGTAACCAATAATATCAATGGACTTTTTCATTACGATGATAAAAAACGTTCCCTCTTAGCACACGCGACCGTACGTCCAGTGCCGGCACATGTGCCATGCCGTGCACTCCACAGGGCCTACACGCACAATGAACCCTATGTCCACACCCCTGACCCACACGTGCCTGTGGCTGCGAAGGTCGGCTCTGATACCATTTGTAACGCCCTAGAGTCCAAACGGCTTAGATCCACTCTGCACGCTGAGCGAACCACACCTAACACCATCCCACTTACGCTTTTCGTCCTTGCTTCGCGTAAAAGGATTATCCCGGGATGGTGGGATGGACTCTAAAAGCCTTATATGTTGGTCTATCCCACCTTCAATAACTAAGGTGGGACTAAACTCTCCACAATATCTCATTAACATGCACATAGGCCACTATAGATCAAATTCCAAACTGGGCCGGATGTTACAATACTTTTTATCACTTCTTTATCGACATCCCCACCATTTTACTCTAGCTTCGTCACTATCCGGTGCTACCCATAAACATTGAGCAATCCAGATTACTCAACGTTCATTGTGTACCGTGCTTATTAAGTTTTGAGTTTAGTTGAAGCTATGTTTTTGTGAAACATGACTATAACACGGACTCAATCGCAGTATACAGTACTAAAATTTGACACTAAGATATATTTTTAGAATAATCAGCAGGAGCATTGCTATATTATATAAGAGAGAAGCAAGAATCCAGTTTACAGCTTAAAGATTGTTGCATAACTAAACCACTTGAATTCAAAAAGAGCTAGCATAGAAGAAGGGACTCATGGCGGTACACTAAGATAATCTTCCAAACATGTCGTAGATTTGAGCGAATAATCTGCTCGACTGCTCTACTCTAACTATGTAATGCTGGTTGACTATCTACAAATTTACTAGTACACATAATAAACTCTGATACACAGGATAGGACGCACAACCTTATATCGTCGTGTAGATGCACCTGCATTATGACTCTTCCGACATATTTGTATGCTAAATGCAATCTTATTAGTCAATCAACAAAAAATGGTCACATTGGATAATCGAACCTTTGTCTTGTTTCAATCCAATTTCTCAAATTCAGTAATATAATAGCATGCCCATTAATTTGCTAAAACGTCCCTATCTGTGGCACCACATGCACCTGGTAATATATGGATATCAATCTGAGATGCCCCATATATAAATAGCGAGGGCAAGTTCCACGTCCTTTGCATGAACCGGTAGTTTGAGGCATGCATTAGAAATGTTGTCCGCATGCATCTTCCACATCACGGATTGCCGACTGTTAACATGACACTTTTCTCTAAACTATCCCAAGTAATAATTCACAACATCCATGCCGCCATTATTGATGCATATCACGCTGTATGCACCAACAATTCCTTGTGATTTATATGTTGCTCACTGGGTATCCCATCATTAGTACTTCCCACCGTGGGACGTTCCGCCGCATGCAAGGCTGGCGGCCACACGCCTCAAGCTGCCGTGCACAGGTCCAATTCACAATGCTCCGGCCATGTCTTGTCGTCGAACACTCGACCGGCGAGGAGAGCCTCTGCCTATGCCATGAACTCTGCCATGTCTCCGTGAGCATCTTCATTCACCATATAGGCGAAGTCGTACGCGCCGCTAAGGCCATGCTCCACGGCTAGCGCGGACGGACGCAGTGAGCTCCGTGGCATTTTTGGCTAAGCTCACCGCCGTCCTATCGGCGACGCCGCAGCTAGCGTGAAGAACTCGATTGAGTGGCGTTTGGTGGCACATACGAGGGAAACATCAAACTAGCCAATTATGAGGCTTTGGATGAGTAATGATTCTGATGCAAGGCGCATTTTTGGCACAATATAAGATTTTTCAACGGACACTTCTCATTTATAACTGCGTATTGACAGAGACACGACGTCCGAAACACTGGTATTTACACCTTTCAAGCACATGGTCAGATCTATCACAATATACACTCATTTGGTAATAGTCGAGCAAATTCCAAGCACCTATGATGATCCAAGCCTTGAGCATCATCGTTATAAATAATCAACAAAAACATCCCTATCAATCAATGAACAAAAACAGCCACATTGTAAAATCGAACCTTTGTCTTGTTTCCCTCCAATTTCTCAAATTCAATAATATAACAGCATTCCCATTAATTTGCTAAAATGTCCCTATCTGTCTCACCACACACACCTGGTAATATATAGATTTCAATCTGAGATGCTCGATATATAAATATTATAGGCAGGGCGAGTTCCACGTCCTTTCCATGAACCGGTAGTTTGAGGCATGCGTTAGAAATGTTGCATTGTCGGCTTGTCGCATGCATATTTCACATCACGGATGGCCGACTGATAACATGATACTTTTCTCTAAACTATGCCAAGTAATAGTTCACAACATCCATGCCCATTGTTCATGCATATCACCCTGTATGCACCAACAAGTCCTTGTGATTTATATGTTGCTCACTGGGTATCCCATCATTAGTACTTTCCACCGCGGGACGTTCAGCCGCACGCCAAGGCTGGCGGCCACACGCCTCAAGCGGCCGCACAGATCCCCTCACCTTGCTCCGCCCATGTACTTGTCGTGGAACATTCGAATGGGGAGGAGAGCCTTTGCCTGCGCCATGAACTCGTGCCATATCTGCGTGAGCATCTTCACCTTCACCATATACGCGAAGTCGTACGCGTCGCTGAAGGCCGTGCTCCGCGGCGCGCGCTGACGGACGGCGAGAGCTCCTCCGCGTTGTTCGCGGCCAAGCTCACCGCCATCCTCTCGGCGACGCCACGGCTCGACGAGAGCTCGATTGGGTTGCGTTTGGCGGCACGTATGAGTTATGACTTCGCGTACATGGTTAAGATACTCACAGGCGGACGGTTACTGTCGGAGACATGGCACGAGCTCATGGTGCAGGCAAAGGCTGATCGGCTGTGAAAGAGTGGAATACTCGATGTATTACTCAGTCATAGTCAGTGTACATATATAGGCTAGGTGGGGAGTCACGGTAGACAGGCCCACGAGCCCAATTACATTCCAACACTCCCCCACAGTCTGAACTGGGAGCACCACGAACATTAAGACTGGACCTAAACTCGGAGAAGACGGACGTCGGCAATCCTTTGGTGAAGACATCAGCGTACTGGGACGTAGTGGGAACATGCAGGACACGAACTTCACCGAGGGCGACTCGTTCTCTGATGAAGTGCAGATCAATCTCAACATGCTGGTTCGCTGATGCTGGACCGGGTTGGTGGAGAGGTAGACGGCACTGACATTGTCACAATATACCACAGTGGCGCGGCGAAGAGGGTGGTGAAGCTCTTGCAGAAGTTGTCGCAACCAGCAGGCTTCAGCAACACCGTTGGCCACAGCCCGATACTCCGCCTCAGCACTGGACCTGGACACCGTTGGCTGACGTTTGGACGACCAGGAGATAAGATTGTCCCCAAGAAACACCGCATACCCAGATGTGGATTTGCGCGTGTCAGGACATCCCGCCCAATCAGCATCCGTGTAGACCGTGAGATCAGCTGGTGAGGTCCGGTGAAGATGAAGACCAAGATCCAAAGTGCCCTGAAGGTAGCGGAGAATGCGCTTCATAGCGCCAAGATGCGGCTCCCGAGGGTCATGCATATAGAGGCAGACCTGCTGAACAGCATAAGCAATGTCCGGACGGGTGAAGGTGAGATACTGAAGTGCTCCAGCAATACTGCGATAGTGAGTGGGGTCAGCGACGGTGACACCATCAGCAGAAAGCTTGGCATGAGTATCAACAGGAGTACTGCAAGGCTTGCAGTTAGTCATACCGGCACGCTCCAGAATATCCAACATATACTGACGCTGTGAGAGAAATAGACTGTCCTGGTGGCGCTGAACACTGACTCCCAGGAAGTGATGCAGGGACCCCATGTCGGTCATAGAGAATTCTTGGCGGAGAGCTGCAATGATCCGCTGAAGAAAAACCATGGAGGAAGCCGTCAGAACAATATCGTCAACATATAGTAGCAAGAAAGCCATCTCTGAGCCTCGGCAATATATGAACAAGGAAGTGTCGGACTTTGCTTCAGTGAAACCAAGAGAGGTGATATGAGAGGCAAAGCGACGATGCCAGGCGCGCAGTGCTTGCTTCAACCCATACAGAGACTTGTTCAGGCGGCACACATAATCTGGTCTGGAGGAGTCGACAAAACCAGCTGGCTGAGCACAATAGACTGTCTCAGACAAAGTGCCATGGAGAAAGGCATTCTTCACATCGAGCTGATGGATGGGCCATGAGCGAGAGAGCGCCAAAGTCAGTACTGCGCGAATGGTTGCTGGCTTGACCACTGGACTGAAAGTTTCATCATAGTCAATTCCCGGACGCTGTGTGAAGCCGCGCAAGACCCACCGAGCCTTGTAGCGGTCGAGAGAGCCATCGGACTTGAATTTGTGGCGAAATACCCATTTGCCTGTGACAAGGTTGACGCCGCGTGGTCGAGGCACCAGTGACCATGTGTCATTTGCTTGCAGGGCATCGAACTCCGCCTGCATAGCAAGGCGCCACTCAGGGTCCGCTAGAGCCGCGCGAACAGAGGTGGGCACCGGAGAGAGGGTCGCCGTGTGAAGGTTCAGGTAGTCGACGGGATGACGAGTACCATCCTTGCCACGAGTGCGCATGCTGTGCGCATTAGTGACAGGAGTGATCGCCTGGGGCGCCGTGGCTATAGTGCGACCGGTGAGGCGACCGGCGCCGCTGGCAACAACCTGGGATGTGGAATCCGCAGGGGCAGCAGCACCGGTTGGCCTAGAAGAGGCCCGGCTGGGTGCGCCGGTGGCAGCAGCACGGCTGCTGTGTGCGGCTGGGGCAGCAGTGCTGCTGCTGGGAGCGCCGGGGGCAGTGCCGCTGCTGCTGGGGGCGCCAGGGACAGCATCGCTGCTGCTTGGAGCGCCGGGGGCAGCAGCGCTGCTGCTGGGAGCAGCGTGGGCGGGCACCTGCATGGGCGCCGATGCACCAGCCGGCGGTGGGCTAGGTGCAATCGCACGACTGCTGCTACGGGTACCTGCATGCACAGCTCTTGACCCATTGGGTAAAGAGAAATCATCAGTGTTATCCAAAAAATCAAGTGCGGTGGGATCCTGGGGCGAGGTGGACATATCGGCGAAAGGAAACACCGTCTCATCAAAGACAACGTGTCGGGAGATGATGATCCGATTAGAATGAAGGTCAAGACACCGATAGCCTTTGTGATCAGAAGAATACCCCAGGAAGACGCACAAGGAGGAACGTGGTGATAATTTATGTGGAGCTGTAGATGACAGGTTGGGATAGCAGGCACAGCCGAAAACACGAAGGTGGGTGTAGGAGGGCTGCGTGCCGTATAGTGCGAAGTATGGTGTTCAGCCTTCTAAGGTTTTTGTAGGGTGGCGGTTGAGGAGATAGGTGGCAGTGTGAAGGGAATCCGCCCAATAAACCGGAGGAAGACTAGCCTGGAACAGAAGAGAGCGCACGATATTATTGATGGTGCGAAGAGCGCGCTCAGCCCGCCCGTTCTGCTGAGAGGTGTATGGGCACGACATCCGAAAGGCAACCCCGTGAGTGAGGAAGAATGTGCGGGCCGAGGAATGATCAAATTCACGGCCGTTATCGCACTGAACTGCCTTGATGGTGGAGTCAAATTGTGTGCGCGCATATGAGAAAAAATGAGTGAGAACGGTAAAGGTGTCGGACTTGAGGCGTAAAGGGAATGTCCAGCTATAGTGTGTGCAATCATCAAGAATAACAAGATAATATTTGTAGCCAGACACACTAACAATAGGAGATGTCCAAAGATCACAATGTATTAAGTCAAATGGGCGAAGTGCACGAGAGTTTGACAAGCTAAAAGGGAGGCGCACATGGCGACCAAGCTGACAAGCGTGGCAAACATGAGTGTCATGGCGCTTATTACATGTGATAGCATTGGAACTAAGGAGCTTGGACAAAGCTTCAGGACCGACATGACCAAGGCGGCGATGCCAAAGGGTGGTGGAAGGCGCGGCAGCAGTGAGGGCGGTGGCGGTGGTGCTGGGTGGTGCCGGTGAAAAGAACGGGTAAAGATCTCCCGTGCTATTACACCTGGCGATCACGCTCCGTGTCTGTAAATCCTTCACAGAAAGGCCGAATGGATCAAATTCGATGGAACAGTTGTTATCAGTGGTAAAACGACGAACAGAAATTAGATTCTTAATAATGTTAGGCGAAACTAAAACATTAGAAAGAACTAGGGGACGTCGTGTGGTAAAAAAGGAGTGTGATCCGACGGAAGTAACAGGAAGCGAAGCCCCATTACCAACAATGATAGATGAAGGACTTGATGACAAGGGAGTGTGAGAGGATGAAATTATACCAGCGTTGTTGACCATGTGAGCACCGGCGCCGGAGTCGACGTACCATTCGCTTGGTCCGGGTGGAGTTAGCGACATGGTGCTGAAGTTGCTGGCGAGGGAGGACGTGTCGAAAGACCCTCCCTGCATGGGAGTCCATGCCGGCTGCTGCGGTGGTGGCGGAGCGTAGCCGAAACCGGGCGGTGGACCGACACCGTAGCCATATGGCGCCAGGTTGGGCTGCAGCTGGAGCTGCGGCACAGCCGCGAGCGCTGCCTGTGGTGGACGAAACGGCCCACCGAGAGCACTGCTGGAGGGCTGCTGGTGCGGCCAAAACTGAACCATACCTCCCCAAGTGTTGTAGAGGAGGGGAGGCGGACGGGAGCCGCTGGCAGCAGGTGCACCGCCCTGCTGGTTCTGCTGCTGCTTGCCACCACGGCCGCGGCGCTGTCGGCGGTTGCCCTGGCCACCACTAGAGCTGCCCTGGCCGCCGCTGGAGGTGCCCTGGCCACCACCAGTGCTGCTGCCACGGGTGGAGGGGGCGCGGGCGACGGGGCCGGACGAGTCGGTGACGAGGGCCGACGGCGCGGGGGCAGGTGGTGGTTCGGTGTCGGCGGTGACGTCGTTGAGATCAATCTCCTCAAGGAGCAGAAGCGTGCGTGCCTCCGCGAAGGTCGGGAACGGCTGGCGCAGCTTGATGTTCGTCACCATGGGGCGGAACTTGGCGCTGAGACCTCGGAGCAGCGTGAGGACGAGGGTGCGGTCGCCGACGGGATCGCCGAAGTCGCGTAGGGTGGCGGCCATCGTCTCGAGGCGACGGCAGAAGTCCGTAATGGACGTCGACCCTTGCTTCACCGTGCGGAACTCGGCGGACAGCAGCAGCGCACGCGACTCGCGCTGGCCGAGGAACTCGTCCTCGAGGTGGAGCCAGGCGACGCGGGCGTTCGGGTTCTTCAGCATGGTGGACTGCTGGAGGTCGGCGTTGATCGTCCCGTAGATCCATGTGAGGACGGTGCAGTCCATCTGCACCCACGCCGGCCGATCGGCGTTGACGACATCGTTGAGGACGTGATCGGTGAGGGCATATTTGCCCAAGACGACGAGGAAGAGGGCACGCCAACGAGTGTAGTTGTTGGCGACGCGGTCGAGGACCACCGGCACGAGCACCTTGATGTTGAGGACGGCAATGGCGGCGGCGTGGACGTCGGCGTGCTTGGCCTCATAGGCGTCGAGGGCGGCGGTGCGGGCGGCCTCAGCTTGGCGACGGCGGGCGTCCTCGGCGTCGCGTTCGCGCTGTTCGCGAGCGGTACGCTCGGCTTCGGTCTCTGCCATGAGACTGGGTCGGACGGACGACGGTCGACGTAGAGACAGGGACGGGCGTCGCTGGTGGCCGGATCACGTAGATCACGCGGACGTAGACGTGAGGCAGATCACGTACAGTACGTAGACGTGAGGAAGATTGCTGCCCTCCAGGTGCTGATGACGTACAGCGCGTAGACGTGAGGCAGATTGGTGCCCTCCAGGTGCTGTGCGTGGACGTAGTACGTGCACGTAGACGTCGATCGGATCGCGTACTCCCGGCGAGCGGAGAAGCCCTGCGATGGCGGCACGGCGAGAGGACGCACGTGCAAGGAAGGGAGGCCGGCGAGCAACGTGCCCTGCGGCGGCCTGGAGCAGCCAACCGTGAGGATCAGCGGCGGCAGAACCAACCGGTCGTAAGGACCGGCGGCTAGGGTTAGTTGTGCGGAAGCGGAGGATACGGATCGTAGCCTCGCATGATACCATAAAAGAGTGGAATACTCGATGTATTACTCAGGCATAGTCAGTGTACATATATAGGCTAGGTGGGGAGTCACGGTAGACAGGCCCACGAGCCCAATTACATTCCAACAGGCTGATCAAGCCACAACCAGGCAATTTCTAGTAATTAGAGGCAATAGGTGTCAGAAGCCTGATCGACTGTTGGACCCGTCAATGGTCAAGAGAATAGGGCTCAACCGTCTGGGGCCAACAGAAGCAACGCAATAAGCAACGATACAAATGGCAGCACCAACAGAGTTCAGCATCGTCGAACGACTAGACGGCCATATCCCAGCGGCGAGAAGCTTAGGCTCAAGGCGCGCTCTGCTCGATTCTATCACCCTCCACCCCTTCTTCTTCTTCTAGTCTACCGAGGTACCCAGATACTTCTTGAACCTTCCAAAAACTAGTTTGCTTTGTTTGTATTTCTGTTGAGTGAATCAGTAATCAGGTTGATGACAATAGGTTTCGGTTCTGCCTGCGTCCTCCGACAACCACTAGAACAGGGCCCTTGTTTGCTCTCGTGTAGACGTGTCAATGTTGCCGGTACTCAGAAGCTTCGATGGATGTGTAGCAGCTAGCAGCAGTACGTGTAAATTTCTTAAACTTCTCCAAGATCAAGAAGTAGAGAAGTGATTCTGTGACCCAAAGTGATTTTTTATGATTCCCCAAGATAAACTCTCACTACGGGAAACACGTGATTTGCCGAGTGCCAAATTTCGGACACTCGGCAAAGACCTGCTTTGCCGAGCGCTGCACTCGGCAAAATATGACACTCGGCAAAGAGGCCTTTACCGAGTGCCTGGCACTCAGCAAAGACCTGCACTCGGCAAAGGCTGTCTTTGCCGAGTGCCTGGCACTCGGCAAAGGCAGACACTCGGCAAAGATTGGTAGGGCTTAACGGCATCCAGCGGCATCCTCTTTGCCGAGTGCCCCCCGTTTGACACTCGGAAAAGAATTTATTTTGCCGAGTGCCAAAACTTGGCACTCGGCAAAATAATTTTTTTTTGGTTTTTTGCCACCAATTTTTTTTGAAGCTTTAGTACACTACCACAAACAACATGTTTAAATTTGAGACATTTTCATTGCCTTTTGTCATATTTCTATAGTTTATTTTGTTTTGTTGATTTTTTCCAGAAAATATAAGTTTGAACTGCAGGTGCATCGAATAATTGATTACTTCGTTCAAAAAATGTTATCCTTGTTTCTTAGTGTAAATTTAGGCTAAAGCCAGGAACTGTCTCGAAATTTCGATCAACGTGCTCACGGGGCAACGCCACCAACTTACGTGAGAGTGGTTTTTTAATTGTATAAAATGCGAACGAATTCCAAAAATCATGAAACTTGTCGAGTTGTCGCCGTATCGTATGCGTATGCCGTGGAAAAATTTTGAAAAAGTTTCGAGCACGTTGTCACGTACGATGCTCACAAACCAGGACATTTTTTGGTTTTTTGCCACCAATTTTTTTTGAAGCTTTAGTACACTACCACAAACAACATGTTTAAATTTGGGATATTTTCATTGCCTTTTGACATATTTCTATAGTTTATTTTGTTTTGTTGAATTTTTCTATAAAATATAAGTTTGAACTGCAGGTGCATCGAATAATGGATTACATTCGTTCAAAAAATGTTATCCTTATTTCTTAGTGTAAATTTACGCTAAATCCAGGAACTGTTTCGAAATTTCGATCAACGTGCTCACGGGGCAACGCCGCCAACTTGCGTGGGAGTGGTTTTTTAATTGTATAAAATGCGAATGAATTCCAAAAATCATGAAACTTGTTGAGTTCTCACCGTATCGTATGCGTATACCGTGGAAAAAATTTGAAAAAGTTTCGAGCACGTTGTTACATACGATGCTCACAGACCAGGACATCTGAGATTTTTGGAATTCGTACGTGACAACGTGCTCGAAACTTTCAATTTTTTTCCACGGCATGCGCATACGATACGGCGACAATTCGACAAGTTTCATGATTTTTGGAATTCGTTCGCATTTTATACAATTAAAAAACCAATCCCACGCAAGTTGGCGGCGTTGCCCCGTGAGCACGTTGATCGAAATTTCGAGACCGTTCCTGGATTTAGCCTAAATTTACACTAAGAAACAAGGATAACATTTTTGAACGAATGTAATCCATTATTCGATGCACCTGCAGTTCAAACTTATATTTTCTGGAAAAATTCAACAAAACAAAATAAACTATAGAAATATGCCAAAAGGTAATGAAAATGTCCCAAATTTAAACATGTTGTTTTTGGTAGTGTACTAAAGCTTCAAAAAAACATTGGTGGCAAAAAACAAAAAAAATATTTTGCCGAGTGCCTAGGGTTGGCACTTGGCAAAGAGCTGCTGAAATTGTTTTAAAACTTCGCCGAGTGCCAGATCACGACACTCGACGAAGAAAATTGACTTTGCCAAGTGCCGCCGATCTGGCACTCGGCAAAGCCGCCGTTTCCTTCAACCGCGCCCGGCCGTGCGCGCTCTCTGTCTCGCTCTCTCATTTCTCTCTTCCTCTCACCTCTCTCTCCCTCAGTCGCCGCTGCCGCACCGCGGCGCCCGTCCTGGCCACCGCGCCTCCCCGCCTTGGACACCATGCCTCCCCGCCCCAGCCACCGCGCCATCCTCGCCCCCGCCACCACCCCGCCCTGGCCACCGCGCCACTGCAGAAGAGAGGAGGAGGAGGCAGGGGAGAAGAGAGGAGGAGGGGGGAAGAGAGGAGGAGAAGGAGAAGGAGAGGAGAAGGAAGGTGCCGGCCTAGGCCTGTCGACCCTCACACCACTGCGGTCGTCCCCACCGTCGTCGCCGACCCTCGTCGCTGCCATTCTCGTCGCGAAGGTATGCCCTACACCTATAATAGTTAGTCGTAGTACTTAGTAGTGTTAGTAGTAGTTAGTAAGTAGTAGTAGTTAGTAGTTAGTAGTGTTAGTAGTATTGTTAGAAGTAAGTAGTGATAGTAGTAGTGTTAGTAGTAGTAGTGTTAGGGTTGGTAGTAGTTGTAGTGGTAGTAGTACTTGTTGTTGTACTACTTCGATACTTTCATCTGCATGGAAAGAGAACTAAAGTACATGGCTCGTCTTGGTATATATATATTTGTTGGCCTTCGTGCCTATGTTTGGTATATATGTGGTTGTTGGCCATTGCGCCTACGTTTCTTGCAGGTTTTGGAAACCTCCCCGTGCAGGGGAGGTGCTGCCAAAATTTTCAATGGATTCTAACCTATTGCATTTTTATGTAGGAGAAGGACCCATGGGAGGGACTCGGCAACCCTGATCATCTTCGTCGGCGCTGCTAGTCTGCATGCACCGCATCGCCTCGCCACTGCACCGACACGCCACTGCCCCGCTAGCCTGACTCCACCGCCACCCTAGGTATGACCCCCTCCTTTGCATGCATGTTTTATATGGTCACGTAGCCTAGTTAGGTGTCTCCTGTTCGAAAGAGATACGGTCAGAGGTATGCAGATCTTTGCATATCTGCGGCCGTATCTCTTTCAGATTGTCCACGTATTTTGGACAGCCCGTGGATGCATAGATGAGGTTAGTTTCCATGGTTCGCTCCGGTCCGAGACAGACTTTTGGCATCACCTCCCTGTTGTTCTCCGGATACACACTCTCCCTTACAGGACGTGTATCGGGAGAACAGCGGGGAGGTGCTGCCAAAATTCTGTCTCGGATAGGAGCGGAGCATTGAAACTGACCTCATCTATGCATCCGCGGATTAGGACCTATCCTCACCTATTAGATGGTAGGAACGCCATGCAGATGCAATTGCTGGTTATATTACTCGCTTACATATGTATATGCCAGAGGATGGAGAACCGTGATTGGATGTACATGGGCCACGCAAGTATGACCCTAGAATGGATGACTAAGACTAATGCTTTCTTGGAGCATTCATTTGGCGAGGCTGCTAGAGGGTCGAGTCGAATGCCGTGTCCCTGCAGCAAATGTGACAACCGTGTAAGAAAGAATAGGAAGAACATGGGGGAAGATCTTTGCAAGTATGGATTCACACCAAACTATACCTGCTAGATCCACCATGGTGAAGCCAATCGTATTAGAGAGGAGGTGGTGAGACCACGCCTCGAGGCTTTTGATGGAGATGGGGGGCTAGCAGACTGGATGGATGACTTTTAGGAGGCACGGTTCGGTGAAGGATTAGAGGACGAGCCAGAGGAATCCGCAAAAGCGTACTACGATATGCTGTCTTCGGCATAGAAGCCCCTTCACGAAAAGATAATGGTTTCACAACTGGATGCCATTGGACGCCTAATGGCATTCAAGTCGCAGTGTAGCATGAGTCGAGACAACTTCGATGGTATGTTGGCAGTTGTTGGATCCCTGCTTTCGGAGGGTCACATTCTGCCGAAGAACTTGTACGAGTCACAGAAACTTCTTCGTGCCCTTAAGATGCCGTATGAGCACATCCATGCTTGTCCGAATGGTTGTGTCCAAAGTGAAAATCCTCTAGGTATCTGGAGGTCGACACTAGTGATGGCAAGAAGGAACAGCTTGGTATCCCCGCGAAGGTCCTATGGTACCTTCCTGTCATACCGAGGATCCAATGGCTGTACATGATAGAGGAGTCGGCGAAACAGATGACATGGCACAAACATGGCAAAAGATACAATGCTGACAAGATGGTACACCCAGACTTCGGTCGATTTCTTCTTGAAAAAGGACCAAAGGAAGGAAGTACTGTAGTGGATCCAGACGTTAATGTTCCCTGATGGGCATGCGGCGAATTTGAGTAGGGGAGTGAACTTGTCCACTATGCGAGTCTTAGGGATGAAGAGTCATGACTACCACATATGGATTGAGCGGCTCCTTCCTACGATGACCCGGGGATACGTCCCTGAGCATGTGTGGAGCATGCTGGCAGAGTTGAGCTATTTCTTCCGCCAGCTTTGTGCCAAGGAGTTATCTTGGGGCGTGATTGATGACTTGGAGAAAGTGGCACCTATGTTGCTCTGTAAGTTGGAGAAGATCTTTCCACCCGGCTTCTTCCTAGCGATGCAGCATCTGATTTTGCACCTACCATACGAGGCACGAATGGGGGGGCCCGTGCAGGCCCGTTGGTGCTATACAATTTAGAGATGTCTAAAGATTCTTCGGAAAAAGTGTAGAAATAAAGCCAAAATTGAGGCTTCTGTGGCAGAGGCATTCATTCTGGAGGAGGTGTCAAACTTCACAATAGCATACTATAAGGATGGCCTTCCCAGCGTGCACAATCGTCCCCCTCGTTACAATGCGGACAAGAGTTCATCGAACCTTTGCCTTTTCAAAGGGCAACTCTGAAAGGCAAGCGCATCGGGCACCAAGACCTTGCGGCATGATGAGTGGCGCACTATCATGCTGTATGTGTTGTTGAACCTTGACGAAGTGAAGCCTTATGTGCAGTAAGTTCTCAATGAGCTTGTTACATACGCCCTTGTCACTATCCTCCATCTATCGAACCCCCTTATCTCTTGTTTTTTCAGGGAATTTCTAAAAAAATACTGGAGAGGGAATAGGGCTCCTTCCCCTCAAGAAGAAGATAGTCTTCTCAAAGATGGTGTGCCCGATTTCATATCCTGGTTCGATATGAAGGCACCATCCAATTTACCTCGTTCAATCTTTGACATCCCACTTTGCTCCTATGAGCGAGTAATGTAATAATCTATCCGGCCTCACCTTGCAGGCCCGCAAGGATGTGGAAATGGATGCTGAGTTGAAAGGGCTTGCCAAAGGCTTCGCCTACAAGGTCAAGTCATTCAGCGTTTATGATGTGAATGGCTATCGCTTTCACACAAGAAACTACGAGCGGAGTCGGCCCAATCGAAAAACCACGAATACCGGAGTTCGTACGCCCGGCACCGATGAGCGTGACTACTACGGCATAGTAGAAGAAATATATGAGCTCAATTTTGAGTGTCGCAAAGCTCCTAATCAAGTCGTATTCAAATGCCATTGGTTCGATCCTAATGTCATGAGAATAGCCCCTGAGATTGGATAAGTCGAAATTCGACAAGATTCTGTCTATCAAGGAGAGGATGTCTATATTGTGGCTCAACAGGCCACGCAAGTTTATTATCTCCCATGGGCGTGCCAAAAAGACCCCAATCTTATTGGTTGGTACCTTGTGCAGTTGGTATCACCGCACGGTAAACTGCCTATCCCAAACAATGAGGATTACAACTTTGACCCAAACAGACGGGAGTTCTATCAACCAGAGGGGCTAGAAGGGAGGTTTGACATAGACATGTTTTCGCTGATGGGCATGGAAGTAGACAATGACATTGATCAGGATGATGGAGATGAGGACGACGGAGAAGAGGTGCAAAATGCTAAGGACTTACAAATGCTTGAGCGATTACAATTAGGTGATGACAATGATGACAACGATGGAGATGAGCCCGATTTACTCGACAATATTGATAGTGATGACGACACCTATGATCCAGCCACTGCCGATCGTGAAGAATATTTCTAATTCATGTAATACTATATTATTATTATTATTATTATTATTATTATTATTATTATTGCAATTATGTTTCGTTCATTTTGCATCTCTTTATAAGTACTTGTAATTTAACTATGCTAATTGGTTTACTCTTTGAAATTGCAGGCACTCGATAAAATGCCGGGCTGAAGGCAAGCCCATCGGGGGGTCAACTCCCTCTACATGAGGGAGCGCTCACCACCCCACGCTGAGGAGGACCCCTTGCCGGAGCCGCCGACAAGGAGGATGAGGAGCGGCCGCCCCCGCGGCCGTCCAAGGACGAGGGTGCAGCTGGCTGCCACCCCATCGGTGGACGAGGACGACCAGGCGGTGCGCCAGCACATAGGAGGGGTGGCACTTCCTCTGACTCATTGGACCATGGGGAGGCGGTGATAGTGACACCAGGGGGTTCCACTTGCACTGCCTTTGGCTCTACCTCATCGGGAGTCTACTTGCGCGGGCCCTCGCAGCTCAGGCGCGGCCGATCCCACTTCACCGGCGCCCGATGATTCAACCCAGTGGCGACAAGTAAGTATTATTTCACTATTATTTCATATGACATGTTGAAAATTGAACTGGAGACTAACAATTCTTCTTAATGACTCTTGCAGCAACTGGGAAGTTGTGTCCAGAACGGGCCGGCACATCAATGGCACCCTAGGCCTTCTAATTCGGCAGCACTACCCTGGCATGGTCACCTACACCTCGGTGACTTCGCCACCCTGGATGTGGGACCACTTCTATGCCATCGAGGACAGTGAGTTCGGCACTGTTGCGGCGTGGATCAAGGCCAAGTTCTGGGTGAGTCTTCATCGCACTAAATTGGTCAATACTACGCATTCATTGGTCGTTCTTGAAATAATGAAATGATACATGATGTCTGTATGCAGTACTTCTTCAGGTGCGATGAAGGGTTTGAGGACCGGGCGGCGCGAGTGCAGGACAAGGTCTGTAGGTCCCGACTCTCGGACCTATACCACGAGACGTGGCTCCAGTGCATCATCAACTACAGCACCGACGTCCTTGGTCAGGTGGTGAGGAAGGCTGATGCTAGGACTAGGACGCTCACCAAGGAGCAGTACCTCTCGGTAAGTACGAAACATTAATACTGACTCCTTCCATGAAGAATAGGTAGGCTTCATTTCATCTTCTGACATATCAATAACTTGATGGCATGCAGCAATGTCCTGATTGGTGCGCTAGGCACCGCCTCTGCTGGGAGGCCATTGTGGACAGGTGGCTCTTGGAGAAGTGGGCGGAGAAGCACAACATCCGTCGGGACTGCCGCCTGCAGATGGGTGGGGCGCCACACCACCAAGGCAACCGGAGCCTCAGCGCGTACGCCCAGACATGGGTAATCTTCTTTGTGTTTTCATCTTTATTTATTTATTCTAACACTCAATTCTCATTACTTGTAATCATCTTTGTGTTTTCCTCGCAGTCCCAGGCGCACCAAGGCCAGGAATGCAACGAGTTCATGGCGTATGCCCTGGCACACAAGGGCAAGGCGACGGCCCCAGAAGTCACCTACAACCCGGTGGACGGGCCCGAGGCATACACCAGCGCGAGCCTCCACAGCAAGCTTAGCGAGTACACCTCGACAGCCTATGAGTGCTATGGGGAGGACTTCGATCCGGCCACCCAGCCCCTGGACACAGACCTCCTAATGAGTCTAGGAGGAGGGAAGCAGCATGGCCGGTACTAGATGGCTGACAGCACAGTTGACTCCACCTTTGTTCCCAACCTCGCCGAGATTCGAGCAAGGAGCACGAGCTCCTTCCTCCCCATATGCTCTCGGCAGCAGAGCTCATAGCAGCAGATGGCAGAACTCCAGGTTAGTACTGTTTTATTCGTCGTTCATTGCTTTTACACATCTACCTTGCCATTGCATTATTTAAACATTGCGGGTGGAATGTTGCAGGCCGACTTGCGGAGGTTAGAGGCCCAGCAGGCGGCCCAGGCGGAGGCCCATCGGCTGGAGATGGAGGTTGTACAAGCCCAGAGGGCGGCCAAGACGCAGAGGCTGCAGGACATGTTCCGCTTCATGGCGAGCCTTTAGACCTTGCCAGGTGTGGTCGTGCCCCAGTCGCTGCTCGCTCCAGTTGTGGCTCCTCCTCCTCCTGTAGGGACTCCGGTGAGTATATATGGTTGTTTATTCCTTTAGCTTGTGCGGCCCTCCTGTAGATACTCATGAATTCGCTTCTCCTTTGTGCAGCAATAGTCGGCGGGTTCGAACCCGACTGCTCAAGGTGGCCCTTCTCCACAGGCCGGGTGGACAACTGGCCCTCCTCAAGGTGGCAGTTCACACTCTGGGTGGGGAGGCTGGCAATAGGTACTGTTTATTTGTTTCTTTTCATGTTGCATGGACTTGTGTTAGACTTAGCCTTATGTTGGACTACTACTAGAGACATATATATATTGTGATGGATATTGTCATGGATGATGCGAATGTATGATGGATTATGGACAATGGATTTGTATGTGATGTATTATGGATGGTGGATGTGTATGTGATGGATTATGGATGTGTATGTGATGGAATATGGATGTGAATGCGATATATCCTGTGCTGTGTGTTGATATATATGTGATTTCTTTGTTTGTGCTGATGGAAAGCAAAAAACAAAAAAAAGCATTTTCCCCTCTTTGCCGAGTGCCACACTCGGCAAAGAGGGCTTTGCCGAGTGCCGTGACCATGGCACTCGGCAAAGCTGGGAACTAGAGGCCCAATTTCCCAGCTTTGTCGAGTGCCAGAGCCATGGCACTCGGCAAATATTTTTTTAAAAGAAAAAATTTCTTTGCCGAGTGCAAGAGTATGGCACTCGGCAAAGAATTTTCAAAAAAAAAGAAAAAAATTCTTTGCCGAGTGCCGCTGAGGTAGCACTCGGCAAAGAGGCCGTCAGAGTTGACGTCGGTTTTTTTTGCCGAGTGCTGACGTGACACTCGGCAAAGGCTTTACCGAGTGCCCGATATGTCGCACTCGGCAAAGAAACCTTTGCCGACGGGTTTTTTGCCGACTGCTCTTTGCTGAGTGTGGCACTCGGCAAAGCCTTTACCGAGTGTATTTTGGGCTTTGCCGAGTGCCGCAGGCACTCGGCAAATTGCCGGTTTCCAGTAGTGTCTATACAAAGTGATTATGTGCTTAGAGTGAATTAGAAGAAACTACTTCTTTCAGCACTCTGGCCTCCTACTTTTATTATTTTTATTAAGAATATTTGGCATGTTTCTCGGTAATAATAGTGTTATTTCTCCTCGTTTTATTCTTCCTTATGTTATTTTACTTTCTATATATTTCTTCCTAACCTTAAATGTACTTTTTTTAACTTTTTCTCTTTCTCTCTATGTTACCTCTATTTCAAACATCCCCTATCCGTGCTCTAATTTCCCCATTATGTTTCTAATATTATGCTTACGTTATAAAGTACACTAACTACATTTCAAATTATAAGCCAAAACGTCTTATATTTTTTTAATGGAGGGAGTACGGAGTATTCCTACTAATTCACTGAGATTACATTTTATGTCATTATTTTTTATTTTAAACATTTTTGTCATGGAGATAATGTATTTTTCTCCTAAACCTCGAACATTATTGTTGTGGAACAAATTTCTCATGAATATAAAAACTTTATCTCGGTGAAGCAAAAACCATTTTCTTCAAAAGTTGAACAATTTTCAAACCATGTTTCAACATTTTGTCTGAACCTAGACCAGTTTTCTCCTCAACATGTAACAATTGATCCAGAACATGGAACAATTCTAGGTCGACGAAAAATGTGAATTGTTTAGGTGGATTTGCGACTACAGAAATGTGGTTTCTTCTAGGGCTCACAAAGGAAAAAGAAAAACAGACTAGAGGAGAACCAGCCGGCATGACTAAAGCCCTTGGAAAAATTCAGAGGGAGCAGAGGTGAACCAGCTGACATGATTGAAGCCCCTGCAGAGATGAATTTGAAGGCTAAATTCATCGATGATGGCAAGATGGAAAAACTCTTAAGCTTGGTTCAGTTCATGGATGTGAAATGTGTTGTACTAATTGTTGTTCTCATGTTTTCGGTGTAGTTGTTATCCTTGTTATTAATGTTAAGTGATGTAATGTGCCATCTATTCTAGCAATTAGAACTAATGTTTTTTTGGTGTAGTTGCGTTTGGTACTTTTTGGTACACTCCCAACTCACATGGGAGAAGACGTCAAACTATGACCATGCCACAACATTATTGACTTTGTCCTCCCTGAATGCTACAAGACTAGAATAGTTCTATCCATCACGATGTGCAGCAAAGATGGGTGCGTCCCAACGGCATGGCGATGGTCAAACGATTAGTCAATGCCTCACACCTGCCACTACTACAAAAATGATTTTGTGAGACACTGTCCAAATATTAACGTAGGTGGTCACAAAATCCAACTATCTCATAAAATACCTAAGGACTTTCAGAGGCGGATGTTTCATTTACGGAGGCGGTCACAATTGGCTGTCTCGCAAAATTCATTCACAGGCGGTCAGGATTGCCCATTTCATAAAATTGATTTATGGAGCCTGCAAAAATGGAGGCCATCTTCGGAGGCAGACCTCTTTGGAGGTCCGCCTCAAGAAATATACATTAAGGCCCAGCAAAGCCTGTATCCAATCGTTTTATCGGGCTTATATATATAATACTTAGGGTTTCTCCTCACCTATCCAACCCTCTCCCTCACATCTCCCGTTGCCGCCATCTCTCCCTTCCCCCGCGGTGGCATACGTGCGCAACCTCCAACCCCGGGCGCAGCCGGCTACCTAGCGGCGGCGCACGCGGGGCACGTCTGGCACCCCCGGCAGCAGTGTACGCGGGGCGGGGCCTGCTCACCCGGCGGCATCACCCTCCACCACCTCCAGTTCCTGATCTGGCGCCGTCTACCCTCTCATCCACTCTAGTTATAGCAGCAGGAGGTCACGCCTCGGCGGTGGGGAGTGTGCAACGGTGGTGGCATGTCCAGATCGAGCTCCCCTGATAGCAGGGAGCGCATAGGGGTGGCGGTGCATCCGGATCGAGCTCCCCCGGTGGCTAGGAGCGCGCAGGGGTGGCGATGCGTCCGGATCGAGCTCCCCCAGTGGCGGTGAGTGCACCGGGGCGGCGGCATGTTCAGATCCAGCTCCCCCACTAGCGAGGAGCGTGCAGGGGTGGCGGCACGTCCGGATCCAGCTCTCCCAGCGGCGGGGAGTGTGTAGGCGCGTTTGGATCTAGCTCCCTTGGCGGTGGGCAGCGCGCAGGGGCGGCGTCGTGTTTGGATCTAGACTATAATGGTGGCTATATTTGGTAATTCTCCCCATTTGGTAAGATCTAATCTCTCAATAAGTGGCACATGCGATGGTGGTGAGGATGTTGGCAATGGGGAAAAGGTGCCCAAGAACAACAATGACTAGAAAGTGGAGCTTTCCTTGGGTACCATCACAAGTAGCAAGAGAGTTGTTGCTAGTTGAGGTGCCCAAGCTACCATCAACTGAGGAGAGATCCATGGGGCCACAAGACCTGACATTCCTCTGCTCCATGGTCACCTAGTATGGTGGCATACATCAGGGGATACCATCAGGTTAGAATTTAGACAAAAGATTACTTTGCTAGCTAGAAAATATTGATGATGAAATGCTCTTACTTAGGAAGGAAGGTGAAAAGTTATTGGTAAGAAATATTTAACACCTCATGTTAAAAAAACTTACAATGTTCGGGTGCATTGATGTCACACCCAATTTTAAGAACAAAAGAGGATGTATAAAAGTCTTATGTGCACCCCAGGAACGGTCGCACACATACATGGACAAATTGTGAATTATACCAACACAATGTTTATTACATAGCGAATAAATATTCAACACAGTCTCAAACATAGATATAATAGCTGCTAAGATAACTCTCTTGCGGAAGCTCCAACAGGGACATCAACTGGTGGACACCAAGCATCAAAATACAATCATCCGAGCAATCATGCACGAAGCAAACAAAGGGCTATAATTAGAACAATACACCACCAGCAAGAAAACAGTTTGAAAAGTGTATAAAAACATTCTACTCGTCACTACGATCACATAGATGCGAAATTCACCGAAATCGGATCTAAAACGAGCAAGATATGGATTTAAAAGTTTTCCTATAGACTATTAATGTACTCAACATGAACTCAAAATTTAAAAACTAGAACTGAGCTAACAAAGACACCAACACGTATATTACAAAATTACGAATCCAACGCAAGTTGAACGGATCAAATCTGAGTTAAAATGAGCATTTTATAAGCATTTGAAATCAGTGGCGATTCTGTAAATATCTGGAACTTGATTTTGAATCTGCTAAATGAAAAATACGTTTTCCAAAAGAGAAAAACGTATTCTCTGGAATACGCTTTGGACTGCAGATTCAAAATCTAAAGAGCACAGGGGCTCTTTAGCAAATTTTCCCCGTGAAGGGGTATCGGCCTCAGCGGGCCGTCGGCCTCAGCGGGCCGTCCGATCCAAGATGGACGGTTAGGATTAGGTCCGAGGAGGAGGGTGGCGGCGCAGTCGCCGGAGAAGAAGCGGCCGTGGCGGCACGACATCACCGGCGGCGAGGAATCTCACCGGCGAAAGCATACCAGACGTTTCTGGCCACCATTTGGCTTGGGACTTGTCCCAAAAGAAAGAGGGAAACGAGGCGGTCTCACCTAGCTAGAAGATGGGGTCGGATTCGAAGCATGGACGACGGTGAGCTCGTGGAGGCAGATGATGTTGAACTGCACACCAGGGTGACACGATTTGAGCAAAATTGAACTAGGGAAAAGGCTCGGGAAGACTCACGGGATCAAGGCGAAGCTTTCTTGCTAGCTTACAGGGGCGAAGGAGCGACGGCCACGGCGAATTGCGAGCTTGGGCGGAGCTCAACAATGGCGGCTAGGGTTTTGGTAGCTCTACGGCTCAAGAGCGAAGCGGCAGGTCGCTTAGGGTTGCAAAGGGCATCGCGGACGTGGTCGTTTGGTCTTTATAGGGACAGGGCGTGGCACGGACGCCCACGCGCGGATCGACGCTCGGTCGGTGTCCGGTTCGACACCGAGCCGGAGGAGGACGAAGGCGACGCTGACGTGCGGGCTCGGTTCTTCAGCGAGACTGAGAGAGAAGGGAGGTGGGCTACGTCTGCTGGATCGGCTTGTTCCAAGATGAAGGCTGCGGCGCTGCTGGGCTGAGCAGGCCGAAAGGAGAAAGAACGGGCCTCTCGGCCAAGAACAGTGACTAGCAAAGTTTTTCCCTTTTCCTTTTTGTTTTCCAGAATTGTTTAAATGCTTTTCAAAAGGGATTTGAAAACCTTTTCTCAAGCAACAAAAACCAGACAAATATAAATCAAATATGCATCAGCATGTAGGCAGCAACATGTTCAGACCTAAGACTAATTTTAATTTCACAAAAAGAATTATTTTGCCTATGTTAAATGCTCGCAGAAGACTAATAAATCAAATTCAACTATTTTAAAGTGATGCAAAGTTTTGGGTGTTACAGATCTACCCCCTTAAGAGAATCTCGTCCTCGAGATTAGGCTGTGCTTACTCAAACAACTGCGGGTATGTCTTTCTCAATTCATCTTCTCTTTCCCAAGTTGCCTCTGCTTCCGAATACCGATTCCACTAAACCTTGCACATCCTAATTGTTTTGCTTCTCGTAACTTTCTCAGCCATATCCAAAATCTTAATTGGAAACTCCTCATATGTCAGATCATCTTTAACAGCAAGTTCCTCTAATGGTATTTGCACCTCAGGCACACGCAAACACTTCTTAAGTTGAGACACATGGAACACATCATGCACACTAGACAGGTTCTTAGGCAATCTAATTGATAAGCCACTTCTCCACATCTCTTTAAAACTTTAAACGGACCAACATACCTTGGTGCTAGTTTACCTTTCATGTTGAACCTTTTCACACTTCTCATAGGTGATACTTTTAAGTAGACATAATCTCCTTCTTCAAATACCAAGTCTCTTATTCGATTATCTGCATAGCTCTTCTGACGGGTTTGTGCCACTCTTAGGTTCTCTCTAATCTTTCTCACCTGCTCTTTGGTGTTTCTAAGCACATCTGGTCCAAACACTTGACTTTCACCTATTTGATTCCAAAATAAGGGTGTTCTACACTTACGCCCATACAAAGCTTCAAATGGTGACATCTTGAGACTCTGTTGATAACTGTTGTTGTATAAGAACTCTGCATAAGACAAACTCTTATCCCAACTAGTTCCAAACTTGCAATGCACATGCTCTCAACATGTCTTCCAAAATCTGATTAAGTCTCTCCGTCGGTCCATCAGTCTGAGGATGGTAGGCTGTGCTAAAATTCAACTTTGTCCCCAAAGAACTATGCACTGTCCTCCAAAATTGAGATGTGAATTGCGTACCTCTATCAGAAATGATCTTCTTAGGAACACCATGCAAAATCACTATCCTTTCCATGTATAGTTCTGCTAACTTTGGTCCTCTATAAGTGGTCTTGACAGGTAAGAAGTGAGCAACTTTAGTCAAACGATCCATAATCACCCATATTGAATCATAACCTCTCTGAGTATGTGGTAACCCCACTATGAAGTCCATTCCAACTTCTTCCCACTTCCACTTAGGTATCTTCATAGGTTGCAACAATCCTACAGGTTGCTGATGCTTAGCTTTCACTCTCTGACAAGTATCACATATAGCAACATACTCAGCTACATCTTTCTTCAGACCATACCACCAATACTTCTCTTTAAGATCCAGATACATCTTAGTACTATCAGGATGGATAGAATAAGTTGAATCATGTGCTTCACGTAGAATTGCATCACGAATGGCTTTCACTTCAGGCACACAGATTCTTTTCCCAAACCATAGAGTCCCATTCTCATCTATGCTGAAGCCTGGAGCTTTCCCAAGCGCTACATTACCTGCTATCTCCCTTAGTTTCTCATCCTCCAACTGACCCTTACATATCTCAAACTCTAGTGTAGGTGTCACTTCTATCTCCATAGCATTATAAACAATACCAAGGTTCAAGTGCTGAAACTCTTCCCATAACTCTTCTGGCACAGGCGCCATCTCAAGCTCATTGGCATATCTCTTCCTACTAAGTGCATCAGCCACAACATTCGCTTTACCAGGATGATAGTGCACCTCCAGATCATAATCCTTGATCAGTTCCAACCAACGACATTGTCTCAAATTCAGATCCATCTGAGTGAATATGTACTTCAAACTCTTATGATCGATAAAGATATCACTCTTATGCCCAATCAGATAATCTCTCTAGATCTTTAATGCATGAACCACAGCTGCTAACTCCAAATCATGAGTAGGATAATTCAATTCATGTTTCCTCAGCTATCTAGATGCATAAGCAACAACCCTACCTTCTTGCATAAGAACACATCCCAAACCTTGACGAGACACATCACAATAGATAGAGAACTTCTTATTTAGATCAGGCAAAATCAGCACTGGAGTTGTTGTCAACCGCTTCTTTAATTCCTCAAAACTAGCTTGACACTTACTAGACCACTCAAACTTAGCATTCTTCTCTAACAGGGCTGTCATGGGTTTAGCAAGCTTGGAGAAACCTTCAATGAATCTTTGATAATAACCAGCTAAACCAAGAAAGCTACGGATCTCACTTACATCAGTAGGTGGCTTCCAATTCAGTACATCCTTCACCTTGCCTGGATCCACTGCTATACCACCATTAGAAACAACATGTCCAAGAAAAGAGACTTCTCTTAACCAGAATTCACACTTACTATGCTTAGCATATAGCTTATGCTCTCTAAGCTTCTGCAGCACCAATCTCAGATGTTCAGCATGATCATCTTCAGTCTTAGAGAATACCAATATATCATCAATGAATACTACCACAAACTTATCAAGATACTCCATAAACACCTTATTCATCATATACATAAAGTAGGCAGGTGCATTGGTCAAACCAAACGACATAACTGTATACTCATATAACCCATACCTCATAGTAAAAGCTATTTTTGGTATATCAGTATTCCGAATCTTCAACTGATGATAACCAGAACGCAGATCAATCTTAGAAAACACACAAGCACCTCTCAACTGATCAAATAAGTCATCAATTCTAGGCAACGGGTACTTGTTCTTGATAGTTACCTAATTAAGAGATCGATAATCCACACACATACGCTGTGTTCCATCCTTCTTGTCAACAAAGATCACAGGCGCTCCCCAAGGTGATGCACTAGGAAGTATGAAACCTTTATCTGGCAACTCTTTCAATTGTTTCTTAAGTTCTTCTAATTCGTTAACCCCCATTCTATATGGTCTCTTAGCTATAGGTGCAGTACCAGGTAATAATTCAATTATAAACTCAATGTCACGGTCAGGTGGCATACCTGGCAAATCATCGGGGAAGACATCTAGAAACTCCTCCACAACACGGTCCTGAGGATTAGCATCATTATCTAGTTGATTCACTGTAGCTGTTGGTGGTGGTTGCACTATCACGCCAACACTGATTTGATCTCCCTTTGGTGTTGTCACTACTACA
Organism: Miscanthus floridulus; assembly: GCF_019320115.1. Taxonomy (NCBI): domain Eukaryota; kingdom Viridiplantae; phylum Streptophyta; class Magnoliopsida; order Poales; family Poaceae; genus Miscanthus; species Miscanthus floridulus. The sequence goes on from NC_089588.1 coordinate 134,623,878, forward strand.
ACTCTCTCCTGACACTGAATCACAGCTCGGTGTTGTTTCATCCAATCCATACCCAGAATCACATCGATCCCAAAAGTTCTCAACACAATAGGACTGACTATGAAGTCTACCCCCCTTAAGGTAAGACTTGCTGAAGGGCAACAATGTGCAGCTGGTATTGATCCCCCCGGTGAATTTACTAGCATTTGAGTCTTCATTGTAATTAAAGGTATGCTATGTGTTCTAACAAATGCTTGTGAAATAAAAGAATGCGAAGCTCCAGAGTCAAAAATAACATTAGCGGGGATAGAGTTGATGTTGAACGTACCCATCATAACTTCTGGTGCTCCAACCACAGTCTCAGGCGCCACATGGTTCACTCTTCCAGTGTTGTACGTGGGCTTCTGGTTGCTATTCTGCCTCTGAGGTGTCTGTTGATTCGGCTTCTGAGGGCAATGGTTAGCATAGTGTCCCACATCTCCACACCGAAAACACCTATTGGGAGTACTAGGTGCACTGCTCTTCATCGAGGTGCTGTTGGGTATTCCCTGGCGTGGAGTTTGATTGCCCATTTGCTGCGGTGTACGCTGGTTCCAATTCTGCTGTTGGTTCTGAGAGCGTTGTGGAAACTGACCACGGTTCCACTGACTGACTGGACCTTGATACCTCTGCCGATTATTATAGCGCGGGCGTGTGTTGCTTCCGGAGGCCTGTCCCTTCATCTTTCTCTTCCTGTCCCTCTCTAATCGCATATTGTCAAGCACAATAGTGTGATTCACCAACTGTTGGAAATTAGCATATGTGTTACCAGCCAACTGCAACCTGAGATCATAGTAAATTCCCTTGAGGAAGAGACGTTGCTTATCTGCATCCTCCCTCATGTCATTAGGAGCATAGCGAGCCAACTAAGCAAACTTGTCGTGATACTCACTGACGGACATAGAACCCATCCTGAGAGATCTGAATTCCTCCTGCTTGAGCTCTATCAACCCATCTGGAATATGGTGTGCCTTGAAATCCCTCACAAATTCTAGCCAAGTGATAGCAGGAGCAGATATGACTCCCACCAAGTTTGAGCTGCTCCCTGAAGCTGTCCCGATACATACAACACCTTTTGTTGAACATCACACTGAGCGATGTTGAGTTGTTTCTCCACTGCGCGTAGCCAATCATCTGCCTCCAAGGGGTCAGCGGCATGAGAGAAAACTAGAGGATGTCCTTGCATGAATTCCCTCCGCTTGTCTCTTGGTGGTGGAGGTGCTGGTGCTTCAATAGGTTGGTTCTGAAAGAACTGCATCATGGACTGCATGAACTGTCCTTGCATCGCCAACACCTCTGCTGCGGTCATGGTTGGTAGTGGGGGTGGTGGAGCACCTCTCCCACGTCCTCTACCTCTTCCACGGCCAGACATCTATAATCCAACCTGAAACATCACCAATATGTAAGAGATAGGCAATTCTGAAAATTTCTGGACGTGATGCAGAATCAGCAGGTCAGAAAAACTGTCATAACTCGAGTTCCAGATATCCAAATAAGATGATCTTTATACAGTTGGAAATATTAAGAAATTATCTACAACTTTCATTTAGACCACATTTTCTGATTTTGACGTTACATTAATCAAAAATAGACCACAACAGAAACTGTCCTCAGATTCCAGACAGCATAGAAGTTCATATTGTGACAGTCATAACTCTCAGATACGAACAGATAAAAAGGTGATTCTTGTGCCATAGGAAAGACACAGAAGTCTATATACTCCCAGTAAAATTTCATGACCATTGCTCGAACAGGTGAAAAGTTATAATCAAAACATCACTGACTGCTCCAGAAAACAGCAAGCAAAGAGACAGGATAGACCAACCCAAACTATTTATTATAGCACTTTTAACCTTAATATTTTTAACTAAGGAACTCGTGGACATGCCCACAAAGTTCCAGCACTCATTACAAAGATCCAAATCACACATAAATCACAATAATAATCAAGCAAGCACACCAATAGTTCACAAACACTTAAAAGACTCGACTCGACTCACGATACTAAAAACGTGCCTATTACAATGGTTTCATAAACTTAAGGGGCGGCGTTCTTCTTGGTGGAGGGATCATCTAACTTCTCAAACAGCTTGAGACGGCCTAACTCAGCATTAAGGCCATCAATCTCTTTCTAGTATTCTTTGATCATGTCTTGTGCCTTCTTCAGCTCTCCTTCTAACGCTCCCACCTTATTTGTAAGTTCACGGTTTAACTCAATGGTGGCCTCAAGAGTCTTCGATCCTTTTATCATGACCTCTATGGTCCAACTATTTTCCTTCAGAAGATAGCATGGGTAATACAAGAGTCCATCGTCCTTCTTATCATCAGAGAGACGGCCACGGTAGTAGGCAAGTGCAATGGAAGCAACATCCTCCATGCTTCTTTCCGCGGTAGCTCAACTTACATGGTGGGTGACAACTGCATCTATCTTGCGAGTACTCAGGGTCTTGATCAGCAACCGAGTATCCCAAGATGAACCAATCAGAGGATGACTGTGCTCCGTAGTGTGATACTCTAGAGTGGCTTGCATGTCTGGATAATAGCACTCCAACATAATTGTCAGCAAGTCATGGTAGAAGGCATTGTCATCAGGCTTCTTGATGCTTAACTTGACAGTCCAACCTATATGAGGCATACTTCATCTTCATCATCATTGGTCAAGTCAATGGCTTCCACACGTGCTGGGGATTGAGCTATCGGAGTTGGCGAAGAATGGACCTCTTCTCCAACCTCATTCTTCCAGTTCTTCCTCTGGACGTCCTCTCTAGGCTCCATTAACTCATACCCAACATGCTGTGGTTGAAAGCATCCAACGTACATGCGGGCAGACTTGCGGTCTCGTGTCATCTATAGAAGTTTCAAATCATTTAGAATAGAATCAATTGATTTTATAATAGAATAAGACAAAAGAAGCACAAAACTTAGCAAATAACAAGATTGAGGTGGAAAGCATGAAACAAGTGAAGCAAAGGAAGCTAAAAATGATCATTCTAACTAGGCTTGCATCCTACAGTCAACAGTGCTCTGATATCAATCTGTCACATAAAAGTCTTATGTGCACCCCAGGAACGGTCGCACACATAAGTGGACAAATTGTGAATTGTACCAACACAATGTTTATTACATAGCGAATAAATATTCAACACATAGTCTCAAACATAGATATAATAGCTGCTAAGATAACTCTCTTGCGGAAGCTCCAACAGGGACGTCAACTGGTGGACACCAAGCAGCAAAATACAATCATCCGAGCAATCATGCACGAAGCAAACAAAGGGCTATAATTAGAACAATACACCACCAGCAAGAAAACAGTTTGAAAAGTGTATAAAAACATTCTACTCGTCACTATGATCACATAGACGCGAAATTCACCAAAATCGAATCTAAAACGAGCAAGATATGGATTTTCCAAGTTTTCCTATAGACTATTAATGTACTCAACATGAACTCAAAATTTAAAAACTAGAACTGAGCTAACAAAGACACCAACATGTAGATTATGAAATTATAAATCCAACGCAAGTTGAACGGATCAAATCTGAGTTAAAATGAGCATTTTATAAGCATTTGAAATCAGTGGCGATTCTGTAAATATCTGGAACTTGATTTTGAATCTGCTAAATGAAAAATACGTTTTCCAAAAGAGAAAACGTATTCTCTGGAATACGCTTTGGACTACGGGTTCAAAATCTAAAGAGCTCAGGGGCTCTTTAGCAAATTTTCCTCATGAAGGGGTATCGGCCTCAGCGGGCCGTCCGATCCAAGATGGACGGTTCGGATTAGGTTCGAGGAGGAGGGCAGCGGCGCAGTCGCCGGAGAAGAAGCGGCCGCGGTGGCGCGACATCGCCGGTGGCGAGGAATCTCACCGGCGAAAGCATACCGGACGTTTCCGGCCACCATTTGGCTCGGGACTTGTCCCAAAAGAAACAGGGAAGCGAGGCGGTCTCACCTAGCTCGAAGATGGGGTCGGATTCGAAGCGTGGACGATGATGAGCTCGTGGAGGCGGACGACGTTGAACTGCACACCACGGTGACATGATATGAGCAAAATTGAATCGGGGAAAAGGCTCGGGAAGACTCATGGGATCAAGGCGAAGCTTTCTTGCTAGCTTACAGGGGCGAAGGAGCAACATCCGCGGTGAATTGCGAGCTCGGGCGGAGCTCAACAATGGCGGCTAGGGTTTCGGCGGCTCTGCGGCTCAAGAGCGAAGCGGTGGGTCGCTTAGGGTTGCAAAGGGCATCGCGGATGCTGTCGTTCGGCCTTTATAGGGACAGGGCATGGCGCGGACGCCCATGCACGGATCGACACTCGGTCGGTGTCCGGTTCGACACCGAGCCAGAGGAGGAAGAAGGCGACGCTGATGTGCGGGCCTGGTTCGTCAGCGAGACAAAGAGAGAAGGGAGGTGGGTTGCGTCTGCTGGATCGGCTTGGTCCAAGATGAAGGCTGCGGCGCTGCTGGGCTGAGCAGGCCGAAAGGAGAAAGAACGGGCCTCTCGGCCAAGAACAGTGACTAGCAAAGCTTTTCCCTTTTCCTTTTTATTTTCCAGAATTGTTTAAATGCTTTTCAAAAGGGATTTGAAAACCTTTTCTCAAGCAACAAAAACCAGACAAATATAAATCAAATATGCATCAGCATGTAGGCAGCAACATGTTCTTAGACCTAAGACTAATTTTAATTTCACAAAAAGAATTATTTTGCCTATGTTAAATGCTCACACAAGGCTAATAAATCAAATTCAACTATTTTAAAGTGATGCAAAGTTTTGGGTGTTACAATTGAAAATATTTCTTATTATTTATTTAGAGTTATATTTTGTTCAATATGTGTTTTACTTAATTAAATGCATAGTTTTTGTCTAATGTGATGCAATTTTGTACCATTGGCACCTCGATTGTATTCAAATCATCATCATTTTTTAGGCCCTTCAATTGTTTGTTTACCCATGTCATTAGAAACTTCAAATTGAATGAGCATGAGATCAAGTGCTACTTTTGTCCCTGGACAATTGTTACCTTGCACTTGCGTATTTTCAAGTGTCTTCGGTAAACAACCCCCTCTACTTGTAGCCATTCATGGGCAAGGTCGCTATTATAGAATTTCTTGTGGCAAGCACCAAATAGCATGGGTAAGAAACCTTGAGTTGAAAATAATTTTGGTATAACCACAACATCTTTTTGCACTATGAACAAATGATTCAATCATTTAGACTCTGTCATACTCATGTTCATAGGGAAATGATGTCTACTAAGTGAGATGATAGAGAATTTAATATTTTTATGTGTTTAATACATTCAAGTTACATGAATTAGGACAAAAAGAATGTGTGTTTTTGTTCATTAGAAACTAATTATTATAGTTGTGTAGATATTTTGGATTTTCTTTTTACAAGGAATACCTCCAACAGACTCAAAAGTAATAAAATCTATTTTCCAACTTCAAGTTCACCATCATTACTATTTGACATAATGTTGGCACCCCTAGAATTTCTTGGCAAACAAAATTGGATAGTAAACTATACTTCCATCTGTGCACCGAGGACATTGTAAGGATGATTTTTCATGTTTTCTAGTCTACATCCACCACATTTACATGAACAGCTTTGTATCTTCTCATTTTTACTTGGTTTAGTTCTTGAATGATATGCTCATATATGTGGCATAGTCCGGACTTACTTGTCAAAAATTAGGGCATGTACTTACAACAAAGGTGCTTGGCCTAGAAGAAAAGAAAGCCCTATGCAAATGATAGTGCTCTATTTCTTAGTCTTTAAGAGGAAGATTAGATCTATTAAAAACATATTGTGTCTTAATTGTTATTCTACAGGAGATGGTTGGTCTTAAACGGGGATCACATAATTGTGGTGGTTTTGGAAGGGAAACACAAAAATTCAGCCCTACACATTTTGGGTGCACAAAGAGAAGGTAGTGCAATGCTGTTTTTTTGTTAATCCAAAGGCCTCTTATGCATTACACTCTGTTTTTTAGCCAGCCACTGATATGTGCTTGATACACTTTTAGGATATACGCTTAGGATTGTATAGATCAGACTATATGCAAGATTCTGAAATCAATTCACTACTATACATTGAGCTCAACACTATTTCATCATCCTTTCCTAGCCTTGGCTCCCTTGTCAGTGAACTTCACAGGTCAATTTACTATTCATTCTTCCTCCCTCATGGCATAATTATGCTGCTTTGTTTTCTTTGGTAAGTTTTTATATCCTGGAAATCTTTTTTAGAATAACAGGTCTACTCACTATGATGAATGTTGAGATATTTCTTGAGGCAAGCACCAAATAGCATGGGTGAGTTACCTTGAGTTGAAAATTATTTTGGTAATACCCAAAATATCTTTTTGCACTATGAACAAATGGTTTGATCATTTAGATTCTATCATACACATGTTCATAGGTAAATGTTGTTTACTAAGTTAAATGATAAAGAATTTAATATTTTTTTGTGTTTAATACTTGTTCATGTTACATGAACAAGGAAAGAAAGAATGTGTGTGTTTGTTCATTAGAAGCTAATTATTACTGTTGTGTAGATATTTTTGATTTTGTTTTCACAAGGAATACCTGCAACATACTCAAAAGTACTAAAATCTATTTTCCAACATTCAAGTTCACCATCATTACTATTTGACATAATGCTGGCACCCCTAGAATTTATTGACAAACAAAATTGGATAGTAAACTATACTTCCCTCTGTGCACCTAGAACATAGTAAGGATGATTTTTCAGGTTTTCCAATCTACATCCACCACAATTATGTGAACCCCAACTAGAGCATGTCCGTATTCTGCAATGGCAATAACTTTGATATAGCAAGGAAATGACAATTGCATCATTCTTCTTATGTGCTATGCAACATACAACCATTCAAGGAACCTTTCCTATCTCCTACAGTACCATTAAAGGTGGCCACAGATCAATGATTCATTCATGTTTCAACTTAATTAACTAGGTTTTAAGTTTGAGTTAGTCAAATTAAAAATAGTTAATTAAGTCGAACTACATTAGATCCATCCATACCTACTATTAAAGGCACCTTCGCTAAGTCCATTTGCAATTTTCCACGAGTAGATGTGTACCGATGTTACGACCATGAACTCATCATTATAGAACTAGACCAAGTGGAAGTGGGAAGAGATAGCTAGATTGGAAATGAAATAGATGGGCCTTTTGTAGGTGCAGAGGTAAAGTTCAATCTGAAATAGGCATAGGCATAGCCATCCATCACCGTTTAGTGGCATAGTTGTACATGATATATCTCGGTGGTGTGTCTGAGTTAGTAGGTATCCAAGAACCTCATGATCTTAGAGCAATGTGGTCTTGGTTACCTACCATGGGATACTTCTTATTATTAGAATTTCTAGATCTCAGACGCACCACTTAGCTATATCATGTGCAGCCCTACCATAGAGCAATGGGTGATTGTGCCTAACTCCAGCTAGACTCTGCCTCTGTACAACTGAATGTCTATCTAGTTGATTTCTAGTCCGGATGTATCTTGTCACTTTTACTTGGTTTAGTTCTCGAATGATATGATCATATGTGTGGCATACATCCAGACTTACTTGTCAAAAATTAGAGCACGTACTTACAACAAAGGTGCCTAACCTACAAGAAAAGAAAGTCCTATACAAATGATAGTGCTCTATTTCTTAGTCTATAAGATGAAGATTATATCTATTAAAAACATATGGTGTCTCAATTGTGATTCTATAGGGGATGGTTGGTCTTAGATGGGGATCACATAATTGTGGTGGTTTTGGAAGGGAAACACAAAAATTCATCCCTACACAATTTTGGGTGCACAAAGAGAAGGTAGTGCAATGTCTGATTTTTTTTGTTAATCCAAAGGTCTCTTATGCATTACACTCTGTTTTTTAGCCAGCCACTGATATGTGCTTGATACACTTTTGGGATATAAGCTTAGGATTGCACCCATCAGACTATATGCAAGATTCTGAAACCAATTCACTACTATAAATTGAGCGCAACACTATTTCATCATCCTTTCCTAGCCTTGGCTCCCTTTTCAGTGAACTTCACAGGTCAATTTACTATCCATTCTTCCTCTGTCATGGCATAATTATCCTGCTTTGTTTTCTTTGATATGTTATATATTCTGGTAATCTTTCTTACCATAACAGGTCTACTCACTATGATGAAGTTGAGATACTTCTTGTGGCAAACACCAAATAGCATGCGTGAGTTATCTTGAGTTGAAAATTATTTTGGTATACCCACAACATGTTTTTGCACTATGAACAAATGGTTCAATCATTTAGATTCTATCATCCACATGTTCATAGGGAAATGATGTTTACTAAGTGAGATGATAGAGAATTAATATTTTTTCTGTGTTTAATACGTGTTCATGCTACATGAACAAGGAACGAAAGAATGTGTGTGTTTGTTCATTAGAAGGTTACTATTACTGTTGTGTAGATATTTTGGATTAGGTATTTACAAGGAATACCTCCAACATACTCAAAAGTAATAAAATCTATTTTTCAACATTCATGTTCACCATCATTACTATTTGACATAATGCTGTCACCCCTAGAATTTATTGACAAACAAAATTGGATAGTAAACTATACTTCCCTCCGTGCACGTAGAACATAGTAAGGATGATTTTTCATGTTTTCCAATCTACATCCAACACAATTATGTGAACCCCAACTAGAACATGTCCCTATTCTACAATGGCAACAAGTTTGATATAGCAAGGAAATGACAATGGCATCATTCTTCTTATGTGCTATGCAACATACAACTATTCAAGGAGCCTTTCCTATCTCCTACAGTACCATTAAAGGTGGCCTCATATCAATGATTCATTCATGTTTCAACTTAATTAACTAGGTTTTAAGTTTGAGTTAGTCAAATTAAAAATAGTTAATTAAGTCAAACTACATTAGATCCATCCGTACGTACTATTAAAGGCACCTTCGCTAAGTCCATTAGCAATTTTCCATGAGTAGATGTGTACCGATGTTACGACCATGAACTCATCATTATAGAACTAGACAAAGTGGAAGTGGGAAGAGATAGCTAGATTGGAAATGAAATAGATCGGCCTTTTGTAGGTGCAGAGGTAAAGTTCAGTCTGAAATAGGCATAGGCATAGCCATCCATCGCCGTTTAGTGGCACAGTTGTACATGATATATCTCGGTGGTGTGTCTGAATTAGTAGGTATCCGAGATCCTCATGCTCTTAGAGCACTGTGGTCTTGGTTACCTACCATGTTATACTTCTTATTATTAGAATTTCTAGATCTCAGACGCACCACCTAGCTATATCATGTGCAGCCCTACCACGGAGCAATGGGTGATTGTGCCTAACTCCGGCTAGACTCTGCCTCTGTACAACTGAATGTCTATCTAGTTGATTTGTAGTCTGGATGTATCTTGTCACTTTTGCTTGGTTTAGTTCTTGAATGATATGCTCATATGTATGGCATGCGTCCAGACTTGTCAAAAATTAGAGCACGTACTTACAACAAAGGTGCCTTGCCTACAAGCAAAGAAAGTCCTATACAAATGATAGTGCTCTATTTCTTAGTCTTTGAGAGGAAGATTAAATCTATTAAAAACATATTGTGTCTTGTTGTGATTCTATAGGAGATGGTTGGTCTTAGATGGGGATCACATAATTGTGGTGGTTTCAGAAGGGAAACACAAAAATTCGTCCCTACACAATTTTAGGTGCACAAAGAGAAGGTAGTGCAATGTCTGAATTTTTTTGTTAATCCAAAGGCCTCTTATGCATTACACTCTATTTTTAGCCATCCATTGATATGTGCTTGATACACTTTTAGGATATACGCTTAGGATTGCACCCATTAGACTATATGCAAGATTCTGAAACCAATTCACTACTATAAATTGAGCGCAACACTATTTCATCATCCTTTCCTTGCCTTGGCTCCCTTTTCAGTGAACTTCACAGGTTGATTTACTATCCATTCTTCCTCTCTCATGGCATAATTATCTGGCTTTGTTTTTGTTGGTATATTTTAAACGCACACAAATAAATTTGCAAGCGCACAGATACCGTTGTAGCTTTCACCCGGGAATATTCTAGAGTATCGTATTTATCCATAGGGAAACAATGGTTAAAGAAGTTGATAATTCACCATCATGTATCTAGTAACTAGTATAGCAACTAAAATAAAGTGAGAGTAAGTGATGTTAATGATAAGCGTTATGAAGAACACACGCATAAGAGAATTCCATAGTAAAATAAATAAGCAGTCTAGCTAAGTTGAGAGGACAACGGGTGAGTTCAAGGTTCCTAAATACTTCTCTATTACTTTGGTTCTATAGGATATAACTAATTCATGGATAGATATAGCGATCACACACAATAACACTTTTGAGCAACAGTACCTTTCCAACTCTCAAGGGGGATGAGAAAGCGTAGTTGGGGAAAGGCTACCTAAAGCTCTTTGAACATCAATCCTAATGTGGTGAATTACAATGGCTTGATAGAGCTGTCGCCCCTGGGGCTACCACAACTAACCATAGGATTGAGCACAATCTCAGGTAACCTATAGTCTAGACACCATGTCTATCCTACGGATTACTACTCTAGTCACATATGATAACTAAAGCACTCGATGCGAGCGGAGATCCCATGCTAAGATATGATAACTGTACTAACCATACACATGAAAGGCATAAAAGTAGATAGAGAAGATCACTATATTAAAACATAAGTCTTGCAAAGGTGAGATACAAAGATATACTAGACCTCCGAAGATTTCTCCAGAACATAAGCATGACTCAACTCTTCCTAACTCTCAACTAGAGTTGTTCTACTTCTACATCTTGAGAGTTGGCTTTGAGCCTGACGAGGAGGATATGAATTAGGGTTTTAGGGGTGCCCTCAGGGAAGGAGGTATAGGGCTATATATATAGGGGTCATCATCAATTTTGAGCCCTCAGATCAAACCGACATTAAGTAACGGCGTAGATTTAATCCATAAGGCAGTGGAATAGTCCACGTCGAAGGGGAGCGATTGGGCTCTGTAGTAGGCCGGCCGACCTATGGGCTGGGCCAGCTAACCCACTTTCGTGACCGTTCGAGCCCAACTTCGGTGAGTGTTATAGAGTCTTCCCATGCTGTTTTTGTGGTGGAATTCCGTGATTTCCTTTGACGAATATGTCCCCCTTGGTAGTTTTCTAGATAAACCCTGCTGAAAACACAGATTCACCAAAACTCGTGGAATTTATTAGTTTAAACCCCTATGCCTATGTTTGGTGATGGAATTAAGCATATATACATGTTATGTTGACGGTTTATAATTTATGTTAGTGACCATCAACAAGCTCTCCTAAGCTTAACCTTTGCCAGTCCCTGAGCAAAGCTAAACTCAACAATGGATCAGAAGTTGCTACAATGCTTTCACGCCTCAAAAGTACACATGTGTTCAATCAAGAATTCTCTTCCGGATTAGAATAAACTGATCTAACTTTCAAACTTACCCATATTACCTTCAACCATGGGGCTTCTTAGCCTTCACTTGGGTCTTGAGCAATTGAAAGACAAAATGATCAAGTCAAGCACTATGTCTCAAGTTCATTGTTCCACAATTGTTCTAGAGTTTTTATAAATTTTCAAAATAAAACTCAGAGATTCCATTGTATGACACTCTCAAGTCTCTCAATATATGTGGTATTTGTGGATCCTCACCAAAGGTAGTAATGATGTTATGCCTTTTTCTCTTCCTGCCACTAATGCTTATGTGGAGTTCATTGGTAAGGAGAAATCTAGGGCATACTTGCAATGCATATATTGTAAAGTCAAACAATGGATCCAAAGAGAGTTGAGTCATACAATCAAATCAAGATGTGCATGTGTGTGGATGTATATGGTGGATATATATGGTGGCTAACCTAATTCTACTATAATCCTTGAAAACATATCTCTCTTTTGAAACTTGGAAACACTTGCTAGAGAGCAGGGGCTATCTTATTCATCTCTTTTTTTTAGGTGGGCATCTAAGTACCCATTGTTTTAGATATATCGGACACTTGTCCATTTTTTCTCAACTCTTTTTTTTCTTATCACTTTTTTTACGAATAACTTTTGCATAGCCCTATGCCTCTTTTCTACAACAAAACTTTGAACGATAGCAACAAGAACTTGGAGCATTTATTTGGTGGATGGAAGACCTATCAAGCATGTTTTTTGGTGTTTGCTTCCAGTGTAGGAGTAAAACATTTTTGGGTGGATCTAAATAGAAAGCATGTTTTGAGTACTCCCAGTGTAGGAGCAGCAGGTATATGTGGTGTGTACGTGATCTTGATTTTAAGAGCATGACAAACCTCTCATAAGGGTCAACAAAGCTTGACAAAACCCAATGCAAAAGCAACCAACATATATATGAAAGTTTTTTTTAGCCTAAATAACATATATGGCTTTGGTGGAAATTCAAGCTTTGTCATATAGGAACTCATCATGTAGTATTTTTGTGTTTTTCAAAGAGTAAATCTCTAGAACTTTAGTATCACTTGGAACAAGATAAACAACAGCTCTGACCTTCTCATATCATATCTGTCAATTACCTAGACTTAGATCAAGCATATGCTACCCACGAGTTTCAAGTTCAGAGTAAATTCTTATATAAAAACAATTTTATCCAAAACTCGAGAGAATTCAAGGCTTAAAACTAGGTACTTGAAAGAAATTACAACAGAGCAACTATTCATCATTTCCATTTAAGAGATTATTTTGAGTCCTCTTTATTTATTCAACTCTTAAAAACGAATTAAACAAACTAGACACATCTTTTTATTTTGTTTTCAAGATTTAAGATCACACCTTATAAATATAATTAATTAGCTAAGATAAACTTTTATTTTGTTTTAGTTTGTTATGTATCTTTTTTTATTATTATTTTTAGCAATCTATATAGTAAACTTAATAAATAACAAATGGAAAGAAATACATAGCTAGATACACGGGGGATGCCCTTCCCCCAAGCTGAATGTTGTTGTGGTCTTTCTTAGAGCAGATTCGCCAGTGGATGTCCTTCTCATCCATGAGTGGAGTGAGATGAAGATGACTGGGTGAACTTGCTCTTGATCACCCTGCAAAATGCCAACAAGAACACCAAAACTCGTGGAACGGGTTAGGATAAGGGGTTAGCGGTCAGCCGTCTAGAGATTCGTTGTTCTTGTGGATTTAGACAGATTTACTATTGGCAGAATTTTAGCAGGATGTCTATCTAATATATTTTTGGATTTTCTTGTTTTTACAATGCAGAAAAGGAAATATGCATGGTATTTTTAATTTTTATGCCACCATAGCGAATATTCTTATGAGTTTTTACACTCCATAAAAATTACTCATATGGGGCTTAAAGATTTTATGATGCAATAACGAACTTTTTATTTTCTTTTTCTAATGCAATGCCAATGCAGAAAAGTAAACACACTAAAGTGAAAATAATTCATGCAATGCTGAAAAGTAAATATGGATAACTACCGATGTTACCTCCCGATGAGGGTTCAGATTTTTGAGTCCTCCGAACAGGACTTCTTCCTGTGAAGTTCATTGATCAAGTACCTCGGTTTGCTCTTAAGTTGAGGATTCTTGTGATGTCACCTCTAATGGTGATGTCACATTTTTCCACCAAACCCATCTTGGTTTTAAGTTTGGATTTTGGTTTGACAGGTTCATCTTCTTGACTTGTTTCTCCTCCTTGTTTTGTGTTTCAAAGTCAACCATCAGTAGTAGAAACTGGAGACATCTTGTGTGCATCATTATTGCCGGTTTAGAACTTTCACTTGTAGAACTTGGTGGATCAACTCCCCCACATTTGCTCGAAGTGTGTTCTGCTCGTGAAGACAAGGTAGAGATCAAGTGCATGGGCTCTGTTGGTGGAAAACACCAACAGAACCAAAACTTTATTTATTCTTCTCTAGCCTTAAGCACATTGGATCATGATAAGTGTTCATGTTATGTGCATTGTTCATTCTTACAACATGGGTGATAAAATGAGAATGATTGTGACATTTGAATACATTTGTCAAAAATAGTGGAGTTGCTTAACCTATGGAAGGATTGTCCATCTTTATATAATGTATCAAACTTTACACGATTATGACTATCATCTTCCAAAGATAAGATATGCAAAATTTTAGATCATTTGGTTAAGACTATGAGATCAAGGAAGTGGTGATATGAACAAGCTTAAGAAACAAGACATGTTGAGTTAATCAGGTTAAATCAAGCAAAGTTGCAACTCAATCATGTTTGTTTCTTCATTTATGTGAATACCAAGATCAAAGGAAAGCTTCTTTAAATAATGACCACTTACCTTAAGATGTTACCTTCATCATTGGAGCATGATGACACCCTGTGATGAAAGGTAGATGACTTGTGGTAATGTTTTCTTCCTACTTGAAGCTTTCCTTGCTTGAGTTGTTCATGAGTATCTTGTCTCCTTTGTCGCACTCCTTCTTTCTCATCCTTTTATCATGCCATCCTTTTTTCCTTTCTTTCGTGGATCTCAACACTTTGTTTGCTCCTCTCATTCCTACAAAAGATTAGTAGACATACCCGAAGGAGTATACAAAAATAATTCGAAGCAAGGGTAGTGTTATTGTAGAGTTGAAGGTCATCCTCTAACGAAGTTGGTTTTAACATTTTAATCAGCATAGAACATTTATCTCATGTTTTAAATAATGTGCCTCATTCATTACAAAAACTTCTTCTCGCAAGGATTGAATTTTACTTTACATCTTAAGTTTGATTTTCATGTATGAAATTTGTAAACATTTTCAAACTTATAGAAATAAAGCAATATTGAGCAAAGGGATTGCAAACCAGCATGTTAGAGCTACGGGAGGTTGGGAGGAAGAAGAGCAGGGTTGTATCAACTGTAGAAAAGTTGTACTTCCTCCCCCACACATGGACTTTTATGTCACTCGATACTGTCAGCGAGGACTCATGGTTTTTAGGTCCATTGAGCAGGACCTCTCCCTTACATCTAGCTTTTCTTTGCACCATCTGATCTAGGAGACGAAGATGCGGACAGTAGCATGTTCTTCTCCCATCAACCTTTCTTGATTTTTGTTGCTTCTCGGTTGATGAATTGGTGTTCATTGGAGATGCAGACTCAAGTTCCTCCTTGATTGCCTTAGTCCTCTAGCAGTATGGTAGAGAATTGTTCTTCTACCTTTGATAGCGATACGCCAGCTGTCTTTATGGTCAAGGAAGGAACCTCATTGGTACTCGCATGGAAGTTTCATCTTCAATGACTTAGTTGTCTTTGCGCGACCATGGTTGTGACCTAACACCATCGGCAGACCATTGATCATTGATGTCTGTTGGCATGAGAATGTACACCATGACGTGGTGGCATCCCATCATCTTGCTCCTTATTGCCGATGTGCGAGCTAGTCTTTTCGAAGATGATGAAAGCAGGCATATTCTAGCCAATATGAAGTGGGCTGCATCCTGATTCTCCTCAGCATTCTAGCTTGAGTCCTAGGAAAACTCAATGCTAGGTTGTCTTTGATGTTGCTCATAGCCCGTCGATTTGATCGTCCACATCCAAGCTGTAGTGGTTGATTGATTTGGGATTGACAAGTTCATACCAAACCATGAACAGGCCTAGCTTCTATTGCTTCTTTCCTGCAAAATGTTAGTGAACACATATCCGAGGGAATAAAATGAATTCGAAACACGGGTTGTTGTCCATAACTTTTGTGATTTTTCTTCTATGCTAATGAAAGGATGGTTTTAGGATTACTTTAGCATAGATTTTGTTTATTAGCAAATTTTATGTGTTTGTTGCATTCTAGCATGGTTCAAGGCAAAGATAACTCGCAACAAAAGATACGTGAATAAATTTTGATACTCACTATTCTTCCTTCCATGAAGAATGAGCTGGGTCTTCTTTGTGCAAAGTTATTGGGAGTTCATCAAGCGCCTTGATTCATCTTTGATGTGAATTCATCTCTTGACTTACCTAGATTGAATTAGAGAGTTTTCTGCAGGGGTTAGTCCAACAAAATGACCAGTATCTACTACAACATATTCTTGGTTCAAAAATCAAACTAGACACCATGTCTATATTAATTTAAGAAAGCATTTTAACCTAAGCAACACGTTTAATTTAAAATTCCTTTGATAGTAAGATCAGCACTCCTAAACTAAGCACCATGCTTAATTTAAAAGATGTATGAACACACTACAAACCTTAAGCACACTATAGTAAACAAAGATAGCATGAAAGCATTATAGAGATCTATTCAAATAGAGATGAAAGAGCATGATCATGGGGAGAGATTTTTTATCAAGCTTGATCCTTCATGTGCCCATATATTTTTTTCTTTTTAAATGCAAATGATATGGATATATGTAGGTAACCAAATATACTGTGGATTTGACATAAGAAAATGCAAACTAAACGGAATGGATGCATGGATTATTCAAAGTAAACATGCAGTGGAATGCAAGAATTTAATAGATAACTACTCATCGAATTTAAAGTCCATGAGCAAGACTATCTCACATTTCTTGATCATACTTACCATGACTCACAAGATGAAATTTGTGAGTAGTGCAGCATTTGTTTCCGTCACTTGAGATTGATTTGAATTCTTGTGACGTTGACCTTTTCTCCAATCTACAAATGGTTAGAATAAAATATATATGCAATACCTATGAGATGGTAGGGTTCCAGTGTTGATGGATTATGAATGTTTTGGCACCCTAGGTTCTTCAATGTTTCTCCTCTTCTCTTCTTTTTCTTGTGGAAACTTGCCGAAAGGTCACAACAACATCTGTTGTCCTGTCTTATCCACAATTCAACAGAACAGGGGTAATCCTACTAAAGCTAGCGATAACTAGATTAGTAGACATCAAGATCAATATCAAAATATTTATTGTTTCCCCGGCAATGGCGCCAGAATGCTTATTGGTATATTTTAAACGCACACAGATAAATCCGCAAGCACATGGATACCGTTGTAGCTTTCACCTAGGAATATTCCAGAGTATTGTATTCATCCTCTGAGAAACAATGGTTAAAAAGTTGATAATTCACCATCATGTATCTACTAACTAGTATACCAACTAAACTAAAGTGAGAGTAAGTGATGATAATGATAAGAGTTATGAAGAACACACACATAAGAGAATTCCATGGTAAAATAAATGAGCAGTCTAGCTAAGTTGAGAGGACAACGAGAGAGTTCAAGGTTCCTAAATACTTCTCTATTACTTTGGTTCTATAGGATATAACTAATTCATGGATTGATATAGCGATTACACACAATAACACTTTTGAGCAACAGTACCTTTCCAACTCTCGAGGGGGATGAGAAAGCGTAGTTGGGGGAAGGCTGCCTAAAGCTGTATGAACATCAATCCTAACATGGTGGATTACAATGGCCTGATAAAGCTATCATCCCTGGGGCTACAACAACTAACCGTAGGATTGAGCGCAATCTCAGGTAACCTATAGTCTAGACACTGTGTCTATCCTACGGATTACTACTCTAGTCACATATGATAACTAAATCACTCGATGCGAGCAGAGATCCCATGCTAAGATATGATAACTATACTAACCATACACATGAAAGGCATAAAAGTAGATAGAGAAGATAACTATATTAAAACATAAGTCTTGCAAAGGTGAGATACAAAGATATACTGGACCTCTGAAGATTTCTCCAGAACCTAAGCATGACTCAACTCTCCCTAACTCTCAACTAAAGCTATTCTACTTCTACGTCTTGAGAGTTGGCTCTGATCTTGACGAGGAGGATATGAATTAGGGTTTCAGGTGTTGAAACTAGCGGTCTCAGACAATGCGGTGAAGGCAGGGGCCTCCGCCCGCTAGGCGCTGCTATCGGGCGGAGGCTAGGGAAACAGGCACCACAAGTGAGCGAGTAAAGAAATGGCACGCAAAACTAGGGTTTCATTAATGCATTTGCCAACCATCCGCACGGTTACAAGTGTTCTCTATTTATATGGCTCAACTACCTCCTGACAGAATTTATTACAATGCCCCTCAACTGCTACAGTACATTCCTGGAATATTCCGCCACTGGTCTCTTGTTTGCGGGGCAATCCTGCCACACCGTCTTCAAGTAACGGGCCTCCATAAGCGGCCGGCCCACCGTGCCATGATCTTCGGCCCAAAGGCCTGGGTTCCCGATACTGGCCTCTATCTTCGGGGGCGCGCCGTCGCCTCGGTGGGTCTCCGCCGGTCCGGTCGGAGACATCGTTCGTATGTCTCCGCCCGGCCACGCGGCGGCCGTGGTTCCCGACGCTGGCCTATGTCTTTGGGGGCGCGCCGTCGCCTCCGTAGGTCTCCACCGGTCCGATCGGAGACGTCAATCGCGGGTCTCCGCCCGGCCGCACGGGGGCCATGCTGGCGCACTCGCACAGACCACGGGCGCCTGCGCTTGAGTACCTGCACACACTTAGGCAAGATTGTTTGTTTAATTAGTTCAGAGGTAAGGTGGCCTCCGCCCTCATCACCAGAGATGCTCGAGAGCCGAAGCGCGGCGGCGTCCGCCTGAGCATAGGTCGGAGATGTCTGCGCCTGGCCTGGGTGGAATTCGCGACAAGTTTGTTGAGCCTCGTGTAGTGCCCTACGAGCATAGCCAGGAAAGTTCCTTCAGTCAGCGCCAGGTCTCCGCCCTAAGACGGTCGAAGACGCCTTGGCGACACCTCGCTGTTGGAGGCCTTCGTCACCCGTCGAAGCCGTGTTACAACAGTTCCCCCCTTTTGAGACCATGGTTCACCGGAGCGTGCCGTGAGCTCAAAACGCCTTGACCAAAGGCATCCATGGGGGCGGAGGCCACATTCATTGGTGTCTTCGAGCGAGGCCCCGCTACTTCCCCCCTGGCCCGCTCTGGCGTGGCCGCTAGTCTCGTTGAGAGTAGCCGTTGGGCTGCAAATCTAGCCGTTGTCCTACGGTGCGGCCATTTAAGCCGTGTCAGTTTCCGTTGCATACCTTGCGACTTTTTCGGAGATGACCGTTGTGCGGCAGGCGAACTATCCAGAGGTGACCGTTGGGCGGCGATAGCCGAACCACCCACCCGCGGCCTATATAAGGGCGGGGTCCCCCCCTGCGTGGCTCAATCGCTTTCGTTGCCTTTGAGAAGTCGCTCTCTGCTCTCTTTGCGTTCGCCTGAGCTGCTTTTGCGCTTTCTGCTTTTTCGCTTGCGTCCTCCACCTAGGCTGCTGCCGCGGTGGCTTTCTTTTCAGCATGTGGCCTCCACCTTCCCTATATCCCCTTCCTTCACCGGGTGTTGGAGACCTTCAATGTCCAGCTCTATCATCTGACTCCCACTGCCTTCCTCACGCTCAGCAAGTTCTGTTGGGCGTGTGTTTCCTATGGCGCTGAGCCGGATGTGGACAACTTCTGCGCGTACTATGAGCTGTAGAAGTAGCCGAAGAAGAAGAAGGAGGTGCGGGAGGGCAAGGAGGTGGAGGTGACCTACCAGTATGGTAGTTGCACCTTTATGTCGAAGAGGAACCAAGGCGTAGAACGCCTGGAGATTTCTTTCTGCCAAAAGGGCAAGTGGGATCGCGACTGGCTCGAATAGTGGTTCTACGTGAAGACCTATGGGGTCTGTAGCACTACCGAGGATGGTGTGGAGGTCGCGGAGTATCCACTGACTTCAAGAATGGAGGTGATGGCGCCGCACACGCGCGTGGATCCTCCGGAGGAGGTGTCTCCGGCGAGGGAGGCTTGTGACCGGGCCTTTGCTTTGGCATGCCGTTACTCCGGGGGCCAGGATCTAGTGGAGGAGATTATGGCCTTCGACTATTGGCCCTTGAAAAAAGACAACCCACCCTTTCGGCTTGAAACGGTGGTTGTTCCCGTTTTTGGGCCGGAGGCTGGGATCCCGTTTCCCCGCTTTGGTCAGTCTTTGGGGGAGGGGGTGACGGAGGACAGTTTCGTCTCTGAAGTTGAGGAAGCCGCCATCGGGTTAGTCAGCAGAATTTCCGAGCGTGAGTACACATCTCGGAGAGCCATGGCAGGCACCATGCCGTGGCTCAACCGAGTTTTTGAGGAGCTCGGGATCGTCTACCAGGAGCGTGAGGTTCCCGCGGAGGTCTTGGCTTCGATTGACAAGAAGAAGAAGAAGGCCTCCGCGAAGAATGTTACGGTGGAGGCCGAGTCCAAGAAGAGGAAGGGCGCCCCTGTTGGTCGGGCGCCTGCGAAAAAGAAAAAGAAGAGCGGTGCTCTGGTGATCGCGCTGGCCATGTCTTCGACCGGTAGTGCTGGCGCTGCCTCCACCGGTAGTGAAGATGTTTAGAGCTCCTCTGTCCCATTGGGGAACATGCAGGTCGTGATCGGCGGAGATAGCGACTGCCCTGGAGCTCCGCCAGTCGCTCCTAATCCGGCGCGCTCCTTGCGCGGTGCTGCGAGTGGCGCCGATCAGCGGGAGGTTAGCGCCGCCAACCCTGTGCCCGACATTTTTGGCGGGCTATACTCAAGTTCTGAAGAGGGCGCAGAGGTCGCCTTGTAGCATGCTCCGTCGTCTCCCGCCATTGTTGCACCTTCCCCCATGCCAGCGGCCGATGTCGGGCAGCCGGAGGCCATGCTGGCTGAGCAAGCCCCCGTGGCCCAGTTTTCTCCGAGCCCTCCGCCCGCCAGGCCGCTGGCTGAGGAGAGCCAGCGCTTTGGGCCTTCGCCGCATGATGTGGCGGAGACTTCTGCCTAGGGGGCCCGGCAAGCGGCACACCCTGGGCTTTTTATGAGTGAGTTTGCTTGGGGCACATTTTGGTGTTTTATGTCTTCGCTCGGTTTATTTGTTTATGTATTCTACCAAGTGCTGATACTGTGTACTCGTTGCTTTGCAGGTG
This sequence comes from Miscanthus floridulus, assembly GCF_019320115.1. NCBI lineage: Eukaryota > Viridiplantae > Streptophyta > Magnoliopsida > Poales > Poaceae > Miscanthus > Miscanthus floridulus. The sequence goes on from NC_089588.1 coordinate 134,644,765, forward strand.
ATGTCATGGCTGGACTCCTCACCTTGGAGGAACAAGTGGCTGCCGCCAGGACTGGGTTTGGTCCGGGGCAACCGGGGCTGATGGCGTCGGGTCCAAGTGAGTGTAGATCGTTTTTAGCTTGCTCGTCTTTGGGTCTGCTGCTGTCGCTTATTTCTGATTAGCCCTCTTACCTTAGTTGCTGTTGTTGTTTTATGTTGCGCAGGCTCCTCCGACACCTCTATCTCAGGTTGGGAAGAGTGCTATCTTGGGGTTCTTGGAGACGTCGGAGGTCGTCTCCAATAGTTGTTGTATTCGTTGTGAGATTTGCTTTTCTCACCTTATGGTTTTGTGTTGTTCGTTTTTCTTTGAACAGATCGCTTCAAACAGCGTCTGAGAGACATGAATTTCTTTCAACTTCTCTATGTTCACCTAGAGCACCAGAGCTTGGTGTGTCTCCGGCGGTTTACCTTTTTTGGTTGTGTGGTTGCCTTTACACTTGCTTTTATTTGTATTGTTGATCGCCTTGGTCTTCTTTCTCCTGGTCGCAGGGTTATCACACAGGCGTTGTTATGGAAGAGCGATGCACTCGTGAGGTCCTCGACCAAGATACCGCGATTGAAACGCTCAAGGCAAAGAATGAGCGCCTGGAAGGTGTAAAAGGGGGGTTGGCCAACTCCCTTGTGGCTCTCCGCCTTTCTCTGGCGGAGAAGGAACAAGAGAAGGAGGCTTTGGGGGCTGATCTCGCCAAGGCTCAGGATGCGGTAGCCTTGTCCGCCGAGCATTCCCGCCGGGCGAATGAGTTGGCCGAGGGTCTCCGTCGAGAGTTGGCCGCTGAGAAGGAATCCGCTGCTGCAGTGGGGGAGCAGCTGTCCTTGACAACGAGGCATTTGGACTCGGTCAAGGGGTCCTTGCTTCAACCGTTGGCCAATACCGGGCCATCATCGCCGAGTTTAGAGGCGAAACCTCTGCTCCTTCGGAGGAAGACAACGTGTACGCCCTTGCCTCCTGGCTAAAATGTCACCTTGCGAAGCTCCCTGACCTGATCAATGGCTGCATGGACTACGGAGCGCTAGCGGGAGTGTCGAATTACGCCAAGATTTTGGTGCGCAGAGGGTGTACGCACACCGAGAGTATTCTGGAGGGAGCGCTGCCGAGTTTGGAGGAGCTTGGTGAGACTTCTCTTGGTTTGCGGAAAACCTTGAGGAATTTCATTGGGTACTTCTGGGCTCCGTTTGGGAGACCTGCTGCCCGGAAGCTGGTGGAGGAAAAGAGGGCGAAGGTATTTTTAGTCTTTGCAGCCGCTATTTTTGTCTCCGCTGCGAAGGCTTTCATTGCCTGTGCCCCTAACATTTTAGCCTATGGTACAGGATGCGCAGAAGATTCTTGCGGGCAGGCCTCCGGCAGTTCCGCGCTTGGGGACCACGGGCGGTGCCTCCGCCGGCGCTGCGATCGGTGGTGGTGATGGTCGGAGGCCACAGGCGCTGCACCCGTCCACAGTTGATGCGGGCTCCGTTCCTGGGACTTCTGCTGCGGCCGATGCGCCGAAGGTCTACGCTCTCCGTAGCACTTAGCTGTTTTGGGCTTGTATATTGTAGTCCAGTCAGACTCTTGTAAATAAAGTTTCTTTTGTTCTGAATGGTTTTGTGTGAAATTTTAAACTTGCGTAGGTTCCGAATCGGGAGCCAGCGCAAGATGTTGCCCCTTTGACCCTCTACAATGACGGTATTTTTGTGAGCGGAGTGCTTTGGGAGTATTGGCGTTCGGCCTTCCCCCGCAGCGTTGCGCGCGACGTGTTTGAGTCAGTTAAGTTTGACATAGATGACATGCGCGCTGAGTTTACTCGCGTGCTTGCTTGGCGCGGACCTCCGCCACAAAAGTTTGGACTTTATTATAAATTTGTGTCCTGTAAGAATTCTACTTGACGTTGTATGGAATACAAAACATGTTCACTTTCTTGATTGTTTGTGCGGGGGCTTATGTCTGTTGTGCTAGTTTACATATCTCATCTAGCCCTGAGCTTGCACACCGTGGGCCTTTGCTTGGTCGGACGTGCGCGATACAGAGGTGGTGGCCAGGACCTTCGCCCCATGTCTTCTCCTTCTCTGCGCTTGCTTGATGGCCGGGGTAGCAGTGTTTGCCATTTTTGGCCGGCGGAGGCGTACTTGAAGCCCGCCTGGCTAGGTCTGCTGAATCGGTGTGTGATCCGATATGAGGTTTGGCGCAGCTTGTGCAGACGGTGGAGACTTTTGATATTTCTTTAGTTGGGTGCTTTAGCTGTCTGGTGGCATGGGCCTCCGACGCTGCACACCCGTGGGACATGGCTCATTTGTGGGGACGGCAGGTTCAGTCTCCGGCGTCCGGGGGATGTTACGAGATTTCGTGCGATATCCCCCCACTTCTGTAGTCCTATGCTGTTCATCACCGTGCCGTAGTTCCTCTATCTTTTCCCACTGCCTCCGACCGTCTACTGGTGCCTCCAATTTTACGAGTTTTCGTACAATATCTATGGCTGACTTAGATTTCTAAGGAGACCCCTGCCTCCATGGCCATTGCTGTGGATTGTGCTTGGGCTATGCCTTCTTCCCCCCTTGCACCCTCTGCTGACTGAAGTTTTAAGGGCATGGGGAGAACCCGTTTTATAGTGGGGTGGTGCCCTTTTGTTGTTAAATTTTTGGTACGTTGTTTGTTGGAACGTATCTTTGCTTTAATGGCCTATATCTTACTTGAATTATAGTTGGCTTTTGAGATCTTTTGAAGTAAATAGGCCCGGTGCCTAAGTGACAGGGTTTTGTCAGACCTTTTCATCGCTTTACTGTTTTTGATGGCGGAGACCTTCTTCCTGGTTCTAGCGCCACAATTTTGTTGCCCCTGATGCTAGGGGTGTTTTTTGTTAAGGTCGGAGGCCTGTTTTGCCGAGGTTATTTTTTCCTTGGCGCCTGAATTTGTTCAGGTCTTCTTCGAGGATCGGAGGTCCTTTTTTTACCTTGCTGCCTGACTTTGTTCAGGTGTTCGTCAAGGGTCGGAGGCCTGTTTGGCCAATTTTTTTTGACCTTGCTGCCTGACTTTGTTCAGGTCTTCGTCAAGGGTCGGAGGCCTGTTTGGCCAAGGTTGTTTTTGCCTTGATGCCTGAATTTGGACAGGTCTTCACCAAGGTCAGAGGCTAGTTTGGCCAAGATTGTTTTTGCCTTGATGCCTGAATTTGGACAGGTCTTCGTCAAGGTCGGAGGCCTGTTTGGCCAAAAATTTTTACCTTGATGCCTGACTTTGGACAGGTCTTCGCCAAGGTCGGAGGCCTGTTTGGCCAAGATTGTTTTTGTCTTGATGCCTGAATTTGGACAGGTCTTTGTCAAGGTCGGAGGCCTGTTTGGCCATGGAGGTCGTTTCAAATTGCCTTAGCCTATGGCTGGCGCTTTGAAAGGACCTATGCTTTTTTTGTTTACCGAATATTGTGGCGCCAGAGCTGGCCGCTTTCGGTTTTTGTCCTTTTCCAGCGTTCTTTTGGGGGTTTACCTCTTTATACTTGTAGAGGATTTTTACATTGAGCCTGCCTCCTTAAAAACCTCACCTCCGCTTGGAGTTCCCTTGTGAGGAAAAGAGTACAGGCTCTTTTACATTTTTTGAGTGTAAGAGAAAGGAACTGAAAGGTAAATAAACGGAGGGGCCTCCGCTTATTATTTGCGGAGGTTGCCCTTTGGTACATTGCCTAGATGTAGTATCTGCATAGGCTGTCAATATTCCAGGTGTGTGTTGTCGTGACACCTTCGCTGTCGGTCAAGTGGAAAGAGCCCAGGCGGCCTGTTGCCGTTGATGTGTATGGGCCTTCCCATTTCGGCTGCAGTTTTCCAACCAGTTGTGCGTTGGGTTTTCTTCTGAGTACGAGGTCTCCGTGTTTTATGTCTTTCCTTACCACCTGAGAGTCTCTCCACTTCTTGGTTTGGGACTGATATTTTGTGATGTTTTCGACTGCTTCCAGTCTTATTGCTTCTATTGTTTCTTTTGCATATTCTTCATCTTGCAACATTAGCTATCTCGTTGTGCGGAGGCTTTCGTGCTTGATTTCCTCTAGCATCATGGCCTCTTCTCCGTATAGCAGTTTGAATGGTGTGAATCCGGTTGTTCTTGAGATGGATGTATTGTGTGACCAAATTACTCTGGGTAATTCATCTACCCATTTTCCTTTGTGTAGGCCCAACAATGTTTTTGATATTGCTAAAAACACTGTTATGTTTGCTCTTTCCACAGCACCGTTGGACTCTGGGTGGTATACTGAGGCGAAGGCTAGTTTTGTCCCAATGCTTTCACAGAATTCTTTGAAGTTTTCTGAATCAAATTGCTTTCCATTGTCTACTGTCAGAATCCTCGGTACACCGAATCTGCAAATGATGTTTTGCCAGAAGAATTTTCTGATAGTTTCTGAAGTTATCTTCGCTAGCGGCTTTGCCTCTATCCATCTTGTAAAATATTCTACTGCCACTACTGTGAATCTGTTTCCTCCTTGGGATGGTGGTAATGGGCCGACCAGGTCCATACCCCATCTTTGTAGTGGCCATGTCGGAGGTATAAGTTGGGTCTCCGATGATGGTTTTGACTGCCCTAGAGAGAATGTTTGGCATGCTTTGCATGTTCTGACTGTCTGCTCTGCGTCTTATATGTGTGTTGGCTAGTAAAAGCCTTGCCTTATTGCCTTTGCTGATAATGCTCTAGATCCAATGTGCGACCCGCAAATTCCTGAGTGTATTTCTTGAAGCAGCTCTATGCCTTCGCTCTGCGATATGCATTTGAGTAGAGGCTGGACTACTCCTTTCTCGTACAATGTGCCATCTATGGTTGTGTATTTTCTTGCCCTGGCCTGTATTCTTACTGCTTTGGCTTCATCTTCTTCGGTGGTTTTGCCTTCTAGGAATTCTGTTATCGGCTTTCTCCAATCTTCGTTTTGCAGGTGTAGTATGGGCTTTGGTGCCTTAGACGTCTCCGCTGTTGCCAGAGACTTTAAGATCTGGTAAAAAGTGTTTGGTGGTAGTGGCAGGTTGTTTGCCATAGCCTTTGCCAATTCATCTGCCTCTGCATTTTCTGATCTTGGGATGTGCTTCAGGGTGAAGCCCTTGAATCTCCGCTCTAAATTTTTGACAACGGATAGGTATTTGATGAGTTCTGGCTCTCTTGCTGTATATTCTTTCTCTACTTGGCCAGTGACCACTTGAGAATCTATTTTGACTGTCAATGTTTTTGCCCCTAGGGCCTTTGCTTTGCTCAGCGCTAAGATCAGGCCTTTATATTCTGCTATGTTGTTTGTTGATCTGAACTCTAGCCTTGCTGCGTATTTCAGTTTGACGCCGGAGGGTGCCGTTAGGACGGCGGAGGCTCCTACTCCGGCTTGGCCCCAGGCTCCATCAGTGAATGTTGTCCAGCCTTGAATGGTTGGTTTTACGTTGGGCTCTGTCGGAGGCATCCAATCTGCTACAAAATCAGCTAGTGCTTGTGATTTGATTGTTGTTCTTGGGACATACGAGATACCAAACTGTGATAGCTCTGTAGCCCATTTGCCTATTCTGCCTGAGGCTTCTTTGTTTCTAAGCATGTCTTGCAGTGGCAGTGACGTTGGAACTGAGATTTTGTGGGCTTGGAAATAATGCTTTAGTTTTCTTGATGCCATCAGCACTGCGTAGGCAACTTTTTCTACCTCAATGTAGTTTAGCTTGGCTCCGGACAGTGCTTCTGATATAAAATAAACTGGCTTTTGAGTTTTTCCTGGTTCTTTTTGCAGCTCATGAACTAAAACTGCGCTGACTGCATGGTCGGAGGCTGCTACATACAGCAATAGGTGGCTATCTGATTCTGGGACGGAGACTGCCAGTGAGTTTGCCAGATACTCTTTCAAGTTATGAAATGCCTTCGACTGTTTTGATACCCACTCAAAGTTGCCTCCGCCCCTCAAGGCTTGGAAGAAGGGTAGGCTGCGTTCTGCTGATTTTGATATGAATTTGTTTAGGGCTGCTATTCTTCCCGTCAGCTTTCGCACTTCTTTCTTGTTTTTGGGCTCTGCCATTGTCATTATTGCTTTGGTTTTTTCTGGGTCCGCTTTGATGCCTTCGCTACTTATGATGTATCCGAGCATCTTCCCTTTTGTCACTCCAAATATACATTTTTCTGGGTTGAGGCAGAGGCCAGCTGCCCTTAGGTTGGCGAAGGTCTCCTGTAAGTCGGAGACATGATCACCTTGTTCTTGCTCATGACCACTATGTCATCGACGTAGGCTATGATGTTTCTATCTAGCTGTGAGCCCAAAACCTCCTTTGTCATTCTGGCAAAGGTTGCTCCGGCATTTTTAGGCCCTCCGGCATTCTAGTGTAACAGTATGTCCCGAATGGAGTGGTGAAACTTGTCTTGTCTTCGTCTTCTTTTTTCATCTAGATTTGGTGATATCCAGAGAAACAGTCGAGGAGGGAAAACCTCTGGCATTTGGCTGCCTTGTCGACGGAGGCATCTATTCTTGGCAATGGGAAAGGGTCTTTTTTGCAAGCTTTGTTCAGATCTGTGAAATCTATGCACATTCTCATTTTGCCATTCTTCTTTGGTACCAGCACTACATTTGTGAGCCATTCTGAATACTTGACTTCCCTGATGACTTTTGCATCTAGCAATCTTTGCACCTCCGCCTTTGCTGCCAGGATTCTGTCCTCTGACATTTTTCTCTGCTTCTGCTTTTTTGGCCTCATGTTTGCATTGATATCCAGTTTGTGCTGTATGATATCCTTGCTGACTCCCTAGAGGTCAGAGGCTGACCAGGCAAAGATGTCTTTGTTCTTTACTAGAGTTTCCATGAGCTCTTGCTCCTCTGCTTTGCTCAATTCTGAGCTGATTGTTACTTTTCTGTCTGGTAACTCCTTTTCTAGAGGGATCAGCTTTGTTTCTTCCTGATCTGCCATATCTGTTTTTCCTCTAGGCATATCTAGAGGCTCTAGTTCTTTATCTGCCGACTCGACTGCATTGATGTTTCTTTGGGTTCTATAGATTGCTTTTTCTATGTTTCTTGCTTCTTTCTGGCTGCCTCGGACTATGATAATACCATGGAGTGCTGGTATTTTCATGCACAAGTAAGCCATATGTAGGGCTACGTTGAATTTGGTTGTGAATCCTCTACCCAAGATTGCATTGTATGGGTAATACAGATCGACGACGTTGAAGGTTATGTATTCGGTTCTAGCATTTGCTTGGGTTCCAAACGACACTGGTAGTCATATCTTTCCTAGTGCTTGTATCTGCTTGCCTTCGAATCCTATCAAAGGGGATTCGGAGGGCTATAGTTGATTCCTGCTAAGCTTCATTTGGTCGAAGGTATTTGCAAATATGATGCCTGCTGAGCTGCTAGTGTCAATCAACACTCTGCTTATCTCCCATGCTGCTATGTTTGTTTTGATCACCATTGCGTCTGTGTGAGGGTAGCTTTCTAGCTAGAGATCTTCTTCTGTGAAGGTGATTGGGACTCTGGACAATTCTGTGTATTTTGCTGGGCCCTGGACTGCTACATTGTTTACCAGGCGTAGGTGATTCTTTTTCTGCTTTTTCGTTTGAAACTCCATTGATGATCCTCCGGCGATTGGCAGTATCATGCCCCTTGTTGGCAGTGCTCCATGAGGGTTGACTTGGTTTTCTGGGTTTGGCTCATTTTTTGGTGTTGGGGGTTGGTTGTGAGGTGGTGGCGGGGGCAGTTGTTGCATTTGCTGCTGTTGCAACGGATACTCGAACCTGCTTTGGTTTTGTGGCGGTTGGTTTGTTTCGAGGTAGGTTATGTGGGGAGTTTTTGGGTTTATGTAGGTCAGGCTTGCCTCCGACCTATAGTTGCCTGCTGGATGCTGATGCGAGGGCGCTGACCGCCATGCTGGTAGGAATTCTGGGTAATAGGCGGAGGCCAGTGTGGAGGGATGTATTTGGTTTGTGTTTAGCGCTGGGTACATCGGGCAGTACTGCTGGTGGCCAGTTGTGTAGGTGTTGTTGACCTCTCTTGCGTTCTGCTGTGCCGGAGGTTGGGCGGTCTGCTTGTTCTTCATTCTTTCCTATGTCTCCTTTGTCTCCAGACAATCTTTGGTGTTGTGCCCTGCGCTTTCGCCGTGAAAAACGCAATATTGCCTGCGTTGCTTCTGGCTGTTGTTTTTGTTCCAGTTTTTGCCTTGGTAACCTTGCCGACCTTGGTTCCTGGTCTGGGTCTCCGGCCGTGCTGGCGCTTCCAGTTGCCCTTGCTCGGGGTGAGGTTGACCCTCGATGCTGAGCACTTGCCCCTGGCCTGGTTTCTGATTTGATGCATTCTGGTTCGTATAGGTCTTCTGGGGGTTTTTGCTGCTGTTTTGTTGTCTGTTTTGACCCTGCTCCTCCAGCCTTTTCCGGAGGTCATTATCTGATCTGCAGTATTTCTCAAACTCGTCATATAGCTGTTGTATGGAAGTTGGTTTCTTTCTTGCTAGGTGTGCTGCGAATGGCCCGATTCGGAGGCCTTTGATCGCTGCTTCAATGGCTATTTCATCTGGGACATCTGGTGCCTTCGCCTTTAGTTGCACGAATTTCCGAAAGTAATCGTGTAGTGTCTCTCCCTGCATTTGCTTGCACTGGAACAGATTTGTGGAAGTGAGCGACTGTGCTGCTAGCCCCTTGAAGTTTGCCAATATCTTGTCCCAGAGGTTCTCCCAAGAATAGACTGTGCTTGGTTTGAGCATAGAATACCAAGCCAACACGTCGCCTTCGGCTGCAATGACAAATGACTTTGCCAAGACGGCATCGTCTCCGCTGACGGAGGCTACTGCTGCCTCGTAACTCATAATGAACTGATGGGGGTCTGTCTTTCTGCTGAACTTTGGTAGTGTGATTGGCTTGTACGCCGTTGGCCATGGCGATTGTTGTATGCCTTCAGAGAGTGGGGACTTGGGGTCGATAGGCCTCCGCATTGCCTGAGATGGCATCATGGTTGGGCTAATCACTGGCGGAGGCATGTTTGCGGTTGGTGAGGCTGCGGAGGCTGGGATCGCGGAGGTTGATGCTGGTACTGCATGCTGCATACTTAGCATCTCGGCATGTAGGACTGCCAACTGCTGCCTTATTTCTGCTGCTTGTGCTAATGCTTGAACAGCTTGCTGATTAGCTGCGAACGCTGCTGCCATTCTGTCCCTCTCTTGTTGCGCTTTTTGCAACTGTGCTTGCAGCTGTTGGAGTTCTTGCTCGGGTGTTGTGGCTGAGTTTGGTTGGGCCTTCGGATCTTGAACTTCTGGTTCTTGGGGTTCCAGTGGTTGACCCTGGGTAGCTGCTCTAGTGTCATCCTCCACAGTGGAGGTTGCATAGGTGCTATGAGCGGTGTGCCTAGGCCTTCCTCTCTGACCCGAGGTCGTTGTTGCTCTGGTGGTGGTTTTTCTTTTTCGTGCCATCGTTGGTTTGTCTTGGCCAAAACACGGTGGGCGCCAATGTTGAAACTAGCAGTCTCAGACAATGCGGTGAAGGCAGGGGCCTCCGCCCGCTAGGCGCTGCTCTCGGGCGGAGGCTAGGGAAACAGGCACCACAAGTGAGCGAGTAAAGAAATGGCACGTAAAACTAGGGTTTCATTAATGCATTTGCCAACCATCCGCACGGTTACAAGTGTTCCCTATTTATAGGGCTCAACTACCTCCTGACAGAATTTATTACAATGCCCCTCAACTGCTACAGTACATTCCTAGAATATTCTGCCACTGGTCTCTTGTTTGCGGGGCAATCCTGCCACACTGTCTCCAAGTAACGGGCCTCCATAAGCGGCCGGCCCACCGTGCCGCGATCTTTGGCCCAAAGGCCTGGGTTCCCGATACTGGCCTCCGTCTTCGGGGGCGCGCCGTCGCCTCGGCGGGTCTCCGTCAGTCCAGTCGGAGACATCGTCCGTATGTCTCCACCCGGCCGTGCGGCGACTGTGGTTCCCAACGCTGGCCTACGTCTTTGGGGGCGTGCCGTCGCCTCGGCGGGTCTCCGCCGGTCTGGTCAGAGACGTCAACCGCGGGTCTCCGCCCGGCCACGCGGGGGCCATGCTGGCGCGCTCGCGCGGACCACGGGCGCCTGCGCTTGAGTACCTGCACACACTTAGGCAAGATCGTTTGTTTAATTAGTTCAGAGGTAAGGCGGCCTCCGCCCTCATCACCGGACATGCCCAAGAGCCGAAGCGGGGCGACGTCCGCATGAGCATAGGTCGGAGATGTCTGCGCCTGGCCTAGGCAGAATTTGCGACAAGTTCGCTGAGCCTCGTGCAGTGCCCTACGAGCATAGCCAGGAAAGTTCCTTCAGTCAGCGCCAGGTCTCTGCCCTAACACGGTCGAAGACGCCTTGGCGACACCTCGCTGTCGGAGGCCTTCATCACCCGCCGAAGCCGTGTTACAACATCAGGGATGCCCTCAGGGAAGGGGGTACTAGGCTATATATATAGGGGTCGTCATCAATTCTGAGCCCTCGGATCAAACCAACATTAAGTAACGGCGTAGATTTAATCCTTAAGGCAGTGGAAGAGTCCACGTCGAAGGGGAGAGCGATTGGGTTCTATAGCAGGCCGGTCGGCCTATGGGCTGGGCCGGCCAACCCACTTCCGTGACTGTTCGAGCCCAACTTCGGTGGTTTGCCTTCTTGAGTGTTCTAGAGTCTTCCCACGCTGTTTCTGCGGCGGAATTCCATGATTTCCTTTGACGAATAGGCCCCCCTTGGTGGTTTTCTGGATAAACCCTGCTGAAAACACAGATTCACCAAAACTCGTAGAATTTATTTGTTTAAACCTCTATGCCTATGTTTGGTGATGGAATTAAGCATATATGCAGGCTATGTTGACGGTTTATAATTTATGTTAGTGACCATCAATAGTTTTCTTTGGTATGTTTTTATATTCTGGTAATCTTTCTTACCATAACAGGTCTACTCACTATGATGAAGTTGAGATATTTCTTGTGGCAAGCACCAAATAGCATGGGTGAGTTACCTTGAGTTGAAAATTATTTTGGTGTACCCACAATATCTTTTTTGCACTATGAACAAATGGTTCAATAATTTAGATTCTATCATACACATGTCCAGAGGTTAATGATGTTTACTAAGTGAGATGATAGAGAATTTAATATTTTTCTGTGTTTAATACATGTCCATGTTAGATGAACAAGTAAAGAAAGAATGTGTGCGTTTGTTTATTAGAGGCTAATTATTAATGTTGTGTAGATATTTTGGATTAGGTTTTTACAAGGAATACCTCCAACATACTCAAAAGTAATAAAATCTATTTTCCAACATACAAGTTCACCATCATTACTATTTGACATAATGCTGGCACCCCTAGAATTTATTGACAAACAAAATTTGATAGTAAACTATACTTCCCTCTATGCACCTAGAACATAATAAGGATGATTTTTCATGTTTTCCTATCTACATCCATCACAAATATGTGAACCCCATCTAGAAGATGTCCCTATTCTATAATGGCAACAACTTTGATATAGCAAGGAAATGATAATGGAATCATTCTTCTCATGTGCTATGCAACATACAACCATTCAAGGAGCCTTTCCTATCTCCTACACTACCATTGAAGGTGGGCACAGATCAAGGATTCATTCATGTTTCAACTTAATTAACTAAGTTGTTAGTTTGAGTTAGTCAAGTTAAAAATAGTTAATTAAGTTGAACTACATTAGATCCATCCATACCTACTAATAAAGGCACCTTCTCTTAGTCCATTAGCAATTTTCCACGAGTAGATGTGTACCGATGTTACGACCATGAACTCAACATTAAAGAACTAGACCAAGTGGAAGTGGGAAGAGATAGCTAGATGGGAAATGAAATAGATGGGCCTTTTGTAGGTGTAGAGGTAAAGTTCAGTTTGAAATAGGCACAGGCATAGCCATCCACTGGCGGAGCCAAGTGCAGGCTAGACTGGGCTCCGGCCCCCCTTGCTATCCAAGATTAATTAAGGTTTACTCTTATATGTATATAATTGCAAGTCTAAACTGTCCATCTAGAGAGCAAGGTATTCTAAGCTTGCCTTCTTTGCAAAGTGAGCATATAAATCAGTAGTTGTTTCATCTATCTTTAGCAAGTACTAGCTGATCGACCATAAAACTATGATCAATCTGACCAATTTGGCCCCCCTTGATTGTGATTCTGGCTCCGCCATTGTAGCCATCCATCACCGTTCAGGTGCACAGTTGTACATGATATATCTCGGTGGTGTACTTGAGTTAGCAGGTATCCAAGATCATCATGCTCTTAGAGCAATGTGGTCTTGGTTACCTACCATGGGATACTTCTTATTATTAGAATTTCTAGATCTTAGACGCACCACCTAGCTATATCATGTGCAGCCCTACCACGGAGCAATGGATGATTGTGCCTAACTCCAGCTAGACTCTGCCTCTGAATGTCTATCTAGTTGATTTCTAGTCTGGATGTATCTTGTCACTTTTACTTGGTTTAGTTCTCAAATGATATGCTCATATGTGTGGCATACGTCTAGACTTACTTGTCATAAATTAGAGCACAACTTACAAGAAAGGTGCCTGGCCTACAAGAAAAGAAAGTCCTATACAAATGATAGTGCTCTATTTCTTAGCCTTTAAGAGGAAGATTAGATCTATTAAAAACATATTGTGTCTTCATTATGATTCTATAATAGATGGTAGGTCTTAGACGGGGATCACATAACTTAGGTGGTTTTGGAAGGGAAACACAAAAATTCATCCCTACACAATTTTGGGTGCACAAAGAGAAGGTAGTGCAATGTCTGATTTTTTTTGTTAATCCAAAGGCCTCTTATGCATTACACTGGTTTTTAGCCAGCCACTGATATGTGCTTGATACACTTTTAGGATATACGCTTAGGATTGCACCAATCGGACTATATGCAAGATTCTGAAACCAATTTACTACTATAAATTGAGTGCAACACTATTTCATCATCCTCTCCTGGCCTTGGCTCCCTTTTTAGTGAACTTCACAAGTCCATTTACTATCCATTCTTCCTCTGTCATGGCATAATTATCCTGCTTTGTTTTCTTTGGTAAGTTTTTATATTTTGGTTGTCTTTTTTACCATAACAGGTCTACTCACTATGATGAAGTTGAGATATGTCTTGTGGCAAGCACCAAATTGCATGGGTGAGTTAGCTTGAGTTGAAAATTATTTTGGTATACCCACAACATCTTTTTGCACTATGAACAAATGGTTCAATCATTTAGATTCTATCATTCACATGTTCATAGGGAAATGATGTTTACTAAGTGAGATGATAGAGAATTAATATTTTTTCTGTGTTTAATATGTGTTCATGTTACATGAACAAGGAAAGAAAGAATGTGTGTGTTTGTTCATTAGAAGCCAACTATTATTGTTGTGTAGATATTTTGGATTAGGTTTTTACAAGGAATACCTCCAACATACTCAAAAGTAATAAAACCTATTTTCCAACATTCAAGTTCACCATCATATTTGGTTGCTCACTCCGTATTTGTCACTCTAATATACTCCCTCCGTCCTATAATATAGCGGATGTTTCTTTGTCCTAAGTCAACAAATTTAATGTTTTACTAAAACTATAGAGAAATATATAAAATTCTACCACATCAAAAAAGTAAGTTATAAAAATACAGCGTTACACAGCAAACGACAACTGCCATTTCATCACGTTGCTCTGTCTCGGACTACTCTTGCACCCGACATCGCTCTTCTTGCCGAGTTTCCTCACGGTGGTCGACTCGTATGTAAGCACACCAGTGGTTCGCGTTGCTGTCATATATCTTATGAGCGATGAGGGGGGCGTCAGTGTCGTGGTGCCGGGTCGCCTTGGGAGTTGGGACGGCTGCATGGGTCCGTCCATGCAGGTCGGGCGGCCAAAAAATACAAGCCTGTTCGGTTGGCGGGTTCGTATCATTGTTGGTTCGTGAAGAAGTACTGCTGGCTGGTTTGTGTGAGAGAAAAATACTGTTCCGGCTCGAAATTTACGATCGTTTACGACAAGCCACAGCCAAACGAACAAGCGCGCCGGCTGCTGCATGCTTCGATGGCTTTGGTTCGTCCGGACAGCAGCCTGGGATCCTTGTGTTCGCTCTGATATATACTCCTCCCGATGACACTCATGACTTATCAAGCCAAGACGGTGACAAGCTAGGGCCGTTGCTTGTCAAGCTCTCAGCAGACACCGTACCCTGTCTCTCTATCACATGGATGCAAAGTAAATCAATATATACATGGACAAATTCGCATAGAAGTATGCTTCAATTTGCTCAGTTCAGGGGCTAGCTAGCTCTCAATTTTCCACCATCCAAAATCCCAATGTTACGTCAAAATCTGAGGCAGGGAACATCGCTTGAACATTATTTCAAAACAAGAATCTATCTCACATGGCGGAGTGGCGTACTACGACCTCGCAGATAGACGATGCCAACACTGCACAAAGTACACACGCCATTCAGGGACCCAGAATCGAGACACGCCTCTAATGTACGATTAGAGATGCGGGTACAAAGGACGTGTCTCCGATGAGTTGTCACACATGGCCAGTGGACGGAAGGTGAATGTGATGAGACCTCATTATCAGGTCTCTGCTAATGAGGACAACTATCAGAGATGTGTTCCACTATAACTTGTCTGTGATATAAGAACCTTGGACACACACACAAAAAAAAATATATCAATCTTGGTGACTTGACGAGTCAAGTCCAAAGACTCTCCCGTCAAAACCCCCCGTCCCTCCCCGCTCTCTCTTCCGTCACAGATGTGTTCACATCGGTGTGGCTATACGCATCACTGATGTGTTCACTTCAGAGACAAAATACAAGTGACGTTTTTTTTCTGAGTTTCTGATGACCATCTAGAAGCGTCTCTAATCTGCGAGTCTAAGGTACTGAGTATTTCCTTTCCACTTTGTCCTTAACAATATCAAATTCCCTTCTGAACCAAAACTTGTATTACTCTTTGTTTTGTGCTTGCTGATTGACAAAGCAGTTCTTAAGTGTGAAGCAAGAAAGAAAAGGAAGAAATAAATGAATGAACAACTCTTAACTGAACTTGCATGTGTTGGGTACCCTGAAATTGGAGTCCTCAAATACGAGCCAATGAGCAGCACCTACGAGCCAGAGCATTGGTAACCATGTAGTTTTTGAATGTGATCTCAGTAGCAGATTATAAACTGGAATTCTTAGGCCATTTGATAATTAGTAGACTAAACTACTACCACAGTTTTGGTTGAGTACCCTGCAGGTTTTTAGGTAACAACAAAGGATTTCCAGCTTCAACTCCTTTTTTTCCCCAAAGATTGCATCAATTCAACACTAATTCACAAAAGGTGACGTCCCTCTACAGGTTTAACATGCCAACAACAAGCTCTCAAAAGAAAGGAACATGACAATTGAAATGTTATTCGTAAGCAGTATCGAACCACTCCACATGTTAGATATATACAATTTATTTTGTTCATAGGAAGCATTTCCAATTATTAAGTGTGGTGTCATATTTTGTTTAGTGTGCGCTTAAGCCCTTTGTCCTAGTTGCGGTAGTAGCGTTTGCCTTTGCAAGGCATGGTTCAACAGTTGATGAAAATGGAAGTATGGAGATTATAGATGACGAAGAAGATTAAAGGTAGTGTATTGTATATTTGATTATATTTTCACTGAATCATTATCCTTTTAAAAAAAAGTTGAGTCATTTGTTTGCCTTTTCATTTAGCCCGTTGAATAGTAAGGATCTTATTAAAGACTTGAAGTCAAATGGTGTATTTTGTCTATTCTAGCACTCTTTTCTTAGTGCTACACCAAATAGTAACCAATATTATTAATGGGCTTCTTCATTATGGCAAATACTTTTTATCACTTCCTTATCCTCACACCCGCTCAATTTTACTCTAGCTTCACCACTGTCTAGTCCTACCCATAAACATGGAGCAATATAGATTACTTAGGATTCATGACGCCCCTTGCATTTTTTGAGTTTAACATTTTATTATTAGGTTCTGAGTTTAGTTGAAGTTGTGTTTTTGCAAAACATGACTGTACTTCTACATATGGGCTGGTTAAAACATTCAAACTTCCTTAAATTGGAGAGAGCTTTCATGTACGAACTTAAATTGGAGAGAACTTTCATGTATGAATTCAATTGCGGTCTAAATTTGACATAGATAATCTTCAAGACATGTTCTAGATTTAAGTGAATTATAATGCAAGTTGATTGCATCTACAAATTTACTAGTACACATAATAAACTCTGATACACAGGACGTGTATATCCAAATTCAACATTGTCGTTCATGGATGGCGCCGTACGAAAGGTTTAGAGCGCATCTTTCGTACGGCGCATCGCATCACGACCTCATCGTCGTGTAGATGCAAGCTGCAGTATGACTCTTCCGACATATTTGTATGCTAAATGTAATCTTATTAATCAATCAACAAAACAGCTACATTGAATAATCGAACCTTTGTCTTGTTTCCCTCCAATTTCTCAAATCCAAAAATATAACAGGATTCCCATTAATTTGCTAAAACATCCCTATCAGTCTCACCGCGTACTGCTGGTAATATATGGATTTCAATATAGTCAAGGCCGAGTTCCATGTCCTTTGCATGAACCGGAAGTTTGAGGCATGCATTAGAAATGTTGTCGCATGCTCTTTCACATCACGGATGGCCGACTGACAACATGATACTTTTCTCTAAACTATCCCAAGAAATAATTCACAACATCCATGCCCATTGTTCATGCATATCACCATGTATGCACCAACAATTCCTTGTGATTTGTCGTTCACTGGATTCCCATCATTAGTACTTTCCACCGTGGGACGTTCCGCCGCACGCCAAGGTTGGCGGCCACACGCCTCAAGCAGCCGCACAGGTCCACTCGCTCACAATGCTCCGGCCATGCACTTGTCGTCATGGGCGGACCTATAGTTGTGCCCGGGTATTTCTGGGCATACCCAACATTTTTGGAAAAATTTAGTAGTTCTTAGAGGTATATACATGTACAATATAGTTAAGGTCTTAAAATTGTGACTCTTCACTATTTTTTGCCAGTAATTCGCATCTAACTGAAAAGCAGCCCACGGGCCACACCTAACCAGACGGCCCAATGGCCCATCTGGCCTTCCCACTCTCTAATCTCTAATTCTCCACTCCCCAAACCCATCAGGAGGCTGCCGTGGGGGTAGGGCAGCCAGCAGCTTGTAACGTTCGAGTTCGACGGACGCGGAATCGCGCCGCGCCGCCGCCAGGCCGCCCGCCCGCGCGGCCGCTCGCGGCGCCGGCGCCCCCCGTCCCCCCTGCCGCCCCGCTCCCCCCTTCAGCTGCGGAGCCAAAGCTGCCGCTCGGCACGACCCGAGCCGCAGGAGCCGGCGAGCCCGACTGCTCCAGTACCTTGATTTGATTTTTTCGTTCAGAGGTAATCAAAATTCAAATCCCTTTGGCCTTTGCTATGTTCAGAGGTAATCAAAATTCAAATGTCTTGGCTCTTGTGAACTTTTTATGTTGTTCATCCAAATATTTTCTTGCCATGGGCATACCCTGCTCTAAAATCCTGGGTCCGCCACTGCTTGTCGTCGAACACTCGACTGGAGAGGAGAGCCTTTGGCGGCGCCATGAACTCCTGCCATGTCTCCGTGAGCATCTTCATTCACAGTATACGCGAGGTTGCACGCGCCGCTGAAGGCCGTGCGCGGACGGACGGTGGGAGCTCTGCGTCGTTCGCGGCCAAGCTCACCGTCGTCCTATCGCCGACGCCGTGGCGCGACGAGCTCGATTGGGTGGCGTTTGGCGGCACGTACGACTTCACGTACATGGTGAAGATACTCACAGGCGGACGGCCACTGCCGGAGACATGGCACGAGTTCATGGTGCAGGCAAAGGCTGATCGGCTGAGCCACAACCAGGCAAATCCTAGTAATTAGAGGCAATAGGTGTCAGAAACCTGATCGGCTGTTGGACCAGCCAATGGTCAAGAGATGAGGGCTGAACCGTACGTCTGGGGCCTACAGAAACAAGCAACGATACAAAGGGCAGCACCAACGGAGGTCATCATCGTGGAAACGACCAGACGGCCATCCCGGCGGCGGTGAGCTTAGGCTCGAGGCAAGCTCTTGCTCGATTCTATCCCCTTTACCCTTTCTTCTCTTCCTCTAGTCCACCAAAGTACCCGAATACTCCTTGAACCTTCCAAAAACTAGTTTGCTTTGTTTGTATTTCTGTGGAGTGAATCAGTAATCTGGTATATAGTTTTTCTTTCATGAGTGCCATCAGGTATTTATTGTAGGATTTAACGATGTTTTTTTAATGGTAGGCGACAATGTCTCTGCAGCGAGGCGTCTATGGTGACTTCATCAATTTTGACATTTGCCGATCCAACTCATTTCTTTGAAGGTGCTCATATGGAGAGATGATATATGCATGTGTCTATACGATGAGTGTGCACTTGTGTATATGAGTGTATGTGTTTGTACTATAGATCTCGAAAAAAAATGTAAATAAAGGGATCGGTGGTTAAAAGCAACCTTCGGAGCTCGAGGTGCTGTCCAATGCAGGGGAGGCGAGCAATGGAACCACGTAGGATGGATAGCCCAGCTTGTCAGCCAGAGACAGAGTACAATAGATGAAAAAGTGAAAGAATAGGAGGAAATAAAGGAAATGGTCGACCCTTGGCTCCAACCGCTAGGTGGCTTCCAGACGGTGGCGAGGTGCAGACCGTAGAATAGTGCTCTCTTAGTCTCTATTTTAGATTATAAGTCTTTTCACTTTTATCTGAAGTCATTTTTAATTACTTTAATCAAATTAATTGTCAAATATGTTGACATTTGCAACTTGTCTTGAAAATGTTGATATTTTTTAAACAAAATAAATATGTTACCGATGCAAGTTTGAAGCTTAATCTCTACTATAATGGACTAATCAAAATTATACTAGGTCTCCCTAAAAAAACGTCCCCTGCTAAGAGCCTCCAACCATTGTGCACCCAGCAAAATGCACATAGGAATTCATCTCCATTAAAATCTGAAGGGCTAATAAAACACCCAAACCAAATATGTGGCCATTGTTTAATGTTCGATGCCAGGCTTTCAACGCAGCCGCATCCCACGCGCCCTCCGCATCATCACACGAGGCTTCAAATGCGCTCCAATCTCCGACATCCTTGCCCAGCGCCCGCAGCCACGGTTCGATCGCTAAGGTCGTTTTCTTCTTCACGTCTATTATTCGCTGGAGCAGCCGGCGTGGAGGGCCGCTCCTGCTTCTTCCTCAGGCAGCAGCCGGGAAGCAGGCCGGCCGCGTGGGGGCACCAGCCGCGGGCGGAGGCCATCGCCGGCCGTGTGCTCAGGGCCGCTAGCATGGCTGGCAGTGAGGAGAGGCCGGGATGGCCATGAGCGGAGGCCATGCGTGGCCACGGTGCAAGGCCGCGCTGGGAGATGGATCCATCACTGCCATGTCCTATAGAGGTAGCCACAAGAAGGATATGGGTCGTTGTCGAAGGAAGCCCATGCCCTCCTCCATCCCCAGCGCTTCCTAGCAGTCCTGCCCCTTGAAACCCTAGACCAAATCATCTAATTTCTTTGGAGAGAATTCCTTATTTGACACCGAACAAATGATCCGTTCCTTTCTTGGCCCTCAAAAAATTTCCGTTCCCTATTTGACACCGAGTTCATCTTTCATTCCTCATATGACATTCCGTTGGATTCTCCATCCGTGAACCGTTAACTGCCATGTGAAAAGACGATTTTGCCCCTGTGGGCCCCACCACCCTTCTCCCTCCTCTTCTCCCCTTCTCCCTCCTGTCCGCCCACGATGGAGCGTGTGATGCGGCTCCTGGAGCGGGAGGCGGCGTCGACCAAGCAGCGGGAGATGATGAAGATGCTGGAGTCGCTGGTCCAGTAGACCAAGGAGCTAGAGCAGGCCAAGATCGATCTCGAGGAGGCCAGGCTCGAGGTCGCCGCGCTACGGCATCAACAACAGCAGGGCGAGGCCGCCGCCACCGGGCCGGCCACGCAGGCGCAGACACAGACACAGCAGCAGTGGAGCATCATGGACCTCATGTTCGGCGGCATGGACGAGGAGATCAACAGTCTTCGTGCCAGGCTCCGCGCGTCGGCGTAGGACGAGGAGCGGAGCCGGAAGGCGGCGGACGAGCTCACCGCGGCGCTGTCCGCGGTCAGCAGGGAGGCTAAGCAAGTCAAGGCGTGGCTCTACGACGTGCAGGATGAGCTGGAGGCGGCCCACGCTGAGCGCGACCAGCTCTGGGGCCTCCTCCAGGGCGCCGAGGTGGAGCTGTGGTCGGCGACCGAGCGCGTCGACGCGCTCACCGCCGACTAGAAGGACGCCGCGGACGGGTGGCGCGCTAGGGAGAAGGCGCTGCTGGAGCGCGCGCGTGGCGTGGAGGAGGAGGCCGCCGCCGTGCGAGCGGAGAGCGCCGCCGAGATCGACGCGGCGCGATGGGCGCTCGCCGACGACAACGCCGCGCTGCGCCGTGTGCTGGAGCAGGCGGTCGAGGAGGCTAACGCGGCCACCGATGCGCTCGAGGCCGCGATCGGCGACAACGCCGGACTGCAGGAGGCCGTCGCGGAGAAAGAGCACGCCCTGGAGGCTCTGCGGCGGGAGAATGAGGGACTCAGGGCCAGCGAGACCGTGGCCAGGGAGCGCGCCGAGGAGCTCTAGGGCCAGCTCGCGGCGGCAAGGAAAGAGCGGGAGATCCCGCTGGTGGAGAAGTGGAAGAGGGAAGACGCGCAGGGCAAGCTGGGCGCCGGAATGTTCCTGGACTCTGGGAGGAAGAGGAGAGGGAGGGAGGAAGAGGAAGGAAGGGGCGTGCTGCTTATACGGGCGCGAACAGGAGGGAGAAAGGGAGGAGAGCAGGGAGAAGGGTGGTGGGGCCCATAGGGGCAAAATTGTCTTTTCACGTGGCAGTTAACGGTTCACGGATGGAGAATCCAACGGAATGTCATATAAGGAATGAAAGATGAACTCGATGTCAAATAGGGAACAAAAATTTTTTGAGGGCCAAGAAAGGAACGGGTCATTTGTTCGGTGTCAAATAAGGAATTCTCTCATTTCTTTGGCCGCCTCCAATCCATACATCCATATTGGTATGTTCTTTCTCTTTTCTTGTTGATTTTATTTTATTTTGGATCCAGATATAGGCGTGCTGTTTTGGTCAATTACGCAAAATTGGATGGTGCTTTTGAAGTGAGAGGATCAAAAGAGAACAATCTAAGATGGGCGAGGACGTAGGAGATTGGAGCGCATTTGAAGCCTCGCGTGATGATGTGGAGGGCGCGCGGGATGCGGTTGTGTTAGAAGCCTGGCATCGAATATCAAACAGTGGCCATCGGATTTGGTTTAGATGTTTTATTAGCCCTTTATTTTAATGGAGACGAATTCCTGTGTGCATTTTGCTAGATGCACAATGATTGGAGGCTCTCAGCAGGGAATGTTTTCCTGGGGGACCTAATATAATTTTGATTGGTTCATTATTATAATACCCCAAGAATCACACAACAACAAAGCCTTTTAGTCCCAAGCAAGTTGGGGTAGGCTAGAATTGAAACCCTACATGAGCCCCTAGTCACGGTTCAGGCATGCCAATAGCTGTTTTCCAAGCACTCCTATCTAAACAAGGATCTTTAGGTATATCCTAACCCTTTAAATCTCAATTTATTGCCTCCCCCATGTCAGCTTCGGTCTTTCTCTACCTCTCCTCACATTGGTATGTCGACTTAGAACCCCACAATACACTGGTGCCTCTGAAGGTCTCTTTAGGACATGGCCAAACCACCTCAACCGATGTTGGACAAGCTTTTCTTCAATTGGTGCTACCCCTATACGGTCACATATATCATCATTCCGAACTCCATCCATCCTTGTATGACCACAAATCTAACGCAACATACACATTTCCACGACACTCAGCTGTTGGACATGTCGTCTTTTTGTAGGCCAACATTCTGCTCCATACAACATAGTGGGTCTAATCGCCGTTCTATTAAACTTGCCTTTAAGCTTTTGTGGTACCCTCTTGTCACATAGAATGCCAGATACTTGGCCCCACTTCATCCACCGTGCTTTAATCCTATGGCAAACGTCTGCATCAATATCTCCATCCTTCTGCAGCATCGAACCTAGATAACGGAAGGTATCTTTCTTAGGCACCACTTGACCTTCCAAACTCACCTCTACCTCCTCATGTGTAGCATTGCCAAAGTCGCATCTCATGTATTCTGTTTTAGTTCGACTTACTCTAAAACCTTTGGACTCAAGGGTCTGCCACCACAACTCTAGTTTCCTATTTACTACTGCCTGGCTTTCATCAATTAGCACTACATCGTCTGCAAATAGCATACACCAAGGGATATCCCCTTGAATGTCCCTAGTCACTTCATCTATTACCAAGGCAAAGAGATACGGGCTTAAGGCTGACCCTTGATGAAGTCCTATTTTAATCGGGACGTACTCAGTGTTACCATCATTTGTTCGGACATTAGTCACGTTATTGTTGTACATGTCCTTGATGAGGGTAACATACTTTGTTGGGACTTTATGTTTGTCCAACGCCCACCACATAACATTCATTGGTATCTTGTCATAAGCCTTCTCCAAGTCAATGAAAACCATGTGTAGGTCCTTCTTCTCCTCCCTAAACCGCTACATAAGTTGTCTTATTAAGAAAATTGCTTCTATGGTTGACCTTCCGGGCATGAAACCGAATTGGTTCATAGATACCCGTGTCGTTCCTCGCAATCGATGCTCAATAACTCTCTCCCATAGCTTCATCGTGTGGCTCATCAATTTAATTCTCCTATAATTAGTGCAACTTTGGATGTCTCCCTTGTTCTTGTAGATTGGTACCAATATGCTTCTTCTCCACTCCTCAGGCATCTTATTCGATCGATAGATATTGTTGAACATCTTCGTTAGCCATACTATGGCTAAATCCCCGAGACACCTCCACACCTTGATCAGAATACCATCAGGGCCCATCGCTTTACCCACTTTCATCCTCTTCAGAGCTTCTCTAACATCCTGCACTTGGATCCTACCACAAAGCGCCTATTGGTGTCATCAAACGAGTCGTCCAACCGAACAGTGGAGTTTTCATTCTCTCCATTGAACAACTTATCAAAATACTCTTGCCATCTATATCTGATCTTATCCTTCTTCACCAAGAGCTGCTCTCTCTCATCCTTAATGCACTTAACTTGGTTGAAGTTCCTTGTCTTCCTATCACGAGCCCTAGCCATCCTATTGATGTCCTTCTCTCCTTTCTTCGTATTCAGATGTTGGTAAAGACCCTTGTAAGACCGCCCCTTCGCCTCTCCCACCACTCATTTTGCAGTCTTGTTTGCCACCTTGTACTTCTCTATGTTGTCTACACACCGGTCCTAGTACAAGCGCTTGTAACATTCCTTCTTTTCCTTGATAGCCTTTTGCACATCTTCATTCCACCACCAAACGTCTTTGAAGTCGCATCCACTTCCTTTGGTCACTCCAAGTACCTCGGCCGCAACCTTACGAATGCATGTTGCCATCTTCTCCCACATATTGTTTGCATCGCCTTCGTCCTTCCAAGGGCCCTCTTCAATAACTCTTTCCTTGAAGACCTTTGATGCCTCCCCTTCTAGTTTCTACCACTTTGTTCTTGCAATCTTGGCTTGTTTAACCCTATGAGCTCGTACCAGAAAGCAGAAGTCAGGCACCACTAGCATGTGCTAGGAAACCACGTACTCACCAGGTAACACCTAACAATCCACACAAGCACATCTATCCTCACAAGCACGTGTAAGAACAAAGTCAGTCTGACTAGAGGAATGTCCGCTCCTAAAGGTTACCAAATGAGGCTCTCTTCCTAAAGAAAGTGTTAGCTATCATCATAATATTATTTTTATTGTGGGTCAAGTGTTTATTAGTAAAGGTTGACTAGAATTAAGGAGAGACAAAAAATTTGACTTTTTGATCCATTGCTCGAATAGATGAATCGAGACCACCAATACATAGAGCTCTTCAAATACTTGTCGTTTGACTGTTCATTCGCTTTAATCGGACTGTGAATAATGAAGTTATGTTCATTCTTAGTTTTAAGAAGAAAAAAATTTAGAAAACATCACGTACATGATGGGGGGGGAGTCAATCCTCTCGTGCGTTTCCTCTCTTCCTGCCCGACGTTCTCTACTGCACAGAAAAAAAAAGAGAAGAGGGAGAAGGGAGAGGAAGGGAGGTTCTAGGGTTTGTTGTCGTCGTCGTCCGCCTCCGTCGTAGGCCACGGTGCCGTTCTTCCTTGGATTGTTGGTTAGACATCATCTCCTCTCATCGTTTTGCCCTCAAATTTCTTATTCCCTCGCTGTTCATGAGGGATATACCATGTTCGCCGTAG
The DNA here is from genome assembly GCF_019320115.1 of Miscanthus floridulus. NCBI lineage: Eukaryota > Viridiplantae > Streptophyta > Magnoliopsida > Poales > Poaceae > Miscanthus > Miscanthus floridulus. The sequence continues at coordinate 134,669,116 of NC_089588.1, forward strand.
ATCGGAATGTTGAGATGGTCATAGCGGCGTAGATCACTGTGAGGTGGAGAAGAGAAAGTAGGGAAGGAGTGGATCGCTGAGAACTTGTCGTCGTGTTCATTGTGGTTGACCTAGGTGAGATGCCAAATCCTAATCCCCTTCTTTGGAGCATGTTTCATGGATCGAATCATTTAATTGGAAGGGTTTAGTCAGAGTAATTCCCGAAATTGATCTCATTCACGTTCTGAATTTCTGTCAGACTAAGCAGTTTCAGATCATCACCGTTTTAGGGTATCTTAATAGCCTTAATAAATTTTACCGCTATGGACAAGGTTGTAGAGGACTTCAATACATTTCGTTTGACACCAGGATCACCCTCATAGCCTCATTATATTGAAAGATATGTTCATTTAAAGTATAGTGTTTTTAGGGACGAGATTTTTGGACAGTTCTGGATCTTATAACTTTTTGGTCCTTGTAATGGACGGATCTGAACTTGTGATCTAAACAAAAGTTGTAGGGAATTTCATAATATTTCCATATTCTTAGAGAACACTATTTTTGGATGAGTATGTATTCAGTTATGAATTTTAAAACCTTGCCGTCTTGTTTTGATTGTCAGAAAAGTTTAGTTATGTTAAGAGGATGTTTAGGCTATCTCTTTTGCCAAATCTTATTATATCTAAGTTGTAGATAATGGAGTTTTCTATCATCTAGTAAATTTTAAGAGTTTTTGAATATACGGTTAAAAGGCTATGAAAAAGAGAAGGGAGAGAGCTGCTGTCATGAACAGCAGCACAACTTATACGCTTGAACGGCGGGTTTGGGGGAATTCTAGTGTGTTATTTGTTGTTTGTACTTGTTGGTATGATGATGTTGGTACTGAGATTCGCTTGTGATCAGGTGGTTTGCCTTCACAGCATTCCTAACTCTTTCACTTGATTGTCGGTAAAGGCAAGTAAACGTGGCGTTGTGGTCCACATGCTTTATCTTTGTTGTTTGAATTGCCTCCACTAAATTTTCAGTATCTCACACTAGCCATATAATCTGAAATTTGAAGTTATTTGCTTTACATTGAAATATATTATTTCATATCTTGTGGTATTACCTTTGAATTATGAAGTATATGATATATGAAGTGCATATGTTGCAACATTTGTATTTGCACTTTTTCCGTTGATATGCATATGAAGAAACCGTAGCCAAATTGGTACGGTAAATACGGGTACAACAACGTACGTTGATGAGCAATGTGGTTGCAACAACGCATATTGATGAGCAATGTGGTTGCAGCCCTCACTCCCTCTTCTTGGGATGTGTGGGTTGAAGTGAAGTCATGCATTGCATTGCACTTGGAAGTTATATTTGTATTACTATGAAGCAGTTGATGTCTCTATTATTATGCTATTTAAACCTGATGCTTAATTGAACTGTGATTTGAATTACTTGGTTGAAGCAGTTTGCTTGCTGAGGTTTTCCATAAACCTCACATGCTTGTTCCCTCATCTCAGGTACATGAGCTTCAAGGATGCTTGGCGGGATGGGAGTAGCTGCATGAGCGCACACTTGTTGGCCTAAAGTTCAAACAAACACATTCGTTACAATATATTAGTTGGTTGTTGGAGATTTTTTTTGTACATTGTATTAAACACCTTAGTTTTGCTAGTTGTCTTTGAAGATACCTTTGTTTATGTCATTGTAGAAGACTTATTTAATGTTCAACTTAGATGACGTTTGTTGCTTCCGTGTTATCTGATGATGTGTTCTTGTTAGATTGTAGTGTGGTAATACTCCAGAAGGAAATTTATATTGTTGTTTTCTTCTGGGGTGTTATAATTATAGTAGAGATAAAATTACTTAATTAGCTAGCTAATAGCACTAACTATTATCTATATCTAGTTAACGGCGGTGAGCCTAGCCACGAACGTCGCTGAGCTCACTCCGTCCGTCCGCGTGCGCCGCGGAGCACGGCCTTCAGCGGCGCATAAGACTTCGCGTATATAGGACGTGATTGGTTGCCCGAATGAGACCGAGCCAGGCTCATGGGATGCAGCGTTTGGGTGTTTGGATGCCTGAGCAGCAGCTTGGGCCTGGTTGCACGCGTGCAAAAGCCGCCGCTCGGTATACTTGGCCATCGGGCCTGCCCGGCTCGGCACGGCCTGGGCATGGGCAAGGCACGGCCCGGAGGATGTCGGGCCGGCACGGCATGCCGTGCCTCCTGTGCCTTGCCGCTGCGGGCCTCGTGCCTTGCCATCAGCCCAAGCACGGGCCTGTGGGCCGTTTTTCGTGCCAGGCCAGCCCAAGGCCCACTACACCGACAGAGAGAGAGAGAGAGGGGGGGGGGGGGGGAGGCCAGGGCGCCAAGCTGTCGTTGTTGCTTCGAAAGGCCATGGACGACGCGACCTCTCCATCCGCGGAGGATGAGCAATGAGGAGGCCGGATCCATGGAGAACGAGGCCGGATCCGCGGAGGATGAGCGATGAGGAGGCCGGATCCGCGGAGGATGAGCGATGAGGAGGCCGGATCCACGGAGAACGAGGCCGGATCCACGCAGAGGAGGCATGTGGAGGAGCAGCAGCGCGTGGCAGTGAGGAGGAGGTGGCCACCGTCGGCGGAGGCGGGTTGGAGTGGAGGTGGGATTCGGCGAGCCGCGGGGAAGCAGGAGCTCGAGGCGTCGGCGGCCGGCGTGGCGGAGCTCGAGCACGCCGCGCTCACACCCAAGGCGCGGCCTCGTGGAGGGACGGGAGGAGAGGAGCCCGAGGCAGGTCACGGATGGCCACCGTGGCATTCTACAGCTTGTGCACGGGGAGGAGGTGGGCGGCTGTAGGGCGGAGAAGCAGGTGAACGGCGGGGAAGGAGAAGGCCGCGTCCACTCCGCGCGTGTGCAGAGTCGCCGGTCGCGTTGCAGAAGGGAGTTAGGGTTCGGCCGGGGGTGGGACGTGGGAGTGTGCTGCGGCTGCGCGGGCCGGGGGGCGGGGCCATATGAGGAGGGGAGAGGCGGGGATGCTGGGCCGGCCGCACTGGGCCGCGGGGAGGGGAGGAGGAGTGAGGAGGGGGAGGGGGGTGGCCGGGCCGCTGTCGGGCCGGCTGACTCAGGCCGTGCCGTGCCGTGCCAGCCCACGGGCCTGAGCAGCGGCCCAGGCACGGCCTGCTACCTCGGGCCAGGCCAGCCTGGGCCCGCATGTCACCGGGCCGTGCCGTACTCGTGTCGGGCTAAAAAAACGTGGTTCGTGCCGTGCCGTCGTGCCTCGGGCTGCATGGACAACTATACCGCTCGGCCTGGCTGAGGAGGAACGCAGTTGAAGTCCGTTTCCTTTGGGGCAGGCTCGCGCGGGCGCAGCTCACACGTACGGGCGTGCGTTTCCTTCAGTCGTCGAGCCAAAAAGCTGTTTCACCCATGCATCCAAACAGCTGCGCGCTCTGGCCTATCTCTGTTCGCCTGACCATCCAAACAAACCGGCTTGCATGTTACGAGCCTGGTGCTCGAGAGACAGGCTGGGTAGGTACACACCTGGCTGAGTTCCAACGTGAACCAATCACGCTCATAGTGAATGAAGATGCTCACGGAGACATGGCACGAGTTCGTGGCGCCAGCAAAGGCTCTTCTCTCCAGTCGAGTGTTTGACGACAGTACATGGCCGGAGCATTGTCAGCGAGTGGACCGGTGCGGCAGCCTGAGGCGTGTGGCCGCCAGCAGCCTGGGATACCCAGTGAGCAACAAATCACAAGGAATCGTTGGTGCATACATACAGGGTGATATGCATGAACAATGGGCATGGATGTTGTGAATTATTACTTGGGATAGTTTAGAGAAAAGTATCATGTTGTCAGTCAGCCCATCCGTGATATATGTGAAAGATGCATGTCGACAACATTTCTATTGGATGCCTCAAACTACCGGTTCATGCAAAGGACATGGAACTCGACCTTGGCTATTTACATATCGGGCATCTCATATTGAAATCCATATAGCAGTATGTGGTGAGACCGATAGGGATGTTTTACCAAATTAATGAGAATGCTGTTATATTATCGAATTTGAGAAATTGGAGGGAAACAAGACAAAGGTTCGATTATGCAATGTGGTTGTTTTTGTTGATTGACTAATAAGATTGCATTTAGCATACAAATATGTCGGAAGAGTCATACTGCAGATTGCATCTACATGACGATTAGGTCGAGAGGTACATGTCCTATCCCTTTCGGACGGCGCCATCCATGAATGGCTCATCGATAGCCTGCAATGTTGAATTTGGAGATACATCTCCTGTGTATCAGAGTTTATTATGTGTACTAGTAAATTTGTAGATGCAATGAACCAACATTATAATTCACTCAAATCCGAGACATGTTTGGAAGATTATCTGTGTCAAATTTTAGTAATACCGCAGTTGAGTTCATACATGAATGTTCTCGATCTACAATTTAAGTTCGTACATGAAAGTCCTCTCCTATAATTTAAGAAAGTTTTAATATTTTAATTGCCCCATATGTACAAGTACAGTCAAGTTTGGCGAAAACATAGCTTCAACTAAACTCAAAACCTAATAATAAAAATGTTAAACTCAGAAAATGCAAGGGACATCAAGAATGTAAAGTAATCTATATTACTCCATGTTTATATGCATGGGTTGCACCAGACAATGGCGAAGCTAGAGTAAAATGGAGGGGGTGTGACTAAAGATGTGATAAAAAAATATTTACCAAAATGAAGAAACCCATTGATAATATTGGTTACTATCTGGTGTAGTACTAAGAAATGAGTGTTAGAATAGGCAAAATACAACATTTGATTTCAAGTCTTTAATAAGATCGTTGCTCATCAACGGGCTAAATAAAAATGCAAACAAATGACTCAACTTTTAAATTTTAAAAAAAAAGGATAATGATTCAGGGAAAATGCAATCAAATATACAATACACGACCTTTAATCTTCTTCATCATCTAATCTCCGTACTTCCATTTTCATCAACTGTTGAACCATGCCTTGCAAAGGCAAACGCTGCTACCGCGACTAGGACAAAGGGCTTAAGCGCACACTAAACAAAATATGACACCACACTTGATAATTGGAAATGCTTCTTATGAACATAATAAATTGTATATATTTAACATGTGGAGTGGTTCGATATGATATTGCTTACGAATAACCTTTCCATTGTCATGTTCCTTCCTTTTGGGAGCTTGATGTTGTCATGTTAAACCTAGAGAGGGACGTCACCTTTTGTGTATTAGTGTTGAACTGATGCAATCTTTGCAAGGAGTATCAGATCAGAGCCAACGTACACATCGATTCCAGGCTGCTGTATTCTGGACGAACCAAAGCCAACGAAGCAGCCGGCTGATCTTGTATTTTCAGGCGGCCCGACTTGCATGGACCAACCGATGCAGGCATCCCAAGGCGACCCGGCAGTATGACACTGGTGAGCTTACAAGTCAACCACCGTGAAGAAACTTGGCAAGAGAAAGCGGATGTCGGGGAGATATGATGGGGACGACGACGACGGGGACCAATGCAAGAGTAGTCCGAGACAGAGCAACGTGACGAAATGGCAGTTGTCGTTAGTGTAACGCGAAACCTGAAGACACCTGCATGCTTTGCAGGTTCAGATAAAAATAACCTGTGCTAGCTGCCTCTAGCTATATATCTTCGCGTCTCCTGCGAACGAGAATATACGATACACCTTCAGCCAACTCAACCATTGTACCTTTGCGAAAATAGGGGCCGGGCGAAGGATCCCACGGTCTCATGCACCGGCTCACTGCTCACCCCAAAGGAGACATTTATCAATCTTCTAATAACTGAAAATAGAATAACTCCGCTGCAAATGAAAATTAGAGTTTTTTCTTTCCTTTTGTTCGTCAGAAGGCGAGGAAAGAACAGGAATGACAGACCAATGCAAGCTTGTCGTGTGCCGGCCGAAGACGGCCCCAGCGGGCAAACAAAGAGACGCCAAATGTGAAATATCCAAATACTATTTTTCTTTTTGGATCACAGCACAAAAAGATTGATTTAGCACATCTTGAGATTGCAAAATCAATACATGCACAATTTCGATATGGACTTCGCCATAGGAACACCACTGTCTAACACTGAAAAAATAATGTCATCAAATATTTAAATAAATCTAGAAAAATACGAGCACGGCATAAAGTCAAGGACTTGAACATACATGGGTCGGCAGATTCCAAACAAGAAACCCATCATCCGAACTAAGTACTTGTTTGGATCCACTAGCTAGTACTAATAGTTAGAACAACAACAATAACATAGCATTTCAGTCTCAAGTAAGTTGGGGTAGGCTAAAATCGAAACTGACTAAGAGCCCCAAATCACGGTTCAGGCACTTCAATAGCTGCTTTCTAAGTACTCCTATTCAAACATAGATCTCTAGATATATCCCAAGCTTTCAAATCTCTTTTTATTGCCTCCCTGTGTCAATTTCAGTCTTCCTCTACACCTCCTCATATTATTAGCTTGACTTAGGACTCTACAATGCACTGGTGCATCTGGAGGTCTCCTTTAGACATGGCCAAATCACCTCAACCGATGTTAGACAAGCTTTTCTTCAATTGGTGCTACCTCTAGGCGATCACGTATATCATCGTTCCGGACTCGGTCCATTCTTGTACTAGTACTAATTTTAGCTGTTAACTATTAGTAGCTAGTACATCCAAACAAACCAACAATAGACCAACTAACTATTATCTAATAAGAGGTTGCTAACTATTACTTCCACTAGCAGGTGGGGGCTGCTAATAGATACCAACTACTTATTAGGAACATAAAGGTAGGTTCACCCAAACAGCCCACTGCTAATAACTCCCGTCCTATCGGCAACGCCGCGGCGCGACGAGCTCAATTGGGTGGTGTTTGGTGGCACGTACGACTTCGCATACATGGTGACGGGACTCACAGGCGGACGGCCACTGCCGGAGACATGGCACGAGTTCATATGGCGCTGGCAAAAGGCTGATCGGCTGAGCCACGACCAGGTAATTTCTAGTAATCAGAGGAAATAGGTGTCAGAAACCTGATCGGCTGTTGGACCAGACAATGGTCAAGAGAAGAGAGCTGGACCCTCTGGGGCCTACGTACAGAAGCAAGCAACGATACAAAGGGTAGCACCAACGGAGCTCAGCATCGTCAAAGGACCAGACGGCCATCCCGGCGGCGGTGAGCTTAGGCTCGAGGCGCGCTCTGCTCGATTCTATCACCCTTCACCCCCTTCTTCTTCCTCTTGTCTACCGAAGTACCCAGATACTTCTTGAACCTTCCAAAAACTAGTTGGCTTTGTTTGTATTTCTGTTGAGTGAATCAGTAATCAGGTTGCTGACAATAGGTTTCGGTTCTGCCTGCTGCGTCCTCCGACAACCACTAGAACAGGGCCCTTGTTTGCTCTCGTGTAGAAGTGTCAATCTTGCCGGTACTCAGTCAGAAGCTTCGATGGATGTGTAGCAGCTAGCAGCAGTACGTGTAAATTTCTTAAACTCCTCCAAGATCAAGAAGTAGAGAAGTGATTATGTGACCCAAAGTGATTTTGTATGATTCCCCAAGATAAACTCTATACAAAGTGATTATGTGCTTAGAGTGAACCAGAAGAAACTACTTTCAGCACTCTGGCTTCCAACTTTTATTATTTTTATTAAGAATATTTGGCATGTTTCTCGGTAATAATAGTGTTATTTCTCCTCGTTTTATTCTTTCTTATGTTATTTTACTTTCTATATATTTCTTCCTAACACTACACCAAACTGGATTTGCCTTGGCGGCCAAGATTTAACTTGGCGGCTAAAATTGAGCCGCCTAGGAATATAACGTTTCCTTGGCAGTGGCAGAAAACCGCCAAGAGAATGTAATTCTTTGGCTGTTATTATAAACCGTCAAGGAAAACGTGGGTTTCCTTGGCTGTTTATGTAAGCCGCCAAGCAAAGGATGGATTAACTTGGCTGTTTTGACGAACCACCAAGAAAAAGATGGGTTTTCTTGGCTGTTTCCACGAACCACCAAGAAAATGATGGGTTTCCTTGGCTGTTTCTAGGAACCGCCAAGAAAAGCATGCATTTACTTGCCTGTTGTCATCAGCTACCAAGTAAACAAGGTATTTCCTTGGCCATTCTTTAATGAGCCGCCAAATTAATAATTCATTTTCTTGGCGGTTTCTATTGAGCCACCAAGTAAATTTAATATTTTCATATATGTATTTTAAGCCAACAAGCTAATTGCCCATTGTATTGGTGGGATATTTCTTATGATACATGCATTTGTATGTTAGTATGACAAGTTTGTCTTAAACTCTTTGGTGACGATCTTGCTTAATAGCTACGAGGTCATTGCCTCATAAGTATATACACCCTGACTCAATGTAACATATACATCCACTACCCTCTGTTGTTGCTCGATGACCTCAAATTGTGTGCATGTCCTCCACTTCTCCACCCTCCGATTCCATGCCCATCGGCACACATCTTTGCGCATACGGTCATCCACTTTTGTGCAGTTGGCACCTCACCATATGTGCAGTTGCCTAGTACTAGGAAGCTGTTTGTGCCCTCATCGAGGGGCACACGACACTCATGAAGGGAACAATGGTGAGATTTGTGACACGACTGACGTAATCGCTAATGATAGTCTATTGCATCCGGACATCGAAAGATGACTACACGATGGAGCAACCACATATAAAGGATGCACAATATCACCTGTTTGGACCACTAATGGGCTGAATTTGAATCATACAATTAAGTGGATGACCGTCACGTTTCTCTACCGCACCCAGGGACGTCTGGGGGGTGCGGGGGGGGGGGGGGAGCCCCCCCGCGGTATGGATCGTCACCTATTAGGGTTTTCATCTTTTTATATACCTCCTGTAAACCACCGTTTTGGGATAAGTCAAAAAGTTGTAAATCCCCGGCGTTTGATCTGCTGTTCTTCGTCGTTTATATTGCCTATCGTTTGTAACATGTTTCTCATGTGCTGCATCCCTACCAATACAGACTGTTTAAACTATACATAAACAAACTGTGTATGACAACATGTATGAATGGAATTTGTTCTAGTTTAACTCTAAACACTTTGGTGGCACGTACAAGCAGGTTGAGATCCTGATCGTCTAAGCTTCTTGTTCTACTCTCTTCCTTGTCAACGCCGAAACGCTGCCACGAGCAAATTTTCCATCGCCCAAAACTGCAACGCGCCCACGAGCAAGCATACCGCGTCGCACTCCCGCCCAGGGCGCCAAAAATTCAGTCCCACGCGCGTACCCGTCTGGATAAGGTCCAACCCACACTCTCGGCGCCCTCCCCATCCCACACTCCCGCCGCCCTCCCCCTCGCACACTCTTGCCGCCGCCCCTTCCCATCCTTCCCAGCGCCGCCGCCCCCTCCCCTCCCTGCCGCCGTCGCCCCCTCCCCTCCCTCCTGGCACCGCCGCCCACACTTCTCCTTCCCTAGCTCCTGCCTGGATAAGAAGAAACCCTAGCGGCGCCCTCCCCCTGCCACACTCCCGCCGCCCACACTCCCGGCGCCGCCGCCCCCTCCCTTCCCTACCGGCGCCAACTCGACCAGACTCCTCCAAATCCGTTTGGTACGTACACTTCTTTTTCTTGAATCAGTTTGTTCATCTTGCTCCCTGCGAAGTGAGAAAAAATGAAGTCCACATGAGATAGATTCTTGATTGATTTCTGTTGATAGAGGCTGGATTAGTTTTTTATTCCAAAAATAGGTTTGAATCCTCGGGTAGCTGGGTAAGCAAAAGGGTGAACTAGAGATGTTTAAATCTGATTTCCTCGCTCACAATTTTTTCAAGGTTCCCGCGTGTGAGGAGCCAATCATCTGTTCGCTCTGTCGTGCATCAACACTAACTGGATTGAGGAGAGGAACAAGTGACACCACACTGTACACTAGGGACCTTGCTGATCAGATTCGAGGACAATTGAAGAAGGTACTGCTTCCCTCTCCCACGAACTGCAAACCTTTCCGATTGAATAGCAGTAAGTATCAGTTGACTAATGCAGTTTGATTGAATAGCAGTAGTGTTTTAGACATTGGCTAGAATGCACTTGTTTGTTAAGCTGCATACTCAATCCTTAATTTGGCAGAAAAGAATCTTACTGCTATTTCAAATTTTTTAGTTGGTATGTGACAAATTATTTCTATTTGCCTATTTGTTCTATGACTATTATTTGTGTCAGATTGTTGTGACATTGAAACATATTTTATTTTTAAAACAGAACAAGAATAATGGTAGACCGTGAATGGATGTATAGTGGTTGGTCTCGTGGGCAGCCTCCTTCTCATGAGTGGATTGAAAACACAAATAAGTTTCTAGACCACACATTCTCTATGTTGAGTCTAGTTGAAAATGACACCATTAAGTGCCCGTGTGCCTTTTGTCGAAACTAAGCTAGGCATAAAAGGTTTGATGTAGAGATGCACTTGTGTAAATATGGGTTTAGGGATGACTACAAAATATGGACATCACATGGAGAGAGTCATGTTGAAGTTGGAAGTGATGAGAGGTCTGAGGAAGCTGATCGCATGGATGATATGTTAGTTGACCTAGGTGTTAACCATGGACCTACAAGTGATGATGAGCTCACACCCTCAGCCCGGGCCTTTTATAGGATGGTTGCTAGTGCTGATCAACTGGTCCATGAAAACACAACACACTCATCTCTTTCTACCGTGGCACGTTTGCTAGCTTTGAAATCACAGTACAATATGTCAATTGCACACTTTGAAGCAAACTTAGAGCTAATCAACGAACTGCTGCCTCTAGAATCTAAGGTTCCCAAGGACTTTTACCAGTCAAAGAAATTATTTGAGGGTCTAGGTATGTCATTTGTAAAAATTGATGTCTACTATAACAACTGCATGCTTTACTACAAGGACAATAAAAATAAAGACAAGTGTGATGTTTGTGGTACCTCACGCTATGAGGAAGTCCAAAGTAGAGTCCCACGTAAAGTCTTGCGATACCTTCCCATCACAGATAGACTACAAAGATTGTATGCACATGAAAGGGCAACAAAGCTGATGCGGTCTCACAAGCAGTCCAGATCTGGTAAGATCTTGCACCCATGTGATGGGGAAGCCTGGAAACAGTTTGACAAAGAGTTCCCAGATTTTGGTTGGGACCCTAGGAATGTGTGCCTTGCTATGGCAACAGATGGTTTTACACCCTTCAGTATAAATGTAGCTCCCTATTCATGCTGGCTAGTTTTTGTTACTCCATTAATCTTCCTCCTAGTACAATCATGAAATCAGAGTACATATTCCTTGCCCTTGTAGTGTCTGGTCCTGAACATCCCGGAAAGAAACTAAGCATATTGATGCAACCTTTAGTTGATGAACTGTTGAGCTTGTGGGGTGGTGTTAAAACTCAGGATGCTTCAATCAAGAAGAACTTTAACATGCGTGTAGCCTATCTATGGTCGATCCATGATTTTCCTGCTTATGGTAACTTTTCTGGATGGAGCACTCATGGTAGGCTTGCATGCCCAGTTTGCTTGTGTGATAGTAAAGCATTCCGACTACATAATGGTCACAAAGCATGCTGGTTTGATTGCCATAGGCGCTTCTTACCTACAGACCATGAATTCAGATCTCAAGCTAATGCATTTAGAAAGAACACAGTGGTGCATGATGAGCCTCCAAGACATTTGTCAGGGGAGGAAGTCCTAGCCCAAATTAACATATCGGTGGCTGATACAGATAACTTTGGTATATTGCACAATTGGACACATCTTAGTTGCTTTTGGCAACTTCCATACTTTCATAAATTGTTGCTATGGCACAACATTGATGTGATGCATAATGAGAAAAACATGGGTGAAGCTATATGGAATACATGCTTTGATGTACCTGAGAAGACTAAAGATAATGCTAAGGCTCGGAGAGATCTAGCTCAAATTTGCAACCGTCCCTCACTACATTTGAAGTTAAAGCAAAATGGAAAATGGGATAAGCCCAGGTCCCCATTTTGCATTAATAAGAATGACAAGCCAATAATCCTTAAGTGGTTTCAAGAACTCAAGTTTCCTGATGGCTATGCAGCTAACATTAGAAGAGGTGTGAACTTGACTTCAAGGAAGATCTTTGGGCTAAAAAGCCATGATTATCATGTTTTCATGGAACGCTTACTTCCTGTTGCATTCCGTGGTTTCCTTCCAGAAAATATATGGATGTGTTTGGCGGAGCTAAGTTTTTTCTATAGGTAGTTGTGCGCCAAAGAGCTGAACCATGACACCATATGCTCACTGGAACAGCAAGTTGTTGTTCTTTTTTGCAAAATGGAGAAGATATTTCCTCCAGGTTTCTTCAATCCTATGCAACATCTGATTGTTCATCTTCCTTATGAGGCTAGACTAGGAGGTCCTGTCCAAGCCCGTTGGAACTATCCATTTGAGAGGAAAATCCAACAACTTAGGAAAAAGGTACGGAATAGAGCTCGTGATGAGGGTTGCATCGTTGAGGCTGAATTAGTTGAGGAAGCCACAAATCACCTATCTCTTTATTTTAAGCCCAATGTCCGATCAGTTAGAAACAAAATTCCTCGATATGATGATGGTACTTGTACCTTTGAAAGTTCATGCAACCTTCAAATCTTTCAATACCCTGGCCGGTGCATTAGCCCTCGGGGTGTTCGTGCGCTCTCAACAGAAGAGTATGAGGCTGCTTTCCTATATGTTTTGACAAACATGCCGGAGATGGACGAACACTTCAAGTAATATACACTTTTTTCCTCCAAACTATAATCTATTTTCTGTAAATATTATTAGTGGCTGTATTCTAACTTACTTTGCTCTTCCAAGTAAATTTGAGAAGGAACAATGGAAGAGCAGAAATAGACCTACACCTGAACAGCTCAGGGATTTGAGGTTAAATGGGTGGAAGAGTAGCTGAGGGAAGCGTGGGCCTAATTTCTTTGATTGGTTCAAAGAAGAAGTAATCCAACTAAAACCTTTCATATTAAGTACTGTAACATTTTGCTTCTAACTAAAACTAACATATCAAACTATCACTAATTTGCAATGCATGCAGACAGCTGGCATTGATACTACATTATGTCATCTATCTTATGGTTTTCGTAGAAGAGTAACAAGCTATGGGTGCTATGATGTGAATGGGTGCAGATTCCGTTCAAAGGAACATGAGAGAACTAAATCAGGATTAGCTACAATTAATAGTGGTGTTTGTGTTTCCTATGTCGACGATGACAATAATGAGATGGAGTATTATGGTGTTATTAAGGACATCATAAAAATAAAATGGGAAGGGAGTTTGCAACTAGAGATGGTTTTGCTTGATTGTGATTGGTTTGATCTAACACCAAATGGAACTAGGCGTACTGAAAAGTTGGGTCTGGAGGAAATTAAGCATGCTGCTAGGCTTTCTGCTTTTGAACCATTTGTTATGCCAAGTCAAGTTAAACAAGTGTATTATTTACCTTATGCCTGTAAGAGTAGAGCAGATCTACAGGAGTGGTGGGTTACATATCAGGTTACTCCACGTGGCTATGTTTCCCCAGATGAGGGCTTGTACAAGAAGTGTCATTTTTTCAAGAGGAGGGATTGGAAGGCACATTTGTCATTGATTTGGATATTGAGCTAGATAATACAACTCCTATGTTTCAGATGAGATAACTGATCCTAAGGATTTGGAATTTTTGTCAAAATTGAATATTGAAGGTGATGGTGAAGAAGCACTGGATGATACATACAAAGAAGATGAAGATGATCAAGATGAAGATCATGACGAGCTGCTGCATGAACATCCAGCTTATGATCCAAATGATTATTGAACATTTTTAGTTTACTTTCTTGTTATAACTGTCATTGTATGCCTTTAACAACTTGTGTACATTTTGGAACTAAACATGATTTGTGCTGATGCATCCTTTGCATGTGTTGCTGCATAATCCATGTTATGTGCAGAAAGTGTCCTTTACATGTGTTGTTGAATATTCCTGAAAATATATCCTTTTGTGCATGAGATATACAATGTACTTACCGCTTTGCTGATGATAATGCAGGAGATGCACTTCCTTCGGCACAAAAAGCTTACGAGCAAGCAGGGTGCAGCAAGGGGTGGGAGCAATCAAACAGGTTTTAGTGATGGTGGCATTCAGTCCAACAGAAGCAAGGGAAATCAAGGTGTCCAGTCCAACAAAAGGAAGGGAGTTCATGCAGGGAGCTCTGAGAGGAGCATTGCTGCTGGTGGTAAGTTCAAAAGAGTTAACACCAGAAGGGCTGGAGCTCATACTGAGAGCTCAGGAAGGAGTAGTGCTGATGGTGTTAACTCCATAATGGTTGTTGAAGGTGGTGTTAACTCCACAATGGTTGGAGCTGATTGTGAACACTCTGAGAGGAACAATGCTAATGGTGCTAGCCATGGTGTCAACACTCAACTGAATGGTGCTAGCGATGGTGTCAACTCTCAACTAAATGGTGCTAGCGATGGTGGTAACTCCCATGTGAATATTGGTTCCAAGCGAGTCCTTGGGGATGCTCCAAAAAAAGGGAGGGCAAAGATGTCTCGGACAGAATTGAAAATGGCCCCATGCAGTGGGAGGGTGGAGCTTGCACCTAAAGGTCATTGGTAAGTGCAAATGAGCTCATTTCTGTGTAGTACCATAGTCTTGTCATTCTGCTACTAATTGGAATCATGAATATGTACAATTAACATATGAATTTCTTTGTAACAGTCAGTTCAAATATGTTGCTTATAACCCTAAAGGCCTCAAGTATCCCTCACAAGTGGGAGCTATTCTGAAACGGGAGTACCCAGGCATTATCAAGGTATATGATGAGTAGGGCAATGTTGTTAAACAACACCCAGCAATGTCATGGAATGATTATTATTGGAAAAAGAATAGAGATGGAATTTGTTATGCCAGCAGAGTAAAGCAGGAGTTCTGGGTTAGTAATCTATCTAACTTCTAATTTTATGGATTCTGATATTTTTCTCACATGTATACCTATCTGACTGTCTTACTTGGCCTTGTCCTACATATGCAGAAGTTGTTTACAATTCATCTGCGACATAGGGTTACTGCTGACAAAATTTTAGAAGCATATCTAGTGAGAAGAGTAAGCAATATGGCGTATCAACTCCGTCTGGAGGCTGTCAAGATGTACTTTCACCTAAGGGATGAGACATGTGATGATACACGAGCACACACCATTGAACTTATGGAAGAACAGTACCTGACTTGTCGGTTGGAATGGTGCAGTAAATCAGCTTGGGCATGGTTCTGCAAATACTGGACTAGTGATGAGTACAAGAGAAAGAGAAAGATAGCCCAAGATTGTTGCATGAGTTCTGAAGATAATGCTCAAAATAGAGGAGGTTCAAGGAATTTTTCGGAGACACAACAACTCCTGGTATAAGAATTCCTTGTGTCTTGCCTAATTAAACCATTGGCCTCTACAAAGTTTTCCCTTGCATAATTTGATGTTTCTGTTCTTGTAGGAACATACTTTCAATCCCGAGAAGAGTGGCACTTTAAATACATATGCTGTAATGAAAACGGGATTCAAAACTGTAGACAGCACTAGAAGGGCTGGTCCCATCCCCAGCCAGAAAGCGCAAAAAACGCTTGGTATGCTTTGCATTATTTACTTGATTATCTCCAATGTAAATGTCCTTGTCAGTAGCAACTAATCAGTTTAATTCTTAGAAAATATCTTACAAATGTAGTAGTTCGATCATATAATGCTTATTTGATTATGTGCACATGGGCATTGTTAGAGTATATACTCATTCCTACAACATAAAATTCAAAATCTGCTTATTTTTCATATGTCATGATTTTTTGCTTATTTTAGGATGACTACAGACAACTAGTTTCAGATGAGAATTCACAAGAATTGGATGCAAAGGCGCTGCACATTGTAGGAAACGGGATGAAGCATGGGCGTGTTCCAATAGAAGATGGTGCTGTGGACAAGGCAATTGTTCTAATACATAGTAAATCAGTAGGTTTTAAGGCAATCAATCCTACTGATTATGATAGGGTGCTCAAACAAAATGAGCAGCTAAAAGAGACTAATGGGATACTCTTTGAAGAAAATAGTGTTAATTGTGCGTTGATCATGGTAATATTTTTTTCATTGCTTCTAGCAAATAACATGTTCTGATTTGGGTAATGCTCCTATGCATGCATCTGAGTGTAATACTCATGTGCCTTTTTAATTACAGACAATGTATTCTGATTTTGGAAGAGAACCACCTGTAGAGCTGTTGCGGCGTCTAGAAAGTATTGATGCACGTCGTCAACAGGTTACAAATTTTACTGAATGCTTGTACAATTAATGTTTTGTGTCTGGAGGACATTTCATCTAGAGAATTAATATTGTTTGCTGCTAGAATGCCAATTTGAGTTGCAACAGTGAAAAGGTGGCTTCTTGCTGATTAGTAATGGCAACCTTAGATTTAAGTTCATGGTAAGGTAGCCAAGATTAGTTTGACTTGTCTGATTCCCCTAAGTTTTGCTTGGCAAATACCCTTTAGTTCATTTGGTCAGCTCCTTAAGCATCAAGTACTGTATTCAAAGATCAAGTAAAACTATGCTCTGCTAGGTCCATCTTCATATTTCTTAACAGCTCATAGTACTGCTAGGTTGAGTTGACAAAAAGTAAT
Organism: Miscanthus floridulus; assembly: GCF_019320115.1. Taxonomy (NCBI): domain Eukaryota; kingdom Viridiplantae; phylum Streptophyta; class Magnoliopsida; order Poales; family Poaceae; genus Miscanthus; species Miscanthus floridulus. Next base: position 134,685,739 of record NC_089588.1, read on the forward strand.
CATTCTGTTCTTCATATTATGGACTATGTAATCCTTCTATTGCTGCCCCTTTGCTTTCTTGGCTGGGTAGTAACTATGTAGGTGCACATGGTTTGCACGTCATCATGGAGATTTTACTGATTTTGTAGACTGTTGCTTCCCCACATGGTTGCTCCCACCCAGTTGATGATAGGCGCAACGGTGAGAACATTGTTGAAAGAGATGATGATGGAAACAACTTCCATGAAGACGATGAAGATGGTGATGGTGACTCCGAAGGAAATGGTGTGGCGATCCTGACCAAGAAAGGGAGGTTGATGAGGAAGCCTTCGAAGGCGATCGTTGACGACAGTTGCATTGTCGATAGTGACCTACAGGAAGCAAATTGATTTGGCATAGGACCAACTAATGCCAGCAACTCCTAGTACCTGCCGTGTCATGCTGACTTCTTTTGGTCTATTTTGGTACAACTAACATATGATGTGTGGCTGAGCTTTTGCAAAGTCTTTTGTGAATGTGTGATGATGACATGTAGGCAAGATAAGATACTGCCATCTAGATTATATGTAGGCGGGATGCATGTGCTGCTGACATGTTTGCCCTATATAAAGTGGACAGTACGTACTAGTACTGAGCAAGTGGATGTTGGATATATGATTTGTATTGTTGTTGCTATCAGATTTGTGGCTACCAAAATATTGAGTTTGTTTGTATTAACTTGGCAGAGTAAGCTGTCAAGGAAATTAGAATTGTCTTGGTCAATGTATTCTGTTTTCCTTGGCTGATGAAGGCTGCCAAGGAAATGTATTAACTTGGTTGTTTTGGACGGCCAAGCAAATAGTTTAAATTGGCGGATGCTGCTGCCAAGGAAAGAAATTTACTTGGCTGTTGTAAGCTGCCAAGGAAAGGTATTTTCTTGGCTGTCCAAAGCCGCCAAGTAAAGAAATTTTCTTGGCTGTCGATGGAAGCCAAGCAAAGAATTTTTCTTGGCTGTCGAAGGCAGCTAAGGGAAAGAGTTTACTTGGCAGTTGAAGGCAGCCAACGAAAAGAGTTTACTTGGCAATCGACGGTAGCTAAGCAAATAAATTTCCTTGGCGGATGTACCCTTTCCTTGGCGCATTGAAAGTTTTATCAGCGTCCTATTTACCTTGGCAGCCAAACAGCCAAGGAAACAATTCTTGGCAGTGAGCTGCCAAGGATATCGTTTTTCCTTGGCTCTCTAGGCTTGGCGGGCTTTGCTTGGCGGTCGGGCGCCAAGAACAATTACCTTGGCGGTAAACCTATATTCCTTGGCGGTTTTAGGCCGCCAAGGCAATTCATGATTCTGGTAGTGTAACCTTGAATGTACCTTTTTTTAACTTTTCTCTTTCTCTCTATGTTACTTCTATTTCAAACATCCCCTATTCGTGCTCTTGTTTCCCCATTATGTTTCTATATTGTGCTTACGTTATAAAGTACTAACTACATTCCAAATTATAAGCCAAAACGTCTTATATTTTTTAATGGAGGGAGTACTTAGTATTCCTACTAATTCACTGAGATTACATTTTATGTCACTATTTTTTATTTTAAACATTTTAGTCATGGAGATAATATATTTTTTCTCCTAAACCTCGAACATTATTGTTGTGGAACAAATTTCTCATGAATATAAAAACTTTGTCTCGGTGAAGCACAAACCATTTTCTTCAAAAGCTTGAACGATTTTTGTCATGGAGATAATGTATTTTTTTCTCCTAAACCTCGAACTTTATTGTTGTGTTTGGTACTTTTTGGTACACTCCTAACTCACATGGGAGAAGACGCCAAACTATGACCGTGCCACAACATTATTGACTTTGTCCTCCCTGAATACTACTAGACTAGAATAGTTCTGTCCATCACGATGTGCAGCAAAGATGGGTGCGTCCCAACGGAATGGCGATGGTCAAATGATTAGTCAATGCCTCACACCTGCCAAACACTACTACAAAAATGATTTCGTGAGACACTGCCCAAATATTAACGCAGGTGGTCACAAAATCCAACTGTTTTGTAAAATACCTAAGGACTTTCGGAGACGGATGTTTCATTTACGAAGGCGGTCACAATTGGCTATCTTGCAAAATTCATTCACAGAGGCAGACATTTTGTTTACGGAGACGGTCAGGATTGCCCGTTTCATAAAATCGATTTATGGAGGCGGTCCCTAACATCGATTTATGGAGCCTCCAAAAATGGAGGCCATTTTCGGAGGCAGACCTCTTGGGAGGTCCGCCTCCAGAAATATACATTGAGACCCAGCAAAGCTCGTATCCAATCCTTTTATCGAGCTTATATATACAACACTTAGGGTTTCTTCTCACTTGTCCAACCCTCTCCCCCACATATCCCGTCACTGCCGTCTCTCCCTTCCCCCATGGTGGCGTACGTGCGCAACCTCCAATCCTGGGCGCAGCCCACCTGGCGGCGGCGGCGCACGTCTGGCTCCCCTAGCGACGGTGTACACGGGGCGGGGCCTGCTCACCCGGAGGCGTTGCCCTCCACCACCTCTAGTTCCCTATCTGGTGCTCTCCACCCTCTCCTCCACTCCAGATCTAGCAGCAGGAGGTCACGCCTCGGCGGTGGGGAGCGTGCAGGGGTGGCAGCGCGTCTAGGTCAAGCTCCCCCAACAGCGGGGAGCGCGGCGATGGTGCGTCCGTATCGAGCTTCCCCAGTGGCGGGGAGCGCGCATGGGTGGCGGCGGGTCCGAATCGAGCTCTCCTGATGGCGGGTCCCCATCTAGCTCCCCCGCTGGAGAAAAGCATGCAGGGGCGGCGGCACGTCCGGATCTAGCTCTCCCAGCGGTGGGGAGCGTGCAGACGCGTTCGGATCTAGCTCCCTTGGAGGTGGGTAGCGCGCAAGGGCGGCGTCGCGTCGGATCAAGACTGTAATGGTGGCCATATTTGGTAATTCTCCCCATTTTTTAGGATCTGATCTCTCTATTAGTGGCACATGCGATGGTGGTGAGGAGGTTGGCAATGGGGAAAAGGTGCCCAAGAACAACAATGACTAGAAAGTGGAGCTTTCCTTGGGCACCATCACTAGTAGCAAGAGAGTTGTTGCTAGTTGAGGTGCCCAAGCTACCATCAACTGAGGAGAGATCCATGGCGGCACAAGACCTGACATTCCTCTGCTCCAAGGTCACCTAGTATGGTGGCATACTTGAGGGGATAGCGTCAGGTAGTAAGAAGGTCGGTGATGGATACAATTTAGACAAAAGATTACTTTGCCAGCTAGAAAATATTGAACCACTGAGACGTCTAGGATATCAAGATGATGAAATGCTCTTACTTAGGAAGGAAGATGAAAAGTTATTGGTAAGAAATATTTAACTCATGTTAAAAAACTTACAATGTTCGGGTGCATTGAAAATATTTGTTATTGTTTATTTAGAATTATATTTTGTTCAATATGTGCTTTACTTAATCAAATGCATAGTTTTTGTCTAACATGATGCAATTTTGTACCATTGGCACCTCGAATGTATTCAAATCATCATCATTTTCTTTAGGCCCTTCAATTGTTTGTTTACCCATGTCATAAGAAGCTTCAAATTGAATGAGCATGATATCAAGTGCTACTTTTGTTCCCAGACAACTATCCTTGCACTTGCATATTTTCAAGTGTCTTCGGTAAACAGCCCGCTGTACTTGTAGCCATTCATGGGCAAGGTCGCTATTATAGAATTTCTTGTGGCAAGCACCAAATACCATGGGTAAGTAACCTTGAGTTGAAAATAATTTTGGAGTAACCAAAACATCATTTTGCATTATGAGCAAACGATTCAATCATTTAAATTCTATCATACTCATGTTCATAGGGAAATGATGTTTACTAAGTGAGATGATAGAGAATTTAATATTTTTATGTGTTTAATACATGCTCAAGTTATATGAATTAGGAAAGAAAGAAAGTGTATTTTTGTTCATTAGAAACTAATTATTATAGTTGTGTAGATATTTTGGATTTTCTTTTACAAGGAATACCTCCAACAGACTCAAAAGTACTAAAATCTATTTCCAACATTAAAGTTCACCATCATTAATATTTGACATAATGATGGCATCCCTAGAATTTATTGGCAAACAAAATTGGATAGTAAACTGTACTTCCCTCTGTGCACCTAGGACATAGTAAGTATGATTTTTCATGTTTTCCGGTCTACATCCACTGCATTTACGTGAACAGCTTTGTATCTTCTCATTTTTACTTGGTTTAGTTCTTGAATGGTACCACTACTAAAAAAGTGCACATTTGAGACGACCTAATAATGTCATAGTAAACGCTAAAAGCGTCATGGAAAGATATCTGTGATGAAGTTATGACGAAATTCTGTTCGTCATCTTTGTAGCGTCACAAATGTTGCACTGTGACGATTTGTCGTGTTTCATCAAAGATAAGTTTACATCCGTGATGATTTGGGCATCATCACTGAACTATTTCAGCAGGCGTTGTAGTGGACACGTGTATGACGGTAATGTTGATGCGTTTCATTTGCTCAGGACAACACATGTCTTAAGCTAAGGTTTACACGTGTGTGACTATGAGTACATCACGTGTCCTAAAATAAGGTTGACACGTGTTTCAATATGAGGTCGACACGTGTATGTTCTGTGAGGTCGACATGTGTATTTCTGAGAGGTTGACACGTGTATTTCTGAGAGGTTGACACGTGTATTTCTGAGAGGTTGACACGTGGCATTATCTTAACGCTGGCGATGATGTGGCAGTGCGTGAACGATGACGTTTTTTCATCATAAATTCTTTGATTGGATAAAATACAGGCTACAGCCGTGCCTGATCACTCATTCCAGAAACAGAACATAATTTACCACATACAACAATTCATACATCATACATAGTTTATACATCACATGTTTAAATGTTCTCACAACCAAAGTTCCCAAACATAGGGGAACCACAAACACAGGGGAACCACAAGTTCCATAGGTTCACATCACTTGAAAGATAAGTTCACAAACAAGTTCCACAGACTAGGCAATCATAGAATAAGTTCACAAGCGACAACTGACAGACCAAGTTTAGCAACTTATTATGAGTACCAGCAGTAGCGACACGGCCCAGCACAACCATGGACTGCGGAGGAACCTAGGCAGGACAGGAACAAGCTAAGTAGCTCGATTACCTGAGTTGAGGCCCAAGATGCGCTGAAGGATCATATCATTAGCTTCTTGTTTCTTCTTGAACTCCTCCAGCTCTTGCTGGTTCTTGAGCACAACTTCTTGGGTCCTGGCCATGGATTCTTCTGTTTCTGCAGCTTTCTTCTTCAGATGGACTAGTTGTTCTTCAAGATTATCAGCATGTTCCTTCTCCGCCTATAGTTGTTCCCGAAGTTGTGCCTCTCTTGCAGCTGATGCAGCAGACTTGCTTACTGGTGTTTCAATACCAGCATTCTTGGGGAATGTATAAGCTGCACTGGTTTGTGAGAGAACCTTCGAAACTATCTCAGTACTAGATCTTGGTGTCTCCAAGTCTTGAGTAGGCTAGGCCAACATATCTTCCATGGTACTCTACAGCAAACAGGTGCAACATTAGTAAGTTCATTATGCAGAATCTATTTCACAAGCCAAGTTATGAAAACCATCACAAAACATATTGCTGCATACATTTTAAAGTACATAAACATCAAAGATATGAATATCCTATCCATGTAATAATGCCATCCAGCAAGCATATAGGGACAACTATTTATTTCCTAAGCACAGATAGGACCATCCTGCTAGCATATAGGAAAAGTAACAACCAGCAATCATATAGGAACATCTTTTCTATGTATTAATCTCACCCAGCAAGCATATAGGAACATCAACATAGCATTTCATAGTCATGTACAGACAAACCATGCACTACCTTCTAGAAAGCATGTAGGAACCCAACTTAGCATTTCTCAACCATGCACAACCTTCCAACAAGGGTGTAGGAACCCAACTTAGCATCTCACAAGCATATAGGAACACAACTTAACATTTCAGAACAATGCACACAACATATGATTCCATATATAGGCATAAACACATGAACAACTTTCTATGTACTCATCCCCTCCAGCAAGCATGTAGAACAACCTTCCATTTCATAAAGAACTGATAGAACCATTGACACACAACATCTAAGCATATGAACATACTTTCCATGTACTAATCCCATCCAGCAACTGTAATTAGCATAAATTCACACATATACTCAATCGCAACAAGCAATGATATGTAGGCACTTACAACTATTTCTTTGACCACATCAGTCATACCCTTCTTCTTGCTGGTATACAATTCATTGAAGATCTCAACTGCATCCACCTCTCTGTCCTTGTTTTTCTCCTTCTTTACATAATTATAGCGGGAAATGCAGCAAAATTAGCTTTTGTTTGTAGACAACTTTATAGGAAATAGATATGTATGTTTAAATCAGATACAATGTATTGTCCCAGTGTTTTAGCACTTACAAATGCGTACAAGTGTGAGATGTAGCTTCGAGATCCTATCGCTTGATGGTGTCTAACCTTCTCACGGTTTATCTTGTTCTTCCGAGCAGTTTCCTATAAGACATATATGTAAATGGAAGACAACATAGAGAGAACAGAAAACTTTCTTTACAACATCATGATACCTTTGCTTTTGGAGTAGACCACATCACCACGAGTGCCTTCCACTCGTCGTCAGAAATACTAGGAACAGGGGAAGTAGTGGGGACTTCATTAGCCGATATACCATTGAAGTACTTGTTCTTCAACAAATATCTCCTCTGGCGTACAACACCTTGGAGTATATTGCTGCAGGCTTGAACTGTTGGCTCATCCTTGTCATCAACTGCCAACCTAACCTACAAAAGTCAATCACCCAGTGGAGTTAGCTCTTAGCATTTGGTATAGTTACTTATTGAAGGTACCAAATAGATATGGAAGGTATCAATTTACTTACAGATAACTGGCCCATGAATTCTTTCAGTTGGCTTTCATCTTTCTTGTAATGTTTCCAGTGAGTTAGGATAGGCATGCTCTTCCTAGTGATAAGTCCAGCCTCTGAAGCTAGCTTAGCAGCTTGTACAGGCTTCTCTGGCCTTCTCTTCCCTACAGCAATTTCAATTGGCAATCTCTTTCCCATAGATTTTGTCATATTGTCCAGCAATTTGCCTTTTGTTGGTGGTCTTGGCTTTCTTGGAGCACGTTGTCGAGCTACAAAAGTGATGCTGTTAGTGTCAGAGTAATCCAAGTAAAGCAAAGAATGTGAGAAAGCATGGTCTATTACTGGCCTTGAGGAATAGCATCTAACTCTTCTGTGACCTCATCTTCATTTGTATTATTTGGGTCATCAAATACAGAAAAGTCCAGAACAGGACTTGGGGGATGTTCTTCTTCCCCTTGTCCCATAGTTGCTGTCTCATTGTTCTCTGGTAGCGGAGTTGACTGTCCCTTAGCCATAACTGTTGCATGGTTGGTGATGTACTTCTTTCTAGACCTGGTTGCAACTCCAGGAGTTGCCTCACTGCCGCCAATTGCCCTGACTCTTTTCGTGCCACCTAGAGGCATCTTGGTCTTCTTCTTCCACTTTGTGCCCCGCTTGTTGCTTTTCTCAGTTTCCTAATACAGAAGGGTAAACAAATCTGTTATTAGAACCTGCATTAAAATGTACATCGCATAGTGTAATGTAAAAAAAACCCCACCACAACCGTTTCATCTTCCTCTTCTTGGCCGCCCTCAGCTCTAGGAAGATACTCCGATGAATCTGACCCCTCCCCATGACCATTCTTGTTTCTTGGCTTGCCCGGGTTCTGAGAACTTGCATTTGCCAAGGTACAAATACCCAAGGATTCCATGAACCTTTTGTTCTCCGCGACTTGCAAGTCCCTCAGCCTTCATAGTACCCTATTTATTTGTAAATGAATTTTAGTCCAATTGATCCCTACACCATAAAACCTAAACAATAAACCCTAACATCTTACCCGTCATCCATAAAACCTAAACCCTGCCTAGTGAACACATGCCTAGTGAACACAGTAATCCGTAAAACCTAAACCCTACCTAGTGAACAAAACCATACACCTAAAAGGGGAAGCATTCGGCAGAACCTAGGCTCGGGGGGCAGAGGAATGTTGCGGTTCGTTTAGGCATTGTTGATGAGAGTTGTATCTCTGCTGGGGTGGACGATCTCCAGCGATGTAGTCGTGTGGCTCCTCCGTCTCCGGGTCGCAGGTCACGTCTCTGTGGCGGATCGGGGTGGGGCGAAATGGGTAGCAGCGGATCTGGGCGGTAAGAGGGTGGCGGTGGGCGGGCTCTAGGTGGGCAGTGGTGTAGGGGATCTTGGAGGGCGGCGGTGGAGGTGAACTAGGGTGGCGGTGGAGTGGATCTTGATGGGCGACGGCGGAGTAGATGCGGGAGGAGTGAAATGAGACCGAGTGGAGTGGATTCACGGATATAGAGTCCGTTGTATATTTACTATTTTACCCCTGCTATAGTCAATCAAGAGTCGACGTGCTTGAGGGCAGTTAGGGGATTTTCTCAGCTACCAAAGTTTGGGCGAGGGATTCGCGTCGACCACTGGGGCGTTTAGGCAGGAGGAGTGAAAAGAATTTTCTTTTTTTTTGTTAGGAAAAAATGGTTCTTTCTTTAGCTTTTGGGGACTATTTTTGTGTTGAAAAATGATATTTGTTTCTCTAAAATTGATATCAATTTCCATTTGCCTGTGATTCAGACTTTTATGATTACAATGATGTTTTATGTACCATAGTAATCCAAAATGATATTTTTTAGTCTTTGTAACCTTCCTTGATACATCAAAATTACAAATTATATAGTCATTATATAATATATATGAAAACATTCTTTGATTTTTCAAAGTAAATGTGAAAGATGGTAATCTGTGGGCTCTAAAATTATAGAGACATGTAGGTCTTATTTTGTGTGCACTATATACATTATAGGATGATATATATCCAAGTACTATGTGCACTACACTACTTATTTAGTGAGTGCATTAACGAATTCAAACACTTAACAATGTTCTAACAACACACATGTATGTGGCATTTGTTTACTTCATAAGATAATATACATCGATCCATGTATGTGTGCTTGGTTGTACACATAAGATCTATATGTCTCCTATCATAGCTATATGCACTTAAACTATGCACTACTTAAGATAGTATACATGATTTGATATAGAAACACACATAAATAGGTAGGCATTACATAAGATCACATAAGATTAAATGAACACACTTCAATTGATATGAACACACTTCACTTGATATATGAACACACATAGCTTATGCATGAACACACATATCTTATCCATTGATATATATGAACCGTTTTGAACTTTAGTGATCAAGGTACAATTACTTTACTTGAATGTTGCACTTAACATTGCAATAAAAAATTAGGTTCAAATCTGCATCAAAATACACTGAAATCATGGATTTGACCATGATTTGACCATCATGGGCCCACCCGTCAGCCTCTTACCCGAGGTGAACCGAGTCCAACCACTTCAAGAGCTGATCGGGTTGGCCTACCCGTCAGCCACCCAACGGCCGCAGCCCAAATCCCCCAAATCGAACACAATCCGCCCAAATCCCCCAAATCTGCTGCACCCGCCGTCGTGCGTCCACTCCACTGGCGAGCCCCCGCCGACGCGCGTCCACTCCACCGGCGAGCCCCCGCCGCCGCGGGTCCACACCACCGTCCATCCCCGCCGCCGTGCTCCCACCTAGCGGTCAGCCCCGCCACTATGCTCCCACCCACCGTTCAGCCCTGCCGTCGTTCTCCAAACCACCTCGGTTAGGGTTCGAGCGCCATGGCAACCAACTCTGGGTCAAGCTCGTTCCGAAACTCCATTGCACGCTATGGAGAGCCGTCCCCGAACGCCTCCCCAATTCCATATCGCCATCTGCCCTACTCGTACACGCCAGCAGTCAATTGCTTCTGCGATAAGAGGGCACCCAGGTGGGTATCATGGAGTGATGCGAATCTAGGAAGGAGGTATCACCGCTGCTACAAATATCAGGTGAGTTCAATTTACATTGAGTTCAATTTGCAATGAGTTCATTTATATAGAGTATGTCTAACAAAGTGCAATTTTCTTGTGGATGCAAGGATGGTGGTTGTAATTTCTGGGAGTGGCTGGATCCAAAGCCAACTGAGCATCAGATCAAAATACTTGTTGATCTAGGAGATGCAGTCAAGGCCCTTCGTAAGAAGAACAAATCTCTTGAAGTGGAGAACAGTGAACTAGCATATTTGGTGGATGAAGCACATGCCAAGTATGTTGTACTGGTGAAGGAGAAGGAGGAGCTTGTCAAGGAGAAGGAGGCCACATGCAGTAAAGGTCCTCAGCCAAGGCCTATGATGCTTCAGCTATTGTGAAAGAGTTGTATCAATGTTTGAATTAGATTAGTTTGAATGAGTTTTATGTATTAGCTAAGTCTTAGATCTGTATGTCGTAGCTTTGGAGAACTGTATCCATTAGCTTAGTCTGACTGAGTTGGATTTTGAGAAGTGTATGAATGAGTTCCTGGTATCAATGTATCAATGACTTCCTGGTATCAATGTATCAATGACATCATGGTATCAATTGTGTGAGAATTGTTTGTGAATTGCCAACTAAAGATCTACCTGTTCCAATTGTTTGTGACTTGTCTGATACAGTGAATTGCAATTGTGATCCTAGAAAAATACAGTGAATTGCAATTGTGATCCCAGAAAAATACAATGAAGTTGACAGGAACATCAACATCCTAGAAAAAGTCAGATACATCTACATCCAGAAGTAGACAGGTACAAATATTTGTGCTCAATCAACATCCCAGAAAAGACAGGTACTAAAAAAAGAGTCACAGTTACAATTGTTTGTGCTCAATCAACATCCCAGATTTAGACAGCTACAAATGACAGCTAATCTAATCATCATCATTACATTCCATGGGATCCCTATCATTGTCACTAAAATACTCAAAGATAGTATCATCTTCATAGCCTTCAGAGTCACTGTCCTCAACCATGTCTTCTTCCCTTCTATTGATAAGAACTTGTAAGTTACTAGGAACAGTAGATTTTTGGCCACCCACACGTCGATGCACTGGTGTAGGCTCATCCAAGCCATCATCAACATCATCTTGTACCCCAAGCTCATTATCAGAACCATTTTCATCTTGGTGAACAGTACTCAATTCTACTTCATTGACATCATACATGCTCCTATGCTCAAATTTTTGGACAACACGCCAATTTTCGCCAAATTGTGTGTCCTGCACATAGAAGACCTTTTTTGACTGAGTTGCTAATATGAATGGGTCCTTCTTGTACCAAAGCCTCTCTACATTGATGGATCTAAAAAGGCCATCATCTCTAATGGTTCTAGCGTTGCCATCTTGACTGAACCAATCACACCGAAAAAGTACGACCGTTCGAATGCATTCCAAACTAGAGTTGTAGCTCAACTCAACTATCTCTCTGAGCTGACCATAAAATTCTGTCACCAATCCATTATGTGTTCCATCCACCAGCACACCATTGTTTTATGTCTGCCTTTGTCTTTCACGGTCGACAGTGTTGTATCGAACACCATTGACACTGCATGATGCCCATAAGTTCACTCTTAGGTCAGGAGGACATGATATTGCATATAGCCCTTCACTAACTTCTTCTCGATTATCCTTCCACTTAGTCTTGATCTAAAAAGACAACAAAATAAGTCAAAGCAACTATGATTACCAGCACACATAATTGAGTGAAACTTGCTGCAATATGAATCTTGCTGCAAAATAAGTCAAATCAAGTATGAATCTAATATGCATCTTGCTGCAATATGAATCTTAAACCAAGCAAGTCAAAAATAAATCTGGAACCACTTACATGACTCCTAAACCAAGCAGGGAATTCCTTTTCCAACCTCTTCTCAACATCATGGCCACCTTCTTTGTCTAACTCTCCTCTAAACTTGCTGCACACACAGTTTACAATATGTCTTGAGAAACAGTTTGTTGCACTCCTAAACTTTCTTTGTCAGGTGCACACACAATTTGCTGCACACTTACATAATTTAGAAACAAAACTCACCTCAAATATGGCTCTACCTCCTCACTATTGTTTAGCACATACCAACAAATCTTGTGAAATTCTTTATCATCAAGATATGTCTGCCTGTTGGCCCCCAAGAGTTTAACACCATGCTGGAATATAGGGAGGTCACCATCAGTTGCTCCATGATGCCATTTTTCATCATCTCGATTAAATCTAGTGACAACATCTTCCATGTAACTTGAACAAAAGGTCAAGGCCTCATTAGCTATGTACGCCTCAACGATGGACCCTTCAGGTCTAGCCCTGTTCCTCACATACCCCTTCAAAGTGCCCATTTGCCATTCGATTGGGTACATCCATCCATATTGGACAGGACCTCTTAGGAGTGCTTCATTAGGAAGGTGGACAGCTAAGTGGACCATCACATCAAAAAAAAGCAGGAGGAAATATTTTCTCTAACTTGCAAAGTATCACAGGGATTTCTGCTTTTAGACGTTTCAATCTATCAACCTTTAGTTTCCTACTGCAAAGCTACTGGAAAAATTTACCCAACTCTACAACTGCTACATATATGTCCTTGTGCACTAGTCCCCGGAGACCAATAGCTAAAATTCTTTGAAGAAGGATGTGGCAATCATGGGTTTTGAGGCCCTGCACCTTGGAACCATCTGAACTAATGCATCTTGTTAGGTTGGAAGCATATCCATATGGAAACCGAATACTTTTTAGAAATACACAAAATGCAACCCTTTCTTCTTTTTCCATGGAATACCATGTTGCTGGCATGGAAACTGAATTGTCTTCATCTTCTTCTAAATGCAAATCAGGACGTATGCCCATATCCTACAAAGTATTATGCCTAGAAGGGCATCACATATATTCTTCTCTATATGCATCACATCAAGATTATGTGGCAGCTTCAAGTATTTCCAATAAGGAAGGTCCCATAGAGCGGACCTTCGGCTAAACAATTTTGGCTCTTTGTCCTTCTGTCCTCGCTTCCTTTTCTTGGTACCATCAGTCTTACCAGGAGTAACATCTTTTAATTTCTCTAGACACTCCGATGTCTCATGCATACTCAACTTTCCTGGCTCACCCCGGTTCTCTCGGTGTCCATCAAAGGCCAAGCTTCTTCTCCACTTGTGGGTTTTACCAAGATAGCGACGGTGTCCAATGTAACATATCTTCTTCCTAAGACTCCTTGATAATGGATCTTTGTTGCAATAGATACATGCATAGTAACCTTTAGTGATTCGCCCTGACAATACACCCAAAGCTGGATAATCATGGACGCACCATAGTACTGCAGCACGAAGGTCAAACTTCCCACTAGTGAATGCATCATATGTACTGACTCCCTCCTAGAGTTTTAACAATTCCTCAATGAGAGGTTGTAAGAATACGTCAAAGTCCTTGCCTGGAGACTTTGGTCCTGGGATGAGCAATGCCATTATGCAGTTGGATGCAGCGGTGCATGACCATGGAGGTAGATTGTATACCTTTACAAGTACAGGCCACATGCTATAAGTTGTGTTCATGTTTCCAAATGGATTAAACCCATCTGTTGCTAAACAAAGCCTTAGGTTTCTGGCAGCTCTAGAAAAGCTTGGAAACACAGCATCAAAATCTTTCTAGGCTAAGCCATCAGCTGGATGGGTCATTTCATTCTCCACAGCAACCCTTTTTATCCTTGTGCCACCGGGTCTCCTTCGATGTTGCTTTGTTTGCAAACATCCTCTTCAGCCTTGGTATAAGAGGAAAATATCTCAAAATCTTTTTAGGAATCCGTTTGGCATCATCTCCATCTACCCACCTAGATTCCTTGCATTTTGGGCAGATGTCATGTTTTTCAAGTCCTTTGCGAAACAACACATAGTTATTGTCACATACATCGATTAACTCATATCCAAGGCCATACTCTTTGAGATACTTCTTTGCTTTGTCATATGAATCTAGAAGACAACAATTAGGGAATGACCCTGACAATAACTTCAAAAATGCACTGAATGCTGTGTTGCTGACCCTGTAGTATGACTTGATATGTAGCAATCTTACTAGAAAAGATAACCTAGACTGAACTGAACCCGGGCAAAGAGCATGTTTTGCATCTTCAAGAACTTTCACAAACATAGGTTGTTCTCCATCTTGTTGTACAGTTGTGTACAAGTCTGCAATCATCTCTACCGAATCATGATCATCTTCATTGTTGGGCTCCTCCACATCTACCACATCACCTAGATAGGCAGGTACATTTTCATCCTCTCCAAATTCCACAATGTCAACATCAAAATCTTCTCCATGGTGTACCCACCGAGTATATGTAGCTGACCATCCATGGAGATAAACATGGTCATGCACATCTTTCAGACTCCGTGAAGACTGATTCAGACACAATTGCGACATGGGCAACGTATAGCATCATTCGGACTGAATCTATCTCGAACAAAAGACATAAACTGATCAACACCTGCAGTGAACTCATCGCTGAACCGAGTAGCACGAATCCATGTTCTGTCCATCTTCTGAATGCAAAAAAAATTAGGCCTAAGTAGCTGAACAAAAGCCATGAACTGCTCTACCAATCCTTGTCTAAACATCTACTGCTCTACAAATTGCAAGCAATGGGAGGGGACAATACCTCTAAGTAGCTGAAGTAGCCACCCTAGCACGCCGCCAGTGCACACCGAAGCAGCTACGCTGCAGCAGGTGCCCGCCGGAGCAGCCCACTACGCCGCTAGAGGAGCTGCCCGCCAGCGCATCCCGTACCAGCTAGGCTGCTAGAGCGGTTCGCCGAAGCTGTCCACGGAGAGGCTCACCGTAGATGCCCGAGAGGCACGCCGCCGGCGGAGAACCTACTCTGCAGCAGGTGCCCGCCAGAGCAGTCCGCTACACCGCCAGAGTAGTTGCCCGCTAGCGCATCCGTCGGAGAGGCTCGTCGGAGCTGGCCGTCAGAGACGCTCACCGCCAGCGGAGAACCTACTCCCGCCCTCTGCCGGATTTGGGTTGGGTTTGGATCCGGGGGCAACACGATTGGATTGGGTTTGAGTCATAGAACTGATTCAATAAACGAATAAGAAAAAAAATTCATCTCTAAGCATGACCAAAGTCATGTTCTGATGGTAAGGCAGCTTGACTCTGAGTGAAGGGTGCTGGGTTCGATTCCCAGGCACCACACATTTTTTTAAGATATGAATTATTCAAATAGATAATAAATTAATGTTCCCACTCTGTAACACGTCTGAATTCGTAGTGTGATGGTAAGCCATCTTGCTTGGGAAGTGCAGGTCCTGGGTTCGATTCCTAGGCACCGCACATTTTTTTTAATTTCACTTTTATGATGAAAATTTCGGTTGACAGGTGGGACCTCAACGGTGAAACTACTGAGCTTTACTTCTATGACGAAGTTCACAACATTTCTATGACGATTTCTTCTACTTTGTCATAGTTGAACAAAGGGGTTGACGCCCAAACCGGTCATCCATGATGAATAACAAAATTTCGTCATTGATGAACCTTGTTCAGTGACCAAATTTGGGATCATCATACCCAAAACTTTATTGTTGTGTTTGGTACTTTTTGGTACACTCCTAACTCACATGGGAGAAGACGCCAAACTATGACCGTGCCACAACATTATTGACTTTGTCCTCCCTGAATACTACTAGACTAGAATAGTTCTGTCCATCACAATGTGCAGCAAAGATGGGTGCGTCCCAACGGAATGGCGATGGTCAAATGATTAGTCAATGCCTCACACCTGCCAAACACTACTACAAAAATGATTTCGTGAGACACTGCCTAAATATTAACGCAGGTGGTCACAAAATCCAACTGCTTTGTAAAATACCTAAGGACTTTCAGAGGCGGATGTTTCATTTACGAAGGCGGTCACAATTGGCTGTCTTGCAAAATTCATTCATAGAGGCAGACATTTTGTTTACGGAGACGGTCAGGATTGCCCGTTTCGTAAAATCGATTTATGGAGGCAGTCCCTAACATCGATTTATGGAGCCTCCAAAAATGGAGGCCATTTTCGGAGGCAGACCTCTTGGGAGGTCCGCCTCCAGAAATATACATTGAGACCCAGCAAAGCCCGTATCCAATCCTTTTATCGAGCTTATATATACAACACTTAGGGTTTCTCCTCACTTGTCCAACCCTCTCCCCCACATATCCCGTCACTGCCGTCTCTCCCTTCCCCCATGGTGGCGTACGTGCGCAACCTCCAATCCTGGGCACAGCCCACCTGGCGGCGGCGGCGCACGTCTGGCTCCCCTAGCGATGGTGTACGTGGGGCGGGGCCTGCTCACCCGGCGGCGTTGCCCTCCACCACCTCTAGTTCCCTATCTGGCGCTCTCCACCCTCTCCTCCACTCCAGATCTGGCAGCAGGAGGTCACGCCTCGGTGGTGGGGAGCGCGCAGGGGTGGCGGCGTGTCTAGGTCGAGCTCCCCCAATAGCGGCGAGCGTAGCGGGGAGCGCGCATGGGCGGCGGCGGGTCCGAATCGAGCTCTCCTGATGGCGGGTCCCCATCCAGCTCCCCCATTGGAGAAAAGCATGCAGGGGCGGCGGCACGTCCGGATCTAGCTCTCCCAACGGTGGGGAGCGTGCAGACGCGTTCGGATCTAGCTCCCTTGGAGGTGGGTAGCGCGCAAGGGCGGCGTCGCGTCGGATCAAGACTGTAATGGTGGCCATATTTGGTAATTCTCCCCATTTTTTAGGATCTGATCTCTCTATTAGTGGCACATGCGATGGTGGTGAGGAGGTTGGCAATGGGGAAAAGGTGCCCAAGAACAACAATGACTAGAAAGTGGAGCTTTCCTTGGGCACCATCACTAGTAGCAAGAGAGTTGTTGATAGTTGAGGTGCCCAAGCTACCATCAACTGAGGAGAGATCCATGGCGGCACAAGACCTGACATTCCTCTGCTCCAAGGTCGCCTAGTATGGTGGCATACTTGAGGGGATAGCGTCAGGTAGTAAGAAGGTCGGTGATGGATACAATTTAGACAAAAGATTACTTTGCTAGCTAGAAAATATTGAACCACTGAGATGTCTAGGATATCAAGATGATGAAATGCTCTTACTTAGGAAGGAAGATGAAAAGTTATTGGTAAGAAATATTTAACTCCTCATGTTAAAAAACTTACAATGTTCGGGTGCATTGAAAATATTTGTTATTATTTATTTAGAATTATATTTTGTTCAATATGTGCTTTACTTAATCAAATGCATAGTTTTTGTCTAACTTGATGCAATTTTGTACCATTGGCACCTCGAATGTATTCAAATCATCATCATTTTCTTTAGGCCCTTCAATTGTTTGTTTACCCATGTCATAAGAAGCTTCAAATTGAATGAGCATGATATCAAGTGCTACTTTTGTTCCTGGACAACTGTCCTTGCACTTGCATATTTTTAAGTGTCTTCGGTAAACAGCCCGCTGTACTTGTAGCCATTCATGGGCAAGGTCGCTATTATAGAATTTCTTGTGGCAAGCACCAAATACCATGGGTAAGTAACCTTGAGTTGAAAATAATTTTGGAGTAACCAAAACATCATTTTGCATTATGAGCAAACGATTCAATCATTTAAATTCTATCATACTCATGTTCATAGGGAAATGATGTTTACTAAGTGAGATGATAGAGAATTTAATATTTTTATGTGTTTAATACGTGCTCAAGTTATATGAATTAGGAAAGAAAGAAAGTGTATTTTTGTTCATTAGAAACTAATTATTATAGTTGTGTAGATATTTTGGATTTTCTTTTACAAGGAATACCTCCAACAGACTCAAAAGTACTAAAATCTATTTCCAACATTAAAGTTCACCATCATTAATATTTGACATAATGATGGCATCCCTAGAATTTATTGGCAAACAAAATTGGATAGTAAAATATACTTCCCTCTGTGCACCTAGGACATAGTAAGTATGATTTTTCATGTTTTCCGGTCTACATCCACTGCATTTACATGAACAGCTTTGTATCTTCTCATTTTTACTTGGTTTAGTTCTTGAATGGTATGCTCATATGTGTGGCATAGTCCAGACTTACTTGTCAAAAATTAGAGCATGTACTTACAACAAAGGTGCTTGGCCTAGAAGAAAAGAAAGTCCTATGCAAATGATAGTGCTCTATTCCTTAGTCTTTAAGAGGAAGATTAGATCTATTAAAAACATATTGTGTCTTAATTGTGATTCTATAGGAGATGGTTGGTCTTAGATGGGGATCACATAATTGTGGTGGTTTTGGAAGGGAAACGCAAAAAATTCATCCCGACACAATTTTGGGCGCACAAAGAGAAGGTAGTGCAATGTCTGATTTTTTATTAATCCAAAGGCCTCTTATGCATTACACTCTATTTTTTAGCCAGCCACTAATATGTGCTCGATACACTTTTAGGATATACACTTAGGATTGTACAGATCGGACCATATGCAAGATTTTGAAACCAATTCACTACTATACATTGAGCTCAACACTATTTCATCATCCTTTCACGGCCTTGGCTCCCTTGTCAGCGAACTTCACAGATCAATTTACTATCCATTCTTCCTCTCTCATGGCATAATTATCATGCTTTCTTTTCTTTGGTAAGTTTTTATATCCGGGTAATCTTTTTTACCATAACAGGTCTACTCACTATGATGAATGTTGACATATTTCTTGTGGCAAGCACCAAATAGCATGGGTGAGTTACCTTGAGTTGAAAATTATTTAGGTATACCCACAACATCTTTTTGCACTATGAACAAATGGTTCAATCTCATTTAGATTCTATCATACACATGTTCATAGGTAAATGACGTTTACTAAGTGAGATGATAGAGAATTTAATATTTTTCTGTGTTTAATACATGTTCATGTTACGTGAACAAGGAAACAAAGAATGTGTGTGTTCATTAGAAGCTAATTATTACTGTTGTGTAGATATTTTGGATTAGGTTTTTACAAGGAATACCGCCAACATACTCAAAAGTAATAAAATCTATTTTCCAACATTCAAGTTCACCATCATTACTATTTGACATAATGCTGTCACCCCTGGAATTTATTGACAAACAAAATTGGATAGTAAACTATACTTCGCTCTGTGCACCTAGAACATATAGTAAGGATGATTTTTCATGTTTTCCAATCTACATCCACCACAATTATGTGAACCCCATCTAGAACATGTCCCTATTCTACAATGGCAACAACTTTGATATAGCAAGGAAATGACAATGGCATAATTCTTCTTATGTGCTATGCAACATACAACCATTCAAGGAGCCTTTCTTATCTCCTACAGTACCATTAAAGGTGGGCACAGATCAATGATTCATTCATGTTTCAACTTAATTAACTAAGTTTTTAGTTTGAGTTAGTCAAATTAAAAATAGTTAATTAAGTCGAACTACATGAGATCCATGCCATACCTACTAATAAAGGCACCATCGCTAAATCCATTAGCAATTTTCCACAAGTAGATGTGTGCCGATGATACGACCATGAACTCAACTTTATAGAACTAGACCAAGTGGAAGTGGGACAAGATAGCTAGATTGGAAATGAAATAGATGGGCCTTTTGTAGGTGCAAAGGTAAAGTTCAGTTTGAAATAGGCATAGAAATAGCCATCCATCGCCGTTCAGTGGCACAGTTGTACATGATATATCTCGATGGTGTGTCTGAGTTACCAGGTAACCAAGATCCTCATGCTCTTAGAGCAATGTGGTATTGGTTACCTACCATGGGATACTTCTTACTATTAGAATTTCTAGATCTCAGACGCACCACCAAGCTATATCATGTGCAGCCCTACCACTGAGCAATGGGTGATTGTGCGTAACTCCGGCTTGACTCTGCCTCTATACAACTGAATTAATGTCTATCTAGTTGATTTCTAGTCTGGATGTATCTTGTTACTTTTACTTGGATTAGTCCTTGAATGATATTCTCATATGTGTGGCATTCGTCCATACTTACTTGTCAAAAATTAGAGCTTGTACTTACAACAAAGGTGCCTGGCCTACAAAAAAAAGAAAGTCCTATACAAATGATAGTGCTCTATTTTTTAGTCTTTCAGAGGAAGATTAGATCTATTAAATACATATTGTGTCTTAATTGTGATTCTATAGAAGATGGTTGGTCTTAGACGGGGATCACTTATATAATTGTGGTGGTTTTGGAATGGAAACACAAAAATTCATCCCTACACAATTTTGGGTGCACAAAGAGAAGGTAGTGCAATGTCAGATTTTTTTTGATAATCCAAAGGCCTCTTATGCAATAAACTGTGTTTTTTAGCTAGCCACTGATATGTGCTTGATACACTTTTAGAATATATGCTTAGGATTGCACCCATCATTGGACTATATGCGTATGATCCGTGCTAATTGATTTATTATTTGTCATACCATGTTATTTTCTAAGTATGTTTTGTTTATTTTGCATATATTTTGATGTATTATCTGTGCTAATTGGTTTAGTCTTTTTAATTGCAGGTGATTGAACAATGGTGGGCGGTATGAGGAGGATAACGTCGCTTTACTTAAAAGTGACAGCGACGCGTAAAGGGTCCGATGCAACTGAGGGGTCTAGGAAGAGACCTCGGGGTAGACCCAAGGGTCGAGGGAAGGGTGGAGGCAAGACGAGGCCACCGTCGCCTGTACCTTCGTCGCCATCTGAGTTACCTTCTGCTCACTCATCCTCTGAGGAGGAGGTACAGGTGGAGGAGGAGGCAGGGGTGGAGGAGGAGGAGGCAGGGGTGGAGGAGGTGGCAGGGATGGAGGAGGAGACAGGGGGTACCTCTTCCTCTACTTTGTCGCGTGTGTGGTTGCGAGGTCCCTCGGCCCTCCCGAGGCGAACGATACCTCTTGAGAGACGCCCGCTGATTCGACCCGATGGAGACAAGTAAGTAACTTTATATGTTATCACAAATTTTTCGTTTGATATGTTCAAAATTACAATAGAAACTAATAATTTATCTTAATCACTTGGGCAGGGGTTGGAGGAAGGTCGGTGAGGGTGATCACGCACACCATGTGAATGGCATCCTTGGTCTTTTGATCAAGGAAAAGTTCCCTGGCCTCGTGCAGTTCGGTGGAACTGTCGAGCCGGCCTACACGTGGGGCCACTATGCTGCCGTCCTCGACACCCCTGATCGGGATGGCAGGGTATTCGCCGACAAGGCGCAGCGTGTCAAGGCCGAGCTTTGGGTAAGTCTTTCTCGCACTACATTGCTCAATACATCGCATTGATTGGACATTCTTAAAATAATGATTGGACACATCGCGTCTATATGTAGGATTTCTTTAGATGCAAGGAGGAATACGAGGCCAAGGCGGATGCTATGGCTGACAAAGCCGCCAAGAAACTCAGCAAGGACATGCACTACGAGGCGCGCATCCTGGTCGTGATCCAATACCACGCGGAATTTCTAAGAGAGAGGATCCCTAAAAGGGCGGCAAGAACCATGAGCCTGACCCCGGAACAATACCTGAAGGTAAATATAAAACATTAATACTTATTTTTTCTAAGATTAATTATGCTTAATTTCATCTTCTTATATGTCATATACTTGATGACCTAGGTGCCTCCGTGGTGGTGCGCCTACGATCTACAATGCTGGGCCTGGATGGTGGACAGGTGGTGCGACCCCGCATGGGAGGAGAATCACAATGCTTGCCAGTAGCGGCGTTTGCAGATACCGGGTGCACCACACCATCAAGGCAACCTCAACCTCTCAGAATACGCGGCTAGATGGGTACGCGAATTCATTTTTTTATTGTAACGCTCAACTCTGCATAATTTCTAATCATATTGCTTTTTTTTGTAGTCGGCGGCACATGGTGGCGAGCCTTGCTCCCAGTTCATGGCATATGCTTTGGCCCACAAGGGGAAGGCGACGTCCGATGTCGCCTACAACCCGGAGGACCCGTCCTCGGCGTACAACAACAAGTCCGTCCACAGCCGCATCGATGGATACACATCGATGGCAAGGGTGGCCCATGGCCTAGAGTACGATCCGAGCGTCCATGACCTTGATGGAGAAGTGGTCATGAGGGCGGGAGGAGGCAAGAAGCATGGCCGGTTCTGGATTGGCGACGGCACAATCGACATGGCCAGTACTCCCACTCTCTCCCAGATTCAAGCACGGAGCACGGGTTCCAGTCCGGTGATACGCCCACGGCCGGACTCTAGACGGTTCCAGATGAACGCACTCCAGATTATTTCTGTTTTATTCATCGTTCATTGATTTTTACATACTTTTGCATTGCATTGTAACATTGGGATGAAATATTGTAGGCTCAGCTAGAACAAGAAACGAGGCGATGGGAGGAGCTAGAGGCGAAGATGGAGGCAGAGCAGCAGAGGATGGAGCTGTAGATGTTTGAATATATGAGGGGTGTTTATGCTGCAATCGGTCAACCTCTGCCACCGATGCCAGTCCCTCCTCCTCAACCTGCTCCAGATACTGTTTCAGGCACTGTGAGTCGCTTTACAACCTTATAATCACCATTTCTAGTTTATGCATAATCAATCTTACAAAGATGCTCATACACTAGAAACTTAGTGACTAATGCTATATGTTTGTTACCAACTAGTACTTAAGCAATCATACTAGAGCACAATGCAACTGAGAAGATATTGCTGATAGTTGCAAGGGTT
This sequence comes from Miscanthus floridulus, assembly GCF_019320115.1. NCBI lineage: Eukaryota > Viridiplantae > Streptophyta > Magnoliopsida > Poales > Poaceae > Miscanthus > Miscanthus floridulus. The sequence continues at coordinate 134,708,438 of NC_089588.1, forward strand.
ATACTAGTTAGGCAGCAGAGAGACCATACGTGTTGTTCAATCTTGTCTCACACATGCAATCTCTTCTCCTTTGTGCAACATCAATCGGCGGCATCGAATGAGCCTCATGACCTAGCGTGGTCGCAGTGGAACTCGTGGCCTAAGTGACTACTTGTGATTTTATTTGTATTTGCATTTGTGGATTACTTGTGACTACTTGTGGTTGTGAATGAACCTACTTGTGATTCTAAAGTTTATTTGCATTTATGTGTTGTCGATATATCTATATGAAGTACCTGTGATGCCTATTGTGAACTATCTGTGATGGATGTGATGTTTATTTGAATGTGGTACGTGGCTGTGACCGAACCAAATAAAGTGATTATATGTGGCAGCTTTGCCGAGTGTTACACTCGGCAAAAGGGCTATTTGCCGAGTGCCATGAAAAATACACTCGGCAAAGAGAGACACATGGCAAAAATCTGTGCTTTCTGGGACTAAAATGGCTTCTTTGCCGAGTGTCTATGCTGTGACACTCGGCAAAGAAGCCAACATTTGTACGTTCTGGGCCAGTGTTTGCCGAGTGTCCATTATTTAACACTCGGCAAAGAAGGCAGCTTTGCCGAGTGTCAGGTGTTTGACACTCGGCAAAGAAGGAGGTTTGCCGAGTGTCCCAGAGTTTGACACTCGGCAAAGAAGAAAGCATTGCAGAGTGTCAGGTGTTTGACACTCGACAAAGAAGGACGTTTGCCGAGTGTCCCAGAGTTTGACACTCGGCAAACAAGGAAGCTTTGCCGAGTGTCAGGTGTTTGACACTTGGCAAATCAGGCAGGTTTGCCGAGTGTCGGGTCCGGGACACTCGGCAAACGCGCCATGACCATCTCCACGCCGTCATGTTACTTTTTTTCGCCGAGCGTTGGTTTTAGCTCTCGGCAAAGTATTTGCCGAGTGCCCGATAGAAAACACTCGGCAAAGAAACGTTTGCCGATACTGTAGATGCCGTATGCTCTTTGCCGAGTGTTACACTCGGCAAAGTCTTTACCGAGTGTTTTATGGGCTTTACCGAGTGTCTATGGCACACGGCAAAGCCACTGCTTCCGGTAGTGAATATGGTAGGGAGATGCAACCGTAATCGTTCACAATTTTGCGTCTTGCCCCGCCAAACCATTTGAGACCTGTATGCTTTTCGACTCCTCTTCCGTTCAGTGCCTTGCCGTTCCACCCGTGCCGTAGATCTTACAAGCAAACGTAACCTTCCAGCTCCTCTTCGCTTTCTGACTCAGCTCCCGGTCCGTGACTCAGGCTAGCTCATACAGCCACCACCTCTCCTCCCTAGTGACCCAGCCGCAATGGATGCCCATGCCAACGAGCCGTCCTGTTGTGGCCCCGCCCCTTGCCCCGATGAGCTTGGCCTCGGGTCTTGCGGTCTCGCGACCGCCTACCGCTGCCCAGGTCCTAGCTCCATCCCCTTTTAAACAGGAAGCCCGAGCACCATGGCCGTAGCTGCATAGAAGAGAGAGGAGCTATGGAGGAACAATAGAAAAAGAGTGCGCTTCAGCATCGGTGGCCTCGGCGGGGTCACTCCGTCTTGAAATTGAGGGGACGGGCTCGTCCCTAGTTCACGCCATCTACGCCTGTTCAGCTTCGAGCCCATCAAGCTAACGGAAAGACTAAGGAATCAAAGAAAATTCGTCAAATAAATAAGTTGGAGCCCCGAACAATGATTAGGCACCTAAACAACCGTTTTGCAACTTTAGGGACCGAGATGACATAGCAATGCAAGTTTAGGGACCGCTGGCGCACTTTACTCAAAAAAAAAAAACTAAGCAGCACTTTCTTTAGGGTGAAGGTAATAATTTCCTCTTCCCTATATATACTGACCGATTGTACAAAGAAATAATATGGGTGAGCTGGAGGAGCCCAGCAGGCTTATATATCAACCCATCACTGGCGAGTGCTGTTGGCCCATGCATGAATAAAACTACACGGTCAACACTCTCCACAGCCATAATTACCTGGGCTTGTGCTTGATGATAGATATGGAAGAGCTGAAGAAGGCAAAAGGCCGGCTGGGCCGGGAACCTCGCGGTGATTGGGCCGCCCTTGCATTGACTATGGGCTTTTATTGCTCCACGAACAAAACGTTTCCAGCGATCTCAGCGCGGTCGTCGCCGTCGCCGGTGCACAAGAGGACGGAAGCTGAGGAGGAATCATGTTCCATGCAAACTTCGAATCACTTCTATGTAGTACAGGTCGATCCTCTGTCGGCAGCATATATTTCCGAGTCGCTGGTGCAATATGCGCCTAGGACTAGATCGGCAGCATATATTCCCTCTCACTGTTTGTAAACTCTAGCAATTGCAATTTCTAGCAAGCTCCAACACCTCTAGTCTATTGCACTGCTTCTGCCACAATCTATAATCCCTTTGCACCCTCTGAATCAACATACTAGAGCAAACTGCTCTTAGGGACTATTTGGTTGTCGAGCCAGCCATTGATGAATGGCAAGGCAGGAATCCTAATATGGATTTTTCTTTTCAAATATAACTCATAATATCCTCTATCACATCACAAAAAATTGATATTGAAACTCAACTTATACGTGAGGAAACAAAAATAACAAATATTGTTAAGTGGTAAAGTGGATTAACTCAAATAGTTGGGGAGTAAATTGAACCAAATATTAGTTATTTGGGCAAATATCAAACTTGAGGGGAGTAGTTTAGACTTTTTCCGGTCTCAAATCGCCTCGGATGGGAAAACGATCAAAAGCAAAGTTGTAGATCATGATTATATCTAAAATTTTGTAGCTGTGAAGCTTTTTTCATTTGAATTCTTTAGCGCAAATTATTCTATTAAGCGATCCGTCGCGCCAGGGCACGACTAGGCGACGCGCCGGCTCACACGCACACACCAGAGAGGAAGAATAAGGCGGCTAGGGTTCCAGCGAGGAGCTCACCGGCATTAGGGTTTCCATCTCCTCACTGACGGGCTTAAAAGGGGGATTTAGGGGGCGGCGGATGCGACACGACAGTGGAGGCAGGCGAGACGGCGGCAAGGCGGGGTGACGGAAGCCCCGCCCGCCGAGGCAGTGGGAGATGGCGGTTGGGCGGGGCTGGTGGCGGGTTTAGCACGACAGAGCTTGCTGACACCCCGCCCTGGGATTATGGTGGGCGGGGTTGTGGAGCGAGGGTGGGGGTCATGGCGAGGACGATGCTGGTAGAGGTGTTGCGCCGAAGGTTAGGGAGGGCGGGATCGAGGGGCGGGGGCGGAGCGTGGACAAAGGCGTGCGTGAGGAGAAAGGCGATAGTCACGGGGCGGAGCCGGGTGGCGCGCTCCCAGAGCGCGCGACCGGTCGCGTTTTATCGTGGTCCTTCTTTATTAAGATCTCAGACGATCTACATTCAAAATTTGGTCGAGTGAATATGAGGGAAATGTTTCTGCATTTATGTTAGATGTGACTATAGGGTGTAGAGGTGAGGGGGTAACGCGCTAGAGAGACTACACTTGTGCGTATGTGGCGCAAAAATGGAAAAATTGCGAAAAAACACGTGCGGCTGCCTAGATTAGAATATATTCCATGGCATGGGAGCCGTGACAGTGTCGTCACTACAATTTACAATAAATCAATAATACAGTAGCGAAGATCATAGCAACAAAGTGAATGAAAGAGCTACCTTCACCAGTTGGAGAAACTCCGCAAAACAAATAACTGTAAACCCGTTGGAGCTCATGAAGATGGGCACGCATGCATGCATGCGGAGGCATACGAAAGCCAAATTTAAGCCTCATTTAACATAACACACATATCATTTATGTTCCAAACATACATGCAGGTACGCCCAGGGAAAGGAAATATACTAAACAACGGGCATGATCGTCGAGCAACCTTATTAGAGGTTTAAAGCACGCAAAGGTCTATCATGAGCACATAGATATGTTGAAAGAAGATGACCGTGTAGTAGACAGACAGGACTACCCAAAATGCTTCCAACGTCTTGAAATCAACCAACTTGAGCCACAAACTCCTCCCACCAAGGATCAAGAGACAAGCAGCTGAATCTCTGACGACTGAAATAAAAATCAAGGAAAAATAATTTTGATTAGCATTAGTCCAGCATTTATGATTGATGGAGGTCGACAGAAATGATGGAAGTCGGCTAAAACCAATCAACAACATATTTACTATACTATGTGGGTTTTGCTAGGGTACTCCAAAGTGAATGTGGACTGTTGATGTAGATATAAATTATCACATATACCTCTTATAGGAGGTAATAGAAGAAATATAGAATAAATAGAGAAAACATCTTCTTAATAAATACATCTAATATTCATTGCATGATTAAACTTTCCTATTTGATGCAATGTGACATGTGGATCAGATCTAAAGTATCTTGCTTTTCCAACATGCATGTTCTTTTCCTGTATATAAGTTGAAAAAAAAGATCAAACGTGATATACCTGTAAAAAAAAATTAATGTGGAAAGACTAACGTGATCCGTAATGATTTTTTCATCTATTTTTGACAGCAACATCACGTTAACCGTGTGTACATGATTTATTTGTCGCTAGTCATCTTAGATCACTTTTAAAGCCAACATTATGTTACTAAAAAATACTGTTCTTGCATACTCAAGCATAGTCCGTACGTGACTACAGTAACAGAGGTATATACTTAACCGTAATTATATTAATTTCTTAGAGAAGTGATAATTACATCATATGTACACTAGCGCACCCACGCAGACAAAACAAGGAAGATGGGACGCCGTGGGGATGTGCCAAGATTTCAGGGATTTGTTTTGTTTTTCTCTGATTCTTTAACTTATTCAATTGTACTAATAATTCTAAAAATCAAGGGCTATGATTTCTTACCCCGTACCTACTGGGAGGTAATCAGAGTATGTACCGTATCTCTTGATTTTCTATGCATATTATTACTACAATAATAATAATATAGTAATGCAGAAGCTAGTACGTGTTAGTGGAATTGTGAATGGAATGTGGGTATTAAAAACAAGATAGGCAAGTGTTTCAGTATCGCGAGTTACGTCACGTACGATTACGAGGAGCTGGTACGTACCTCTTCATCGTCCTTGTGTATTGGTCGTGCCACCATTTATTAACGATAATTGAAGTCAAGTTTGGGAGTATTGGGATGGAGTTCTGCTATGCGCCTGAGCTCAACCTGTGTCTTGTTCACGTCATCAGGGAAGGCATCCTTGCAGTCGAGATGTGCCCAGACATAGCGTAGCGAAGGGAGGCACTCCAACAGTGGCGGACCCAGAATTTTACCTCTGGGTATGCGCTACAAAAAAATTTCTAATACAATTCGGTAAACCATTTACAATTTGGTAAAACCATATTATAATTCATTAAAACCGGTTACATTAAATAACATAATAAGATTTAAATTCAAATATTAAGCTACGAACGACGCCAAATCTTGATATAAATATTAAGCAGACTCAATCCATTAATAACAAGTAAACCTTCAATTGCTTTCTTAAGTGACAAAGAGGTAGTATCATCTACATAAACAACTCCAATGAAGTGCTCACATGGCCTTCCAAGTTTATCAACATAACGCAAGCAAAGAGCTAGTTGTTCTTTATGTGATATATCACTAGACTCATCAGCTAGAATTGCATAGGGCTAATCACCAAGTTCCCCAATTATTTTCTTTCTAGTTTCTATGGCACAACAATGAATAATTTCTTTTTGTATGTTTGGGCTAGTCAAAGTGCAATTACCTGGTGCATTATTCAAGACATACTTGTTCACTTCTTCACTATTTCCTGCAAGAAACTTCAAAAGTTCAATGAAGTTGCCTCTATTGCTAGACTCTTCACTTTCATCATGTCCACGGAATGCCAATCCTTGATGCAAAAGAAACTTGATACATCTAAGTGAATATGTCAATCTTTTCTTGTAAAGACGAAGCTCTTCCTCACTTCACTTGTCAATGTGATAATCAATTGCAACCTTGGGATTAATAAAACCAATGTACCTCTCTTGAGCTGCTTTATGTGCCCTAGAACCACAATGTTTAAGAAGTGCTGTGTTTCCTATATTTCAATTATTCCATCCATCAACCACAAAAGTATTTGACCCACTGCCCTTCTTGAACAAGTAGCATATGAAGCAAAATGCAGAATCCTTCTTGACACTATATTCAAGCCACTCATAATTATATAACCATTGTATACTGAATCGACGAGGTACACCTCCAATGTTTCGGTATGGAAAATCATGTATATAAGGTTTGCAAGCACCTTTAGTAATATATGCTCTACGGATTGCATCTTGATCATTAACATGATAATTTTCAATGGGTAGCCCTTCACCTGGATCATATGGAAGGCGATTGATGTCATACACCGGCGGCTTTGATGCGGGGGGTGGCGGTGACGCTAGCGGGGGCGAGGGCATAGGATCTGCAATTTCTTCAACTTGTACTCTATCTTCTTCTTGATTGTGCTCTTCCACAATACTTTGATCCGGAGCCGGAGGTGGGTCAGGGTTCAAAGCAACAGCAGCCGCCTTCTTTGCTGCATTCTGAAAAAGCGATCGAATGTCTCCGTTTCTCTTCATAATTCAACTATTCAAGAGTTCTGAAAATTTAAAAAAAAACTCACCAATTAGCAAAACTAATGAACGGACGCCTAGAACTGAGGAAGGGTGGAGACTGGAGAACTGGAGATGGACGGGGAGGAATGAGGATCACCTGTCACCTGATCGCCAATCGGCTGCCCGGTGCCGCAATGCCGATCCGCGAAGGCCGAAGGGCGATGGCGGCGTCCGCGACAGGCTCGCGGCGAGAACGCTCCGCGGCCGCGAGCGGAGTCTGGCGATCCGAGTCCCGGCCTCCCTGGACAGTTCGACGTCTGTCGATCCAACTCCCCCTGCGAGCTAGGCCGGTCCATCGAGCACGAGCGCGCATTTACGCCGCACTCACGTACTACTAACGTCGAACGAACGCCGCACTCACGTACTATGAACAGGGCGGCTTGTTTTTTTTCATTTTTTCTATTATGTTTGACTGACAGGGCGGGCCACAGGGTGGTTGGTGGACCACCCAGACCACCCACTGGATCCGCCACTGCACTCCAAGTCCAAGCCAAGATTGTCACTCCTGGTAGCGTGTCCATCCTTGTAGAAAGCCCTGACTGGAACAGTGAACCAAAGGTCGTGGAGGTTTGGCATCACAGCAACAGGGGCCGATGCTACTCTGCTGCTGCAGCCCCCGCCCTCTGCTTTGGAATTGGAATCAAATACCATAACATAGCAGCATCCTGTCCTCCCCTCCAGATGCTCAACGAAGCACTAGTCGAGTCACCGTTGGTCGCCAACTGGACCATCTAGCCATACAACTTGAGGCTTCTCAACTTGGTGAAGAAGACATCATGTGCAGCAATATTAACTACCGCAGCATGCTTATGAGAAGCCGTCCCATAATCTACTAGTCGAATACAGAGGTAACGGAGATCTGGCAGCCCACCCAAGGCTCTCAGACCTGCCTCGTCCATATGACCCACATGCAACTCCAAGTAGCAAAGGTTGGGGACAAGTGTAGGATCTATAAATGATGGCACACAATGGAACCAGATGCTTTGTATATGCAGATGCCTGAGATGTTCTGGAAGCATGGCTTTGTCCCACTCCATTGAGGTAGGGCTACTTTCACGGAACTGAAAAACATGCAGATACAGATGTTGGAGCTCCTGCAGATTGCCTAGTGACTTCAAAAGTTCTGCCTGCATGCTCTCATCCAGCCTGCCCATGCCAAACCCATGGAGCACCCTCAGTAGGCTCTAGTTGCCCAGCTCCTTCAAAAATTGCCTCTTGGACTCAAAAGACAGCATGCCAACACCTATCTCTAGCTCCTCTAGTGACGTCACCTTCTGGAGGAACCCATCCGGCACCCTCGTCTCACCGTCACACCATAGGCAGACCAACCATGTTAGCTGGATAACGCTCGGTGGCAGTTGAACTTGCATACCACATAGTCCAATACCTTCCAAGTCCAGTGTCTTGTAGAAGCTTTAGAGCTCCTATCGTCTCCGGGAGCTCCCTAACCTTTGTACCTCGTAGTCCAAGGTACCTCAGATGAACTAGTTTCCCAAGATGCTGGAGCCAGCGCCTGTCATACTCATCATTATCAGATGATGTGCACCTCTCTAAAGCTAGCACATGTAAGAGTTTAAAGCTCGGATGCAAGACAAGACCACGGATATCACACCCATGGGCAACCAATGACCTTAGTTGTGTCATGTCTCTATTACCGTCAGGATGGGATTGATCCAGCAATATCCTGTTCTGGTGTGCTATCCGGCGCACCTTGTGTCGTGATGATGTTCCTCCATCCTCATTTGAGATAGTGATGAAGTTTTCTTCGCCTGCCAGACCACGAATAAGATCAAGGACCATGTCATGAACACGACATCAATGTATGATGCCTTCCCATTCTGACTCTACCCCTTGGATCATGTTTCTATTTATGAGCTGATGGAAGTATTCCTCTCCCCGCTAAAACAGGCTTGTTCCTGTTTTCTTCTCTATAAAGCCTTTTGCTACCCATTTCCATATCAAAGAATCTTTCTCGATCTCATAGTCTTCAGGATAAACACTTAGGTATAGTAAGCAGGTCTTCAGATGAGAAGGTAGATCATAGTAGCTAAGGGACAATATCCACACAGTATCATCTACTTGCTTGTTCTCTCTGCCACGATAGAAACCAGGAGAGCTGCACACCTTAAACCAATCCTCTCTTGATTTGCCCACCAACAAGCTAGCCATTGTGATGATAGCTAATGGCACACCGCCACATTTATTCAGAATTTTTTGGGATGCCTCTTCAGGATAATGAGCAGGACATTTGCTTTCACCACCATATAGCCTCATATAAAAGAGCTTCTTTGAGTTATCATGTGAAAGAGGGCCAAGCTGGTAAACTTCATCGCCACAAGCTACTTCAAGATTTCGAGTAGTTTTGACTACTCTACTACTCCGTTATTGTTCTGATGTAAAGTTGATCCTATTGTTTGCCAGGAATTTATCTCCTCCTCGCCGCCATAGAGAAAAACAGAGAGAGGATGATAACACGGCCCCACATGTCATTCACAAGATTACATTTAGGTTGTCACTTTTAGGTAGTATTGCTGAGGTTGAATACAAAATATGAGTAGTATTAAAATATATTGGTAGCTACCCAAATAGACATTTAGGTAGTCTGATTTGGGTAGCATTACTAGAGATGCTCTTATGTCGGACATTGTTTGCATACACATAACTAGATATTAATTGGGCTAAAAATTAGTTCAAATTAGCTATAGTTTGCTATCTAGTTTGTTAACAACTAGTTAAAGGCTAGTCTAAAAAATTAGCCCACCTTTTAGCACTCCTATTTGATACACTAGAGCTAATTTAGGCTCATTTTAACTAGCTAGTGCTTAGGAGGACAGCGATCAGGTCGCGAAGTTCATACTTAGGGCAACTCATACATTTGCTGGTCCTTCTCGACGAATGGAGGAGTCGATCGCCCGCTTGCGATGGATGTGACGTCTGTGGGCCACACTGTCATGCTCCTCTTTGGAGGCAGCTCAAAACATAAAGCATCCATAAGGCATCGCGTGCCCCACGTCTCCATCGGACCCTACGGCTGGCGGAGCATACCCCACGTCTCGATGGTTCTCACAAAGGCACTACGAGCGCGGCTGCTGGCCGCCCGATGGCCGTGGCTAGCGGCGGACCCGTGGGGCCACGGGTGGAGCCGGGCCTCTTCGCCCGTGCCCACGCCGTTCGTGCATGGGCTCTATCTCAAAGTTGCCGCGCTCAACGCCGCCAAGGCCGGGGACCCCATTTTAGCCCACCACGTTCGACCGCGCAGCCACCCTCGAAGTTGAGCTCTCTGCCTCCACATTGGGCGTCCCCGTGATCGACGCCATCGTGCGCGGCGTGGACATCACGCTTAGGCGACCCCTGCGTTCGCGCCGCCCATGCCGGTGGATACATAGCGAGGACCTTTCAATGGCACCTTTGGGATCCTGATCCATCGATCTCATGGCCGGATCTGCCTTGCTGTGGCCGGATTCACATTCCCTGGGCTGCACGACGGTGACGTCTTACGGCGCCCCATGTTATATCTGGTGCACCCTTCATCGGATCTTGCAACCCTCAGGACGGATCTGGTGAGACCGGCCTATGTGATGGTGAAGATCTCGACTAGGAGGAGGCAGATTCCGTCGGCAGCGGTAGCCCCAGGGGCAGGGTCCAGGCCAAATAGGATAGCCTCGGCGGTAGCAATAGAGGACTCCAGCAGAGGCGACGACCATGATCCCAATGACAGTGGTGGCCCTATGTGTAGAGGAGGCCATGGAATCTGGCGAAGCGGAAGCGAATCCTGTCGGCTAGCTTCAGATTGGCTAGTTCTGACTGGGCGATGGCTCATGATGGTGGGGTACCCAACGACAAGTGGTGTGACCTCACTTAAAGCGGATGAAGATGGAACTGGTGAAGGTTTGCAACAATGGCGCGCTAGAGGCGGTGGTGACTTAACGACTTTCACTCGCCGAATCTGGATGCTTTAGGAGAGGATGTGCCAAGGTTGTACTTTTCTTCTTTTTTTTAACGGGTACAACTTGGACGCACATAACCCATACACTCCACATGCACACACACATGCGCGTCCGTACACACGTAAAGAAGAGATTGGGAGGCTCTCTAGCCTCTAGTGCACGGGAAACGCACAGTACCACTGAACGCGCATGCATGTGTGCATGTTTTGGCAACACCAGGGATTTGAACCCTGGTGGGTAGCGTTCCACTGGGCAGCCCTACCACTGGACCACAAGCCCATTCATAGTTTTTTCCTTTTTTATCGTGTGTTCTCCTCTTTGTTGAGGTGTGATTCTATATCTTTTGGCTGTGTATATCCTTCATGGATATAAAGGCCAAATTAATGAATCCATGAGCTTTAAAAAATAAGGCATTAGGGCCCTCTTCAAATGAGTCGCGTCAGCATTGTGTGCCTAACCTAGTTGCAAGGGCAATGCGGAAGAGGTCGATATTCTAGACCCCGAGGGTCCCATAAAGCTAATCCTTTTCCACGTTGGTGTTGCATTTATTTCAGGTAGACCAAGGAACGGAGCTAGAGGCCAAAGGTCAGATAAGCCATCGGCAAGCCTCTCGGAGCAGGCAACCCAAGTTGGAGGGAGCCCTCAGTATGAGGGATTAGAATTACATTGGTGATTTGGATACCACTAGCTAGTGAGAGGCAGTGGTTAGTACCTGTCCATGCAGGGATTTTTTTGTCATTGCCTCAAGGGATTTGCAGGTAGTGCGCGCATAGCCGCATATATGATTTAACTTCCTGTTATACTGCACACATGACAGATTATGGACCAACAAACTGACAGAGCACACGACCATTAGCCATTGATTTTTACAGAGCACGAACATAGCCATTGTTGTTATGGGACATTCAGTTTTTTTTTTCACAATCAGACCGTGACAGCGTTAAGTTGTTCTGCTTTTTGGTTGGCCCAACAATCTCACAAGGCCTCTACTGGGCTTTTCTCGGATAGTTTAATCTTTATTGCTGGGCCCAACAAACTCTTTTCCTGCCCGAGCAAGATGCTAGGCTGCCCAACGAAAACAAACTTGTGGTCAAGCACGTCGATTGAGGAGACTGCCGAGGCCAGTTTAATTGATTTATTTAAACAAAAGCAGAGTCAGCCCAGAAGCAGGCCTGCTCGCTAGGGATTAATTTATTTCCTCTCTTCTCCTGTGCATATATCCAGCCATTAAAGGACGAGCAAACTATGGGAGTCTTGCAACTTTCTGATCTGAGGCATTCAGTTTCTGAAACCGAGAAACTGTGCTGCATCCTGCATGGTAAAATATGGTGTTCGGCTGCCATTATAAGCCGGCTTATAAGTCATGGTACAATATTTTTCTCTCCCAATAAATCAGCCATACAAATCAGCATAAGTGGCTTTCCGAGCAGCCGAACAGAGCCTATGCTTGCGGTCATTTATTCAAACACACATCAAACTGAAACGCAGTATATATGCATATAGGTGCGGTGTTATAGCAAACGATGAGGTATACGAGTCGAATACAACAACTATGGAGGTACCCAGAGAACAGAAAGAGAGCTAAAGTTTGTACCTAGAAACAGAGTTCACCCAACGTATGAATCTTGCTCACTCTGACTCACCCAATGTAGAAGAGAGCTAGGTAACGCACAAATACATTGCGTACTATTCCACCAGAAATACACGATAAAAAGCAGAAAATACTGGGCAACTGTGTAACACAGAATCAGAGCCTACTCATCAAAAGTGGGCTTTTAAGCATTTTGCATTTCAGTGTGTCACGCTACTAAAAAATAATTTTTAGCAACGGAGGCTTTTTCTTAGGGCCGGCTCCACTACCAACCGCCCATACAGTTGGTGAGCTCAGGTGCTATAATTCCAGCCGTCCCTACAAATCTAACCGTAGGGGTGGCTCACTCCTCCGGTGTTGTGATTTGTAGAGGCGGCCTAATCACCCGTCGCCCCTACAAATGCTGCACGTACAAAATGCCTCCTCGCATCGCTCACTCGCACCCCGCCTCCACCTGCTCGCTCCCTCCCTCCCTCCCACACCGCGACGCCCTCCTCGCCTCCGCCGCCCTCCTCCTCGCCTTCCCTGCGCAGATCTGGCCTCCTCCTCACCTCCCCCACCTTCCCCGCGCAGATCCGGCCTCCTCCTCCCCTCCCCCGCCCTCCTCCTCGCCTTCCCGCGCAGATCCGGCCTCCTCCTCAACCCCCCCCCCCCCCGCCCTCCTCCTCGCCTTCCCCGCGCAGATCCGGCCTCCTCCTCACCTCCCCCGCCCTCCTCCTCGCCTTCCCCATGCAAATCCGGCCTCCTCCTAACCTCCCCGCCCTCCTCCTTGCCTCCACTGCAGCAGCGCGGAGCCCCAGCCGAGGCAGCGCACGGGTGCTGGCTAGTGGCCGACGGCAGATCCGGCCACGGCTGGCCTAGATCCGGTCCCCACCACCACGCGGCGAGCGGAGCCTCGGAGAGGGGCCTGCCCGGAGCGACAGGATGTAGCCGAGGCTGGAGGACGCCATGGAGGAGGTGGAGGCCGAGGCGGCGGCGGGGCCGGAGCTAGGGTTCTGGCTCGCGGCGCGCCTTTGAATCCGCCTCGATACTCCCTGATTCCCTGATCTAGGGGTTTTGTGGTTTGTAAAGCAACGGCGCCCCTTAGATTCCGCCTTTTCAAGCGTTTCTGGGGAATTTTAACTGAAGTTTTGTTTGTTCCCCATTTCTATGTGGTTTTAGGTGGCTACGGTGGTGATGAGGTAGTTGCAGCGGTAGATGGTCGCCATGGCGGCGATGAAAGTGGAGGAGGACGAGGGGAGCGCGTGGAACTGGCCCAATCTGGCGGCGTCGAGCCCTTTGCCGTCAGCTTCAGACGCAACAAGCTATAGAGCCAGCGCGGGGATGTCGCCGATGGTGTTCAGCCCGGCGGACTCAGTCTCTGGTCGCAGGTAGTACTCTCCGCCGCTATGAACCGTTCGAGAATTGAGACTCTGCTGGTGTGTTCTAGTGGTTGCTTACTTCATCCGGACGCTTGTGTGCTTAGTTCATTGGATCATGGATTGGATGTGATTTTCATTTGTCTTGGAAAAGTGGAGTTTCTAATAGTTTTTCAAGTTAGCTGGTGCGGTTTGCCTGGTAGTTTTATTCTCGAGAACATGTCGTTGCCTTTCGGATGTCAGTAAACCTTACTCTGGCGCCCTGCGTTGACTGTTGGGACAACAAAGGCGTGAGCTTTGGCAGGTAGCATATTGTTGTTGAAGCTAGAAGCTGTAAGTTGCTTCGAGCTGTCATGTTCTTGTAATGTCGAGAAACACATGGTCTTGCGAGTTGAGTCTTTTTTGACTGAAACTTTATGTCATTGTGTGGTGTACTGATATTGATTTTCTAGAAAAACTAATTTCTTAAATGCTATATATTATTGAGGTTTTAGTGGATCTAAAATGACAGGTTTCAAATGTGAGTGTATTTGTTATATTTGTAAGACTATGTGACATATCTGTTCTGTTATTAGGAATTGTGATGCACAGTGGATTCATTTGGTTTGGACGTTATATTTTTGAGGTTCAGGGTCGTAGTTGTTTGGAAAGGACACAAGTAATGGCATTTCTAGTTGTCCATTTTGTGGATATGCGATGCTTCCCTTCTGCCATTCTTTTGTTGGTTCATTGAAAGATTTCGTTGATTTGTACATTTCTCAACTTTAGGAACTGCAGTTATTTTTCTTGCCAGAGGCATGTTGAAGGTACTTTGCAATGGTTTTAACATCGGAGAGAATGGCGATTTCTGTTGGTTATGAAGGTGATGTGGTGAATGGGTGATGCATCATAGTCTGAGCAATTTGTTTATCGAATTCTTTGTTGAATAACTTTTGCAAAGGCTATCATATTCAATATGTAGATAAATTGTTCCTTTTGTTTACATTATGACAATTTGCGATGGAGAAAGCAGTTATTCATTGTTTAATATAGTGTTCATGATGTTTCTGGCTAAACTTTGCAAAAGTATGTAGACTCATTCTTCGTTTTTCCCATCAATAGTAGTTTATACAAATTTGATATCATGGAGTTCTGCATCTTTAGATAAATAAATAGTTGTTGACTAATTTTACTAGTGTTTATGTTCTGTAAGTGTCGATACGGGACCCACGGGATGATCCACAGGGAAGGGAGAAGATCTAGTCTAACTAGGATTCTTTCCATATAATCTTAGTAGTAGTATTATTCTGTAATCCTACTAGGAACTCTCATTGTAAACCGACTAGGACTCTGGCCTCCTGACTATATAAAGGAGGGCAGAGTTCCTGGAGAAGGGACTTAGATAACGCAACACTTGACAATCAATCCAACGCAAAGGCCAACGCCGACTGGACGTAGGGCTATTACTCGATCACGATCGAGGGTCTGAACCAGGATAAATCGACTGTCTCTTGTGTTTACCGTCGAGTTCTGCATACGCTGAAGTCCGAACAAACTACCCCGGGTACCCCCGTGGTAGGCTATCAGTGGTGAAACATCGACAGCTTGCGCGCCAGGTAGGGGTTTTCAGCGAATTTGCATCCGAGAGCTCGACGGACCTCGACAACATGATCTTCACGACGGGATAAACCTTCATCTTCGATTCATGGATCTGCGAGGCCGGCAACAATGGCAAGCTCCAAAGCCGTCTCCTCGAAGATTCGGATCACCATGAAGACCTTCCTATTTCGGCGACTATGACAGATCAACTCGCCGGAAGATTCGCACAGCTCGTGATGTCCGATCCAACTCAGATTTCGTGGCTTTGCGCATCCGACTCAAACTCAGGCTCCGCATCCGAGACGGAGACTTTACCGGGTTCTTTTGAGAAACCAAGTTCTTTTCCGGCGGGGCTCCAGAGCGCGGCCTCGGCCTATCAAGAATACAACTCGGAGTACACTCAGAGTCCTTTCAAGAAGTCAGGTCCTTTTCCGTTCGGATTAAACAACATGGCAAAATCTTATCAGGCACGGCCCGAAGGATCCCTCGATCCAGTGCTTAGAATGCCACTAAAAGGAGCTCAGGAAGGTCTCGTACTAACTATAACATCTCAAGACTGCATCGTCCACTGGCCAGGTTCTATTTCTGAGGATAGCGGTACCCGACTAGTCGGCACGACGACAACAGCAATTCTACCCTACCAAGAAGGAGACTCAATCTGCGACCTTAAAGCCTCTACTAAAGTTATCAATAACTCCGATAACAGAACAATTCACGCATGAGAAGTATTCATGGTTCGCCATCCTCGATCACCATTGGTCCCCCTAGAAGCACCCGACATCAGGTCATCAGACAAATCTGAGTCCAACATATCACCCTTTATCTAGGGGCACGATGGTGAGACCGAGAATCAGAAGCAAGCCAGAGAAAGAAGAAACAAATTGAAACAAGGATGCCAACGCCGTGCTAGGCATCGCAAGGAAGCTTGGATCAGATATGAGTCAGATCTGGCCAAGTACAATAGAAGAAAATCAGAGCAAGAAGTCAAAGAAAGGCGCGCGGCGAATACACCCTACAATAGGATCCGAGAAGCAATAGAGGAACTCGAAGTCACATCCCAGTGAAAAACAGGAACAACTCCGAGACTTTCTCCGATCAGCAGCCCTAAGGATGCACGACGGAAAGACATGCTCAAAACTACCTGCCAGGTCAACATCTCATAGGAAGGAAGATCAAAATCAAAGGAAGTCCGCTTTCGAGAGACTTGGACCAAGTGGAAGTCACAATAGAGAAAGTAGAAGGGACCATAGCCAAAACTACCGAGTCGAACAACCAAGGAAGATCAGAAGCGAAGCACCCATTCAGACATTCCCATGGAACTACTCTCACGAAAACGACAGTTGGCAGGAAGGAGGAGCCGAATCAGAATACAAAGAAGCCGGAACGCACGATAGATTCCCCTGTTTTGCAAACAGACTTGCTTTCAATACGACTACCTCACAAGTTCAAGCCGTCCAACCACTCTAAATATGATGGCAAGACCGAACCAAGGCAGTGGCTCAGGATTTACTCGCAGTCGATTGAACTAGCCGGAGGAGATGACGATATCAAGACCTTGTTCTTTCCCATGGCCCTAGAAACCATGCCCCTCCAATGGTTCGGCAAATTAAATCCAGGGTCAATCAGAAATTGGGAGGACTTGCAAAGAGTTTTCTGTGAAAATTTCGTGGGTATCATTACGCAACCCATCACCCATGCAGAATTAAAAGGACTCAAGCAGAAATGAGGCGAAAGTCTCAGGAACTACTATCGACGATTTGGCGAACTACGTGCTCAAGTACACGACATCACCCAATGAGAAGTAATCGAAGCTTTCTCTCATGGAATCATGGCTAGGTGGCAATTTTAGGACTTCTGCAAAGAAAACCCAAGAAACAATGAAGAATTCAGACGCACAGTAGAAAACATAATTATTGTAGAGGAGAAGACATGAGAAAGGTTCTCGGATAGAAACAACCAAGACAACCTAGACAAGCAAAATCATCGGAACATCAGACATCAGGAAAGAAAACGTGGACCAGACAACACCGTAGCGGTGGCTGACAAATCAAGGAAGTTTTCCAAACCCAGAAGGTATGACGACATTGAAACCATGCATTGCATCTGGCACCCTAAAGGAAATCACACCATCGAAAATTGCTACACCTTCAATGATCGATACACAAGAAAAGATAATAAGGTAAACACTAAAGAAGACAATCAGAAAAAAGATGAAGACAACCACGAAGACAAGGGTTTGCAAAAATCCAGGGGGACAGTAGCAGTGATCTCCGCTGGGGCCCCAGATTCCAGAAGGAAACATCAAGAAAAGCTAGCTCTACGAACCATCACGGCAGTAGAACCGGCTACTCCAAGATATCTCAATTGGTCACAGTATCCAATCCAGTTTTCAAGAGAAGACCAATGGACTAGCATAGGAAACGCAGGCCATTACCCACTGGTTCTAGATCCAACTATCACCGGTATGACTGTCACAAAAGTACTAATCAATGGGGGAGCCGGACTCAACATCATTTTTTCAGAAA
Source organism: Miscanthus floridulus (assembly GCF_019320115.1). Lineage (NCBI taxonomy): Eukaryota > Viridiplantae > Streptophyta > Magnoliopsida > Poales > Poaceae > Miscanthus > Miscanthus floridulus. The sequence goes on from NC_089588.1 coordinate 134,726,049, forward strand.
CGCTAAGGAAGATGGGACTACAACTCGCCGGGATGATTACACCAACGAGCACCCCTTTTATGGGATAGTACCCGGCAAGGCAGCCATGCCACTTGGACAAATCACTATACCGGTTACTTTTGGAACTCCCTCAAACTACCGAACAGAGTTCATCAAGTTTGAAGTTGCAGACTTCGATTCATCATATCACGCAATCCTCGGGCGCCCAGCACTAGCAAAATTCATGGCGATACCGCATTATCCGTACCTATTGGTTAAGATGTCAGGGCCTAACGGTGTCCTTTCCCTTCGAAGTGATTTGAAGCGCGCTTTTGACTGCGACGTTCAAGCAATTCAAATTGCAGCCAAAGCACAAGCCACCAATGGTAGAAAAGAAATAGCCACTATTGCCGCAGAAATGAGCCCAGAAAAACTAGAGATACCGGCTAAAAAGTCCAGCATCCTCGCACCACCAAAAGAAGCCGACGTTAAGCAAATTGACCTGGGCACCGGTGATCCCTCCAAAACGGCAACCATCAGTGCCCACCTCTCGGCAAAATAGGAACTCACGCTCACCAACTTTCTTCGGGACAACAAAGATATCTTCGCTTGGAAGCCGGCCGACATGCCAGGTGTCCCAAGAGAGTTGGCTGAGCATAGAATCGATATCAATGAAGGCTCCAAGCCTGTGAAGCAACGGCTACGATGATTCTCACCCAACAAGAAGGCAACAATTAAAAAAGAAATCACAAAGCTAATGGCAGCCGGATTCATCTAAGAAATCCTTCATCCAGATTGGCTAGCAAACCCAGTTCTAGTACAAAAAAAGAATACGGACGAGTGGTGCATGTGCGTCGACTACACTGATCTCAACAAACACTGCCCGAAAGATCCATTTGGGCTACCACGCATTGATCAGATAGTTGATTCAATAGCAGGATCGACCCTATTATCCTTTCTTGATTGCTATTCAGGATATCACCAGATCGCATTAAAGGAACAAGACCAGAGCAAAACATCTTTGATCACTCCATTCGGTGCCTACTGCTACAAGACCATGTCGTTTGGACTCAAGAATGCTGGTGCCACATACCAAAGAGCTATCCAAATGTGCCTTGGTGATCAGATCGGTGAAAACGTAGAGCCATACGTGGATGACGTAGTAGTAAAAACAAAGAACCTGGACGCACTAATTGAAGACTTAAAGCAAACCTTCGAAAACCTGAAAAGGTGGAGGCGGAAATTGAACCCAAACAAGTGTGTATTCGGAGTTCCTTCAGGACAACTACTCGGATTCTTGGTCAGTCATCGTGGAATCAAAGCTAGCGCCAAGCAAATTCGAGCCATAACAGAGATGGGCCCTCCTCGAAGTGTCAAAGATGTGCAGAAACTAATAGGCTACATGGCGGCCCTCAATCGTTTCATATCAAGACTCGGCGAAAAAGGGTTACCTTTCTTTAAACTACTAAAGAAGACAGACAAGTTCTAGTGGACAGAAGAAGCCAACGAAGCTTTCGAAAGACTTAAGGCATACCTCACCTCCTCACCCGTTCTCACACCTCCAAAGAAATACGAAGACATGATGCTGTACATTGCGGCAACTTGTACTGTGATCAGCACAGCGATAGTCGTAGAAATAGAAGAAGAAGGGCGCATATATAACGTACAACACCCAGTATACTACATCAGCGAAGTACTGTTAGAATAAAAAATCCGGTACCCGCAAATGCAAAGACTACTCTACACCCTCCTGATCACTTCACGCAAGCTTCGCCACTATTTTGAAAGCCACAAGATTACCGTGGTGACAGATTTCCCACTCGGAGACATCCTACACAATAGAGATGCAACAGGGCGCATATCTAAGTGGGCAGTTGAACTTGGTGCTCTCAATATCGATTTCACCCCACGGAAGGCAATTAAATCTCAAGCCCTTGCTGATTTTGTTGCCGAGTGGACAGAAATTCAACAACCTATGTCAAATACTATCCTTGACCATTGGAAAATGTACTTTGATGGATCACTCAAGCTAGGCGGAGCCGGTGCAGGCGTTCTCTTCATCTCTCTAGACGGAAAACAACTCAAGTATGTCCTTTAGATATTATGGCAAGCTACAAACAATGTAGCAGAATACGAAGCCCTCATCCACAGGCTCCAAGTGGCAATTACCCTTGGAATCAAGCGATTACTCGTATATGGTGATTCGGCAGTAGTCGTCAACCAAGTCAACAAAGATTGGGACTGCACCAAAGAAAACATGGGTGCTTACTGTGCTGAAATATGAAAACTCGAAAAACATTTTCAAGGATTGGAAATTCTACATGTCATGCGCGATTCTAATATTGCAGCAGATGTCCTCGCCAAGCTCGGATCGGACAGAGCGAAGGTCCCACCCGACATATTCATAGAGGAGTTATCAGCTCCCTCTATCAAACAACCCAGTGAGATAACCCCTGAACTCCCAGCTAAAGGCACCCAGATTTTGATAATCACCACCTCATGGACCTAGGTTTTTATCGATTACATCAAAGAGAATAAGTTGCCAGCAGATAAAGCAGAGGCTACCCGAGTTGTTCGCAGAAGCAAGAACTACGTCCTAGTTGGGGACAAGCTGTACAGAAGAGCCGCATCATCAGGAGTACTCCTAAAATGTGTCTTGTTTGAAAAAGGCAAAGAGATCTTAAACAAAATACACTCAGGTTGCTGTGGAAATCATGCCACTTCAAGAACACTAGTTGGCAAAGCATTCCGCACCAGATTCTACTAGCCAACCACTTTGAAAGACACAGAAGAACTCGTTAGAAAATGCAAAGGTTGTCAAATGTTCGCAAGACAAGCTCATGTACCAGCTCACAATCTCATCTGCATCCCACCCACTTGGCCTTTCTCCTGCTGGGGGCTGGATCAAGTAGGACCTCTCAAGAAAGCAAAGGGCGGTTTTGAGTACATCTTTGTAGCAATTGACAAGTTCACCAAGTGGATTGAATACAAACCACTCGCAAAATACAGCGTAGCCAAAGCAGTCGAGTTCATCCAAGACATTATGCACCGTTTCGGCATGCCCAATCGAATCATCACAGATTTGGGTTCTCCCTTTACAGCTACAGAATTCCAAAGTTGGGCACAAGATTGCGGCTTCGTCATAGATTACGCATCAGTCGCACATCCAGAAGCCAACAGACAGGTAGAAAGGGCTAATGGACTCATACTAGCCGGATTAAAACCAAGATTGTATGAAGAACTAGTGGACTATGGATCCAAATGGATTGAAGAATTACCCAAAGTAGTATGGGGGCTATGAACTCAAATAAGCAGAGCCACCAGATATTCACCTTTCTTCCTAGTTTATGGATCAGAAGCCGTACTACCTGCCGACTTGATCTGGACGTCACCAAGGATAGAACAATATGATGAAGGAGAAGCAGAACACACCCGAAGATTAGAACTCGACAGTATAGAAGAAGTCAGAGTAAACACTACCCTTCAATCAACCAGATACCTCCAAGGTTTAAGAACCACTACAACAAGAATACCCAGCCTCGATCACTCCAAATCAGAGACCTAGTATTAAGAAGGATACAAAAAACTGACGGACGCCATAAACTACTCAGTCCATGGGAAGGTCCTTTTATTGTCACAAAAGTCACCGGACCAGGCACATACAAGTTGATAACTGAAGATGGAAAAGAAGTCAACAATACATGGCACATCAGCCAACTAAGAAGATTCTACGCATGAAAACAACACAAGGAAGAATATATATACAAGCCACAAGAGATCGACATTCATGATCAATAAAGATGGTGTTCCTCGACAACATATGTCTTATTATGGCTTTCCCCCAGTTGTTTTCACTAAGCATGTAAACGTTCATGATCAATAAAGATGATGTTCCTCGACAACATATGTCTTATTATGACTTTTCCCGAGTTGTTTTCACTAAACACATCGGCTGAGAGCAAAAGAGCTGAAAAGATGCTTGAGCCTGCCGATGAGGGTAGCTAATAAGCTAACACCCGAACCAAAAAGCAAAATGGCTGAAATTATGCCTAAGCATACCGACTGAGAGCAAAAGAGGTGAAAAGATACTTGAGCCCACCGATGAGGGTAGCTAATAAGCTAACACCCGAACCAAAAAGCAAAATGGCTGAAATTATGCCTGAGCATACCGGCTGAGAGCAAAAGAGCTAAAAAGATGCTTGAGCCCACCGATGAGGGTAGCTAATAAGCTAACACCCGATCCAAAAAGCAAAATGGCTGAAATTATGCCTAAGCATACCGGCTGAGAGCAAAAGAGTTGAAAAGATGCTTGAGCCCGCCGATGAGGGTAGCTAATAAGCTAACACCCAAACCAAAAAGCAAAATGGCTGAAATTATGCCTGAGCATACCGGCTGAGAGCAAAAGAGCTGAAAAGATGCATGAGCCCGCCGATGAGGGTAGCTAATAAGCTAACACCCACCCGATCCAAAAAACAAAATGGCTAAAATTATGCCTGAGCATACCGGCCGAGAGCAAAAGAGCTGAAAAGATGCTTGAGCCCACCGATGAGGGTAGCTAATAAGCTAACACCCAAACCAAAAAGCAAAATGGCTGAAACTATGCCTGAGCATACCGACCGAGAGAAAAAAAGCTGAAAAGACGCTTGAGCCCGCCGATGAGGGTAGATAATAAGCTAACACCCGAACCGATCCTAAGATGTTTTTACAACCAGGGAAAGAGTCAGATGCTGGCCACATCTCGAGTTAAGCAAAAAGCTAAAAAGAAGAAGCTGAAGATGCTTGAGATCACTGGTCCTAAGTCTTTTCAGTACTAACAAGAACAAAATGGTTGCAAAGACAAAGATCTACTTACCCCGAGTTGTTTACACGGCAGCCAGACAAGCACTCAGCAAATCAAGAAAGTTTGTCAAGACAACGATCTACAAATACCGAGTTGTTTACACGGCGCAGACGAAAGCATGACAAGACATCCAGGCAAAGAAGACATCAACGAAAAATAAAGAATTTTCATTCAAAAAGGAGTATAATATCCTATTATAGAGGCTGGCGTACAAAGGTCAATTACATCAAGCATCGTCATCAGGAGAAGGAATATCAATATTAAGATTATCCACAATCCTCCTGGCTAAATCTACGACCTCAGGCTCTACCTTTTCAACAGCATCTAGATATTCTTGACTCTCGGCTTCCTATGCAATCTTGGACAAAGGCACCTCCGGAGCAAGAACCCGGACCTAGGCAAGAACATTTCTGGTACATAGTTGGGCGCACCTCTTCACGAACTCCTAGAAACAGGTCAGAACTTGGGGAATAAACTGAGCCCAAGATTGACCATCATCTGTTGTAGTCCGGAGAAGATCGGCTACTGATTGAAATGATTTCCACAAAGCATTCTAGTTCTCAGTAGCCGTCGCCAACTTGCCAGTCAAGACTTCAATAGTTTTTTGGACCTGCACAAGATCCATGCCAGCTCCACGCCTAATCAACTTGGCAAGCGCAAGTTCTTCTTTAGCATGAGTAATTACCTCCTCAGCCCTGTTGTAACTATTGCGAACAAGTATCTTCATTTCCTCAATACCCTCCGAGAGCTTCTGCTTTTCAACTTGGAGAGCTGGACCAGGCACCAAAAAACAAGTCAGCAGAAAAGGAAATTTGAATACAAAAGGAAACAAAAAGAACCCGCGATACCATTGCACTCATTCTTCATGGCCTCCACATTCTTCAAGGCCTCTTGGACAGCAGCATCCCTCTGCTTCTCGGCCTCAACCACCTGGGCACGAAGAGCATGTTCCTCCCTTTGGTGTGTTTGACGCTCGGTCTCCATCTCGGCCCGACAGAGGTCAAGCTCTGTTTTTAGGGCACTAACCTCAGAAGACAACTTTTTCTCGGTTTTAGACAAGAAAAAGAAGCCGGTATGATCCCGAGAAAAAGACTGAACAAAAAGAGAGAGAGAGAGAGAGAGACAGAGAGAGAGAGAGAGAAACAAGACATAAGAACAAAAGAAAGACGAACATCCAAAGAAAGAACTTCAGAAAACCTTACCTAGAGTTTTTCCCCTAAAGAAGTCGCAAAGGTCCCCCAGGCAGTGGTCAGCTCTGACAAACGATGAGTGGCATCGAATTGTTGCACCACATCATCATCCAAACGCTGAACGCTAGTAGCAAGAGGAGCAGAGGCAGAAGCCGGCCGATGCAAAGAAGGCAAGACCAGGGTCGTATCCTAGGAAGCCCCGGCTACTCCCTCAGATGGAGCCACCGCCACGGCCAGGGTCACCCTCGGAGTCAGCAAATCAGCAGCAGCGTGGTCACGAGGGAACCCTATCTCCCTCACAGCCACCTCGCCGACCGTACATTTAGGGTCTTGAGACTCAGTACATAGGGGCACACCAGAAGACTGACAAGAGGTCGACTGAGGGTTAAGAGAAGGCGACGGTCTGCAAGATGATAAGGAAACTCGACGATAAGAATATGAATCAGAAAAGAGGAAAACAGAAGCAAAGAAACATAACCAGGATTCACTCACTTAGCTATCTTCTTCTTCATAAAACCCCCAAGACCAACATAAGACCTCAGAGGGGGAACTATAGCAGCAAAAATATCAACACTACTCTGCAACAGGAGTGGCATGGTTGGTACCGGTGCCCCAGAAGAACTCGAGCTCGATGACCGCTTACTACAAGAGAACGAGGACAAAGTTACAAAAAAAAGAGGTGTTCAACAACAGAAAAACAAGAAAACAACTCACCGACGCATGACAAGGGCTGCATCATCAGGCTCATCTACCTCACTCTCAAACAAGCCAACCACAGCGCCATCTGAAAAAGGAGAAAGGTACTCGATCAAAGGCACAAACAAACAACAAAAAACAAAATGTATTAATATGCTCACCTAGGAGCACGCTACCTATAACTTGAGTACCTGGACAAGTACTCGACTGGCGAGACTTCTTGGTAGCAGACAAACCAGAACAAGAACAATCCACTCGCCCCCTTTTTCCAACACTACGAGGAGCTCGAGGAACTAGACGAGGAACATACTCTACATATGCATCAAGAACTGCAGAAGAAACACCAGGAAACATCATGGTGGTTCAAAACTTACTAGTTAAAGATGCCCCAGCAAGATTCTTCCTAGTCTCCACCATGGCAGGACAATCATCAAGGGGGATCGGATCAACGAAGTTACGCCCCAATTCCTATAAAAGAGTAAAACAACAAGACGAGAAAGATTAAGCAAAAAGCGGAGACAACAAATGAAATACAAAAAGTACCCGCATAAGAAAAAACAACTCACAACAAGAGGTGGGTTGTTAGCATAATACTCAGGGACAGCATACGGGACGACGCTTACTCCTTTCAACATCTTCTGAAGGCGCTCGAGCACCTCCTCATCAGTCAACTCAAGGACAGGGACCATACGAGAAGGGTCCTCCACCCCAGAGTACTCAAAACCATAATTCTCTCGCTCCTTCAGAGGTTGAACACGGCGGCGAAGAAAACTAGAAATGATCCCGAAGCCGGTCAAGCCTTGCTATTTCAGAGTACATATCCTCTCAAGAAACAGCTTGATTGCCTGGAGCTCATCCATCGTAAGGAGATTTTTATCCCATCGGTCGTTAACCACGGGACCAGAACCAGAATGAACAACAAGAAGAGGAATCATATTGGTGGCATAAAACCAGTCGGCACGCCAATCCCTCACAGAATCAACCAAGTCATAATCAAAGAATTTACTCTTACGACCCTGACAAAACTGAATCCCGCAGCCACCAAGAACTTGGGTGTCATCACTGCATGGTTGGGGCTTCAGACGGAAGAAGTAACGAAAGAGAGAAAGAGAAAGAGGAATTCCAAGAAAAGTTTCACAAAGATGAACAAAAATAGAAAGATGAAGGACAACATTGGGAGTAAGATGGTTCAAGCTAATCCCAAAATAACTGAGAAATCGATGAAGAAAAGCAGAGGCAGGAAGGCAGAGTCCAGCACGGATAAAGGAGACAAAAAGAACAATCTCACCAGGGCCTGGAGTTGGGACCCGATGCTGGCCTAGAGCTTTCCATTTAGCAATCTCCTTGGCCAGGATCAGGCAATCACTGACAAGCTCGTGCAACTGATCCTCAGTCGTAGTTGGAGCTAGCCAGATCTTCTGAGCAGCCCTCATGGCCATGAATTCTTGATTTTCAATCACAGAAAGCGATGCCTCCTCATCTACAAAGGTTGCCTGGGACTTGCTCGCTGATTTCTTCCTACCCATATACTAGCAAAAGCAATAAAGCACTAAGAAAAGATGATGCCCATACGGCGGTGCTCAGATGACAATGACAATGGCGACGGCGGAATTTTGAAGACTAGGGTTTCAAGACAAAAGCAGGGCAGCAAAGAAAAAGAAGAAAGAAGGCCTTTAAATAGATTTTTACAGCAATAAAAACACGGCCCACTAGGCCCGTTTAAACACGGCATAAGAACGCAACGGTCCATTTCCCAACACAATGGACACAGCTGAAATGACGGACGGCACACTTCTACACAAGGGTACAGTTCAACGGGCAGATTTCAGACTTATCCATCCAGCACCACGGCAGAGTTATCATATTGCTACAAAAAGAACTCATCAACCATGAAGCAACGAAGGGTTACCTCAAAAGGAACACAAGAACTCGGTTCTTATAAAAAGAACTTGGAATCTCATAAACAACCAGGACATCAGCAGAAAAAAGAATGACAACTCAGAAGACAAGATTCTTTCCATTATAAATGGCTTCAAAAAAATACAAGATTACACATCTTACAAGACCCAACAAACTCGGTACTACGACGAGCAAGGTAGCAAAAAGGAACCCGGACACAACTAGGATCTGGAACGACTACGTGTTCCAAATTGCTACTCGGTAGAACAAACCACACTCGGCTACACTGTTTTCTTCAAAGGACGAACGCAGTACATACAAGGTGGAAATCAGCAGCATGGCGGGACAACATGGACCAGGGAAGGCCTACAGGCATCTGTCTACCCAAGTCCGATGTGACGCCGGATCAGGCGTTGATCTGCACCGGACAGTCGTAGGGCAGGCAAGGAGGATGAACCCAGAGCTGCAGGATGAAGGAACGTATCCCACATCACAAGACTTCCTCCAACTACCGCCACGTACCTCCTAGTACAATGCCGCTGTGAGATTAGTCTACCTCTAATCTCTGTCACAAGACTCCCTCTAGCTATAACAAGATATACAAGAACTACAAGATACGCCTGGGGGCTGCTCTACTTCACAAACTATCAAATTCATGACTACAGATATTTCAGACCACGCAACAAAATGCTCGATGAATCAAAACAGCACACCAGGAGGGTATTTATAGACCAAAGAAGCGGTGCACTTGGACCGGGAGCACCAACGGAACAAAACTAACAAAGGACACAGTGAAAAGACAGAAATCAATGAAAGAGGACTCAGGCGTGAAGGAATAGTACTCAAGGATGAGCATATTCGAAAGGATATACCAACACTGTACAACTCGTGAACAAACATCTTTTACAATCAACCACCACCATACAACTACATCTGACAACAGCAGACTACCAGAGAATATGCCAAGACCCTGCATCCGAGTTCTTTTTGAATAAAAGAACCCGGATATACGCTCGGGGGCTGCAACAGGAGAGGTTTTCAGTTCTTTGAATAACTCAGATTCAAGACCCTCCAACTCTTTGTTCCAATTAGCAAGAGGCTCGGGGGCTACACTCAGTGAGTGCACTTTTTTCAAGAAAAAAAGCGCACATTACTCAGAAGACTTCTTCAAGACAGCAGTTTTCAAACAACATAAGATTCAAGACCCTCCAACTTTTTGTTCCAAATAGCAAGGGGCTCGGGGGTTACACTTAGTGAGTGCACTTTTTTCTTTGAAAAAGCGCACGTCACCAAGAAGACTTCTTCAAGATAGACCACTTCAAGGCCTCACGGCAAAAAGAACCCGGACCGAGCTATATCCGAGTTTTTTCGATAAATAACCCGGGTATATGCTCGGGAGCCCTTCGACGAAGAATCAGAACAATTTTAAGACAAGACCCTCTAGCTCCTTGTTCCAAATAGCAAGAGGCTCGGGGGCTACACCCAGATGGATGTACTTTTTTTCAAAAAAGCACACACCACTCGAAGATCCCAAGAAGCACTACATGGTTTCACTCAGGAAAGCACTCGGACGATGCTTGTTCCTGCTCGGCAAGACCTGAAAGAACAAGATGAGGCTTCCAGAGCTCAACCATGAAGTGCTCGGGGGCTTGTCGATATGGGACCCACGTGATACCCCACAGGGAAGGGAGAAGATCTAGTCTAACTAGGATTCTTTCCATGTAATCTTAGTAGTAGTATTATTCTGTAATCCTACTAGGAACTCTCATTGTAAACCGACTAGGACTCTGGCCTCCTGACTATATAAAGGAGGGCGGAGTTCCTGGAGAAGGGACTTAGATAACGCAACACTTGACAATCAATCCAACACAAAGGCCAACACCGACTGGACGTAGGGCTATTACTCGATCACGATCGAGGGTTCGAACCAGAATAAATCGACTATCTCTTGCGTTTACCGTCGAGTTCTACATACGCTGAAGCCCGAACAAACTACCCCGAGTACCCCCGTGGTAGGCTATCGGTGGTGAAACATCGACAGTAAGTTTTACATATTTCTATAGCTGATGATTGCACCCCAGTCGTATAGGAAACTAAGAGTGCTATATATTTTGGCTTCCCTTTCTCTGATGTAGTGATGTTAGTAATGGCTCTCAAGATGACTATGTAGGAATAAATGTTTAAAAAAAAGTACTTTTGAGGTAATTTATTGATATTTAGGCCAAATGTATGGAGTTAAAAATAATGGTTGACCAGGGAGATACACTGACAGTAATTCAATAATTAACAATTTTTGACCATTTTGAGGTCCACACTTATTTTATAACACGGACTCTGCAACTTTCAACAAACCACTTTTTTCGAAGAGAACATGTTTATCATACTAACCACGAACTCCCATCCTTTTTCCTTTTTTTTGCATAAGAAAATATAGAAAATACTCAACCTTTCTTATACTTGCATTTTACATTACTTTGCGTCACTATTGCATCCGTTGCCCCATCACGGCAGGCCACTAATTCTGCACTAATGCTTGATTTTCAATCTTGGTTTTCAGCACAAATGCTCAACTCTTTGCTTATAGCCTTTTTTGTGTGTACCGTAGTTCAACTGTGAAATATAAATTGTGCATATTGTTCATTTCACTGTTATTATAGTATATATGTGTGATAGCAGTACTTATATTTTTGTAGGTGTGCATGAGCTGTCCAGTGTGCATGAGCCCAGTTATTTCATATTGATTCTCAAGACATATACATATCATCAATCCTCATTAGCAGGTTCGAGGTGACTGGCGTGCTAGGAGTGATGATAATATGGCTGTCTTGTGCGATATAGCCAAGGAACTAAAGGAAACATTTCTTACATTTCAAATCAACCATGTTTTGAGGGTAGGTCTCACATTTTCCATTATCATTTGGCCTTGTTCACATTTACTGCTAGATTCGTGGTACAACATGTGTTAGCTAGACATTAGCATAGCATTAGTTCAGAATGGATGGAGTGGCAAATGATGATCAAGGCTGTTGCTTCCAGTTATACCAACGTTAGGTGCTAGTTAACATATTTATTCTAGAATTTCATCAATCTTTATGACCTAAAAACATCTAGGTTGACAGCTCTATAGATTTGAAAGAGTTTCCTAGTTTGATTTAGCAGTCAAGACAAGATGGTGATTTTCAGCAGCCCTCTGAATACCTCTCGAGCAGGAACTCTAAATTTGATCTGTTAGCATGGCAGGCACATATATAAACTCTAGATTTCAATCGCATTTCGAGTTTTCTCTAGGACTTACTAGCAACTAATCCTTGAAAACATTGTTACTCAAAGTTGTTTGTTACACAGCAATTCAATTCGAATGCTGACGTTCAAGCTAACTTTGGAGCCCAACTTGCTGGTATGAAGCTGCTGTGATTACCTCACATTTGAATTGCTAGCTACAACTCTACAAAACATATACGTGATTTGATCTCTTCCTTTGTAGAGTTGTTGAAGTTCAAGAGCTGTTCGTTTGTTGAGTTGCCATTGGCAGATAAAACAAGACTTGGGACTTGAGAGTATAGACAATTAATACTAATTGACCCAGGTGATTACATCATAGGGTGCAGTTGATATTAGATATTCACGTATGTGTAATGACACATTTGGCAGAACATCTGTGTAGTGCCAATCCACTGCTGAATCCATAGTTGTTTAGCTTTATGTATGAAAGCTTATGTCTGTACGAAAGATTTTGAAGTTTGGAAGCATCCAATGTTAATGTGTGCTCTCATTGTTAATTGTTTCTGAACAATTCTTGTTAACGTGTGTTCCGGTAAGATTTGAATTATATATATATATATATATATATATATATATATATATATATATATATATATATATATATATATATATATATATATATATATATATATATTCTGGTCGAATTTTAATTGTAAATTTGATTTTTTTTTTGCGAAAAAATATACTGTAGGGGTGGTTGGTACTACAGCCGCCCCTACAAATAGATTTATAGGGGTGGCTGATAACACGTTGGGCCACGTTTAGTTCCCCCAAACTCCCAACTTTGGCACTATGCAAAAAGAAGATTCCCCATCACATCAAACTTGCGGTACATGTATGGAGTACTAAATGTAGATGAAATCAAAAACTAATTGCACAGTTTGGTTGCACTTTACGAGACGAATCTTTTGAGCCTAATTAGTCAATGTTTGGACAATAATTCATAAATACAAACGAAATTGCTACAGTATTTGCCATCACATCAAACACTGTGCAAATGCCGATTCCGGCCGAACTAAACAAGGCCTTGGTGATTGCAGTGTGTTGAGAGAGGGAGAAGGTTGGACTCCTTTTATAGGCCAGCGCTAGGGTAGCGTAGGCTTGCGGCGGTGCCATCACTAGTAGAGAAACATGCTGTACTCCCGGTTCTCAACCCCCTTCTGTCCCGGTTTTGGAACCGGGAGCACGATTCCGGGACTAAAGAGCCCCTCCTTTAGTCCCGGTTTCGTATCCGGGACTAAAGAGGCCTCCAGGCCTGGGCACGTGGACCGGCCCTTTAGTCCCGGTTGGTATTACCAACCAGGACTAAAGGTTTTTTTTCTTTTCATTTTTTTGTTTCTATTTTCAATTGATGATTCATTTTGGTTTTGTCACACCCAATTTTAAGGATAAAATTGAATGCACTAACTCATGTGTGCCCAGGGATCAATCACACACACAAGCTGACAAATTATAAAAGAGTATCATCATAGTGTATCTTACATCACGATAATAACATAACTTAGTCTTATACATCACAGCGGAAAATAAAAGATAACTCTCTCTCGTGGAACACCATCACAGGGAAGGTCAACTGGTTGACCACAAGCCTAATAATCCTCAGGAAATTCCTCATACCCGTTGTCATCTGTTACCCATCGGGATTTTTATCCAAATAAAGAAAATAAACAAGTGTAAGAACTTCCCGTACTTAACAAGATAACATGAGGTTATGTAGCTCAAAAAGGAGGACACTGGTTTACGGCAGTTAGCACTTTTAGTAAGTCAGGATTTTATTACCAATTATTATCAAGTTATGCTTAAGCTCCCATTTGTACCCACATAATCAGATATCAGAATCATTTGCATAATATTATCATCGTATACCATCATAAATGAACCACAATAAGTATCCAATTATTCTGTGAGTTTTCCGGGCCGCTCGTGACCGTGAGCACGACTGTTATAACAGTTTGTTACCCTCTGCAGAGGTGGTGCACATTCACCGTGAGTCATGATTCCCATATGCCCAGGTTAATTACTCCCATGTCACTGCCAAGGTGAGCGGGCAGGGTACACTATGAAGCCATTTCATAGGTTTCTCTAAAAAGTTAGGGTCGCTAGGTTTCCTCGGCAGGCAGATGTAGGAACCCCCTTTCCTATGGCACATATCCATCGTGGCTATACACATAGGAACAGAGGCAGCCCTATACCCAACATGGCAAGCCCCTCTTGCGCCATAAAGGTAACCTCTAACAAGCTAGAAAAGGTCCTATTACTGAGCTAAAGTCAGAGCCATATGACTCTCACTGTTGCACTGTCAGTCCTAGCTTTTGCCGACAGATAAGTCCTTATGGAGGGCCGGGAGCAACATGATCAAAAGTCATTTGTACCATCGCCCTATGGATCAGTTGTTATAAATCATGTTATACTTTTAGTTCCATAGAACCATTCACCATCGTATAGATCATGTTCAGTTAGAGCACTAGCAATCTACCCATATGCAATTAACCCATAGGAGTCAAGGGAACAAGTCATCAAATGACTAGAATGTCCTTATGGTTATCAAAATTAGACACATGCACATGAGTAAATGATTAAAGTGAATAGGACATCAAGGTAGGCCCATGCTATACTTGCCTTGGTTCACAAACTCTTGCTGGTCCTGCTGGTCGTCGAAGAACTCTTGATCTCCAACGTTCTCCTCACCGTCTAAACACGACAACACGGCAACACACAACATTCCAGGAACATTCATGCAAAGCAAACAATCCTACAATTAGAACAGTACACCAATAGTATAGAAAACAAGATAAAATGTTTATGAAAATAATCTACGTCTCGCTACGATCACGTCAACGCGAAGTTCACGAAATTCGGAGCTAAAACGCGAAAGTTATGAATTAAATGGGGTTTCCTATAGCTCTTTATTTAATTAAACCTAACCATGAAATTTAAAAGTTGAAAAATTGATTAACAGTGGTACTAACACGTAGATTATGAAATTACGAAGCTAACGCAATTTGAACGGATCAATTTGGAGCTAAAACAAAGTTTTTATGAGCAAAACAAATCTAGTGGCATTTCTGTAAATATTGAAAACGTATTTTGAACTAAAACAGTGCACTTTACGTTTTCAAAACGAGAAAGCGTACTCTGGAAACTATGCTAGGGACGGCGGGTTCAATTCATCCGAAATCGAGGGACTCTTTAGCAAAGTTACAGGTGAAAGGGTAACTTCTAATCCTGGCCGTATAGATTTGGAGATGGACGGCTAGAATTAAATTTGGGGGAGAGAGAGAGAGAGAAGGAGTGGCCGGAACAGTAGCAGCCATGGCGGCGAGACCATGGACGGCGGCGAGAGCACGCCAGCGAGCTCGGTACAGGGGCTAGGGGCCACGGTTCAAAGAACCGAGGGCACCGGGGAGTTGCGGAGGTTCATGCGATCTCATCCATGCCGAGAAGGCGGCCAGAGGAGAGGTCCGAGGCGACAGTCGCCATGGCCGGCGAGCAAGAGCTCACAGGCGCCCGCAAATAGGGCTCTAGAAGCCACGAAACTCAAAATAAACGGCATGGGGAGGTAAAGGGAAACAAGGCAAAGCTCACCGCGACTTCAATCGGGGACGAACGCGGCTCGGGGACGGCGGTTCGCGTGGAGGGGCGGACGGCGGACCACGGCGTCCTCGGCGCGGCAGTTGCGGCTCCTATGGTGCTCGGCGAGTGCGAAAACTGAGCAGGGAGCAACAGAGGAATGCGCGGGGGTCTCGGTTAACTTTTGTAGAGGAAGGGGTGCAGGGGACACTCCCACGACGGCACGGGATGTGGGCGGCGGTTGCGCAGCGACTGCGCTTGGACCGGGCGCTGCGGTTGCGGGAGGAAAGGGAATGCGCTGACGGGCGGGGCCAGGCGGTCAGCGACTGAGCGCGGGGAAGGGCACGGCGGTTGCGCCCGAGTTGGGCTGGCGGGGCTTGCTGGGCCGAGCGGCCGAGGCGGTTGCCAGCCCGCCCGAGTGGGCCGGCGCCTTGCTGGGCTGGCGCGGTGTGCAAGGGAGGAGAGAAGGGGAGCTGGGCCAGCAGGGAGAAAAAGGCCACGGGCCGAAAGCAAGGAAGGGAGGGGAAAGAGAAATGAATTTCTTTTTATTTTTCCAAATCAAATTTCCAAATTCATTTTCAAAGGGTTTTTGAATCATTTAGGCATTTAGGTCAAAACCAGACATCACAATAAATTAAATGCAGCAGCATGAATGCATCAAAAGGTTACTAACCTTATATTTGATTTTAATTTCTCAAAAAATATTAGTTTCCTATATTTGAATGCACACATAATTACATAATTAAATCAAATTTAACTATTTTAAAAGAATGCAAATTTTAGGATGTTACAATTCTACCCCCATTAAGATGAATCTCGTCCTCGAGATTCTGAAGACGTCGACAAAGGAGATGCAGATTCTCCGCCTTTGGATTCTTCTTTACTTTGCATACATGTTGATCTTACTCCAAGTAACTTGCCCAATTGATTTCAAGATTCTGATAGGTACCTTGAACAACCCTTAGGTAACTCCAATCACTAAGCCACCTTTCCTATAATACCAATTCTCTTCAAAATATCCATCTTTCGACGAAGTCCTGACGAATCTCTTGGTCAGAAGAAAATTCTTCTACCAATCTTCAAAACATTAATGTTTCTGGCTAAGTTGCTCGAACTGGGAATATAACACTTAATCCTTGGTGTTGTTCGAATCTTCTTAGCATAACTCTCTCTTGCTAAGGACATCGACAACGACTTTTGCTTCTCCATGTGATAGAACCTTTTCAAGTCATATTCAATTTTCATCCCAACAAAGATATCACAAGCTCAAGACCAACTTGGTGAAAATGTCATGTAGATTCTTGTGATCCCCCTATATGTCACTTTTACTTCCAAGAAGATATTACTTCCATGCTTCACAATGGATAACTCCAGATAACATGCTAGGTAGTTTAACTCACGCTTCCTTAGCTGACTTAATGAGCAAGGTACTACATTTTTTCTTTTTGGCATAAGGACACATTCTACACCTTGACAAGGTGCATCCTTGTAGATATGAAGCTCTCGTCCGGATCTTACCAAGCTAATACTTAGGTTTTACTTCAACCTCTTCTTGGACTCCTTCAAACCCTTAGCTGAAGTTTCTTGATCCAAACTAACTTGAAAACTTTTTCGGTAGCTCTACCAAAATTTTGATGATCTTGGATAAACTTCCCTTGAATCTTTAATCAAACCTCATTGAGACTCCGAGTTTCTCTCACATCTTTGGGTACCACCACGCTTCCGCTGCGCAAACAAGAACGTAGGACACTTCAGCTTGCAAATTCTTCAACTTGGCTACCCCCGTTACGAAAAGATAGACCAGGGGACACCAAAGTATAGCTTACATCTACTTCTTTTAGATGAGCTAACTAGTATCAAAATGTTATGACATCCCAACGATACTCTTGTGTATGGGCAAGAAACCTGAAATTCCTCGCGAGATGAAAAACAGCAGTGCAGTAAAACAGCTGTAACTCCCATTCTGTTAATCTAATGAAGTTGTAGCTTGCACCGTTGGAAAGCTTATAAAATTCTCCACAACTTCCTTATAGAACACTTTTCCAAATTCTGCAGTTAACTTGGTCGAAAACAGTGCACAACCGAAACTACTCCAGATTCCAAACAGCACAGATGCATCGCCTTGTGATTTTAGTATCTCCATAACCAAAATAGCTATCAAGCTGATTCTTGCGCTCAGAGAAAGATATTGAAGTCTACTATCGTCCAAAACTGTCTCACGATTTTTTGGTTGTCCAAGAATAGAGATACAAACCAAAGAGTGTAGACTACTCCGAAAAGACAGGATAGGGAAAACGGAAGGAAATCAAAACCCGACTATTTATTTCATTAATCATTATGCCTTAGGCCTACAACTAAATGAAATTGTGGGAACACCCAACAAGATCATTGCAATCATTACAAAGATTCAAAACAATCATAAGCATAATGACAATTCAACAACTAATAAAGATGCACAACTCAATCATTGACTCAACTTGCGATACTATCGCCCTTATTATACTAGGGGTAACATTCCTAAGACTCTTCTTCAGATTACGCAAGAAGGTGATGAGGGATAGTTCTGAAAGCATAACAAACCAAGGAGTGAAGATGGGAATAAAGACTTTAAAATAAGCACCAAGGTAGAGATGAATAGCAAAGGTAGAGATGTAGTAGAGAAGAAAACATCAAGGTTCATAGAGCAAGGGTTTTTGTAGCAACATCTAAACCTTAAAACGACGAGTTTCTACTAGGCTTGCGTCCTACAGTCAACACTGCTCTGATACCAATTTGTCACACCCAATTTTAAGGATAAAATTGAATGCACTAACTCATGTGTGCCCAGGGATCAATCACACACACAAGCTAACAAATTATAAAAGAGTATCATCATAGTGTATCTTACATCACGATAATAACATAACTTAGTCTTATACATCACAGCGGAAAATAAAAGATAACTCTCTCTCGTGGAACACCATCACAGGGAAGGTCAACTGGTTGACCACAAGCCTAATAATCCTCAGGAAATTCCTCATACTCGTTGTCATCTGTTACCCATCCAGGATTTTTATCCAAATAAAGAAAATAAACAAGTGTAAGTACTTCCCGTACTTAACAAGATAACATGAGGTTATGTAGCTCAAAAAGGATGACACTGGTTTACTGCAGTTAGCACTTTTAGTAAGTCAGGATTTTATTACCAATTATTATCAAGTTATGCTTAAGCTCCCATTTGTACCCACATAATCAGATATCAGAATCATTTGCATAATATTATCATCGTATACCATCATAAATGAACCACAATAAGTATCCAATTATTCTGTGAGTTTTCCGGGCCGCTCGTGACCGTGAGCACGACTGTTATAACAGTTTGTTACCCTCTGCAGAGGTGGTGCACATTCACCGTGAGTCATGATTCCCATATGCCCAGGTTAATTACTCCCATGTCACTGCCAAGGTGAGCGGGCAGGGTACACTATGAAGCCATTTCATAGGTTTCTCTAAAAAGTTAGGGTCGCTAGGTTTCCTCGGCAGGCAGATGTAGGAACCCCCTTTCCTATGGCACATATCCATCGTGGCTATACACATAGGAACAGAGGCAGCCCTATACCCAACATGGCAAGCCCCTCTTGCGCCATAAAGGTAACCTCTAACAAGCTAGAAAAGGTCCTATTACTGAGCTAAAGTCAGAGCCATATGACTCTCACTGTTGCACTGTCAGTCCTAGCTTTTGCCGACAGATAAGTCCTTATGGAGGGCCGGGAGCAACATGATCAAAAGTCATTTGTACCATCGCCCTATGGATCAGTTGTTATAAATCATGTTATACTTTTAGTTCCATAGAACCATTCACCATCGTATAGATCATGTTCAGTTAGAGCACTAGCAATCTACCCATATGCAATTAACCCATAGGAGTCAAGGGAACAAGTCATCAAATGACTAGAATGTCCTTATGGTTATCAAAATTAGACACATGCACATGAGTAAATGATTAAAGTGAATAGGACATCAAGGTAGGCCCATGCTATACTTGCCTTGGTTCACAAACTCTTGCTGGTCCTGCTGGTCGTCGAAGAACTCTTGATCTCCAACGTTCTCCTCACCGTCTAAACACGACAACACGGCAACACACAACATTCCAGGAACATTCATGCAAAGCAAACAATCCTACAATTAGAACAGTACACCAATAGTATAGAAAACAAGATAAAATGTTTATGAAAATAATCTACGTCTCGCTACGATCACGTCAACGCGAAGTTCACGAAATTCGGAGCTAAAACGCGAAAGTTATGAATTAAACGGGGTTTCCTATAGCTCTTTATTTAATTAAACCTAACCATGAAATTTAAAAGTTGAAAAATTGATTAACAGTGGTACTAACACGTAGATTATGAAATTACGAAGCTAACGCAATTTGAACGGATCAATTTGGAGCTAAAACAAAGTTTTTATGAGCAAAACAAATCTAGTGGCATTTCTGTAAATATTGAAAACGTATTTTGAACTAAAACAGTGCACTTTACGTTTTCAAAACGAGAAAGCGTACTCTGGAAACTATGCTAGGGACGGCGGGTTCAATTCATCCGAAATCGAGGGACTCTTTAGCAAAGTTACAGGTGAAAGGGTAACTTCTAATCCTGGCCGTATAGATTTGGAGATGGACGGCTAGAATTAAATTTGGGGGAGAGAGAGAGAGAGAAGGAGTGGCCGGAACAGTAGCAGCCATGGCGGCGAGACCATGGACGGCGGCGAGAGCACGCCAGCGAGCTCGGTACAGGGGCTAGGGGCCACGGTTCAAAGAACCGAGGGCACCGGGGAGTTGCGGAGGTTCATGCGATCTCATCCATGCCGAGAAGGCGGCCAGAGGAGAGGTCCGAGGCGACAGTCGCCATGGCCGGCGAGCAAGAGCTCACGGGCGCCCGCAAATAGGGCTCTAGAAGCCACGAAACTCAAAATAAACGGCATGGGGAGGTAAAGGGAAACAAGGCAAAGCTCACCGCGACTTCAATCGGGGACGAACGCGGCTCGGGGACGGCGGTTCGCGCGGAGGGGCGGACGGCGGACCACGGCGTCCTCGGCGCGGCAGTTGCGGCTCCTATGGTGCTCGGCGAGTGCGAAAACTGAGCAGGGAGCAACAGAGGAATGCGCGGGGGTCTCGGTTAACTTTTGTAGAGGAAGGGGTGCAGGGGACACTCCCACGACGGCACGGGATGTGGGCGGCGGTTGCGCAGCGACTGCGCTTGGACCGGGCGCTGCGGTTGCGGGAGGAAGGGGAATGCGCTGACGGGCGGGGCCAGGCGGTCAGCGACTGAGCGCGGGGAAGGGCACGGCGGTTGCGCCCGAGTTGGGCTAGCGGGGCTTGCTGGGCCGAGCGGCCGAGGCGGTTGCCAGCCCGCCCGAGTGGGCCGGCGCCTTGCTGGGCTGGCGCGGTGTGCAAGGGAGGAGAGAAGGGGAGCTGGGCCAGCAGGGAGAAAAAGGCCACGGGCCGAAAGCAAGGAAGGGAGGGGAAAGAGAAATGAATTTCTTTTTATTTTTCCAAATCAAATTTCCAAATTCATTTTCAAAGGGTTTTTGAATCATTTAGGCATTTAGGTCAAAACCAGACATCACAATAAATTAAATGCAGCAGCATGAATGCATCAAAAGGTTACTAACCTTATATTTGATTTTAATTTCTCAAAAAATATTAGTTTCCTATATTTGAATGCACACATAATTACATAATTAAATCAAATTTAACTATTTTAAAAGAATGCAAATTTTAGGATGTTACAATTCTACCCCCATTAAGATGAATCTCGTCCTCGAGATTCTGAAGACGTCGACAAAGGAGATGCAGATTCTCCGCCTTTGGATTCTTCTTTACTTTGCATACATGTTGATCTTACTCCAAGTAACTTGCCCAATTGATTTCAAGATTCTGATAGGTACCTTGAACAACCCTTAGGTAACTCCAATCACTAAGCCACCTTTCCTATAATACCAATTCTCTTCAAAATATCCATCTTTCGACGAAGTCCTGACGAATCTCTTGGTCAGAAGAAAATTCTTCTACCAATCTTCAAAACATTAATGTTTCTGGCTAAGTTGCTCGAACTGGGAATATAACACTTAATCCTTGGTGTTGTTCGAATCTTCTTAGCATAACTCTCTCTTGCTAAGGACATCGACAACGACTTTTGCTTCTCCATGTGATAGAACCTTTTCAAGTCATATTCAATTTTCATCCCAACAAAGATATCACAAGCTCAAGACCAACTTGGTGAAAATGTCATGTAGATTCTTGTGATCCTCCTATATGTCACTTTTACTTCCAAGAAGATATTACTTCCATGCTTCACAATGGATAACTCCAGATAACATGCTAGGTAGTTTAACTCACGCTTCCTTAGCTGACTTAATGAGCAAGGTACTACATTTTTTCTTTTTGGCATAAGGACACATTCTACACCTTGACAAGGTGCATCCTTGTAGATATGAAGCTCTCGTCCGGATCTTACCAAGCTAATACTTAGGTTTTACTTCAACCTCTTCTTGGACTCCTTCAAACCCTTAGCTGAAGTTTCTTGATCCAAACTAACTTGAAAACTTTTTCGGTAGCTCTACCAAAATTTTGATGATCTTGGATAAACTTCCCTTGAATCTTTAATCAAACCTCATTGAGACTCCGAGTTTCTCTCACATCTTTGGGTACCACCACGCTTCCGTTGCGCAAACAAGAACGTAGGACACTTCAGCTTGCAAATTCTTCAACTTGGCTACCCCCGTTACGAAAAGATAGACCAGGGGACACCAAAGTATAGCTTACATCTACTTCTTTTAGATGAGCTAACTAGTATCAAAATGTTATGACATCCCAACGATACTCTTGTGTATGGGCAAGAAACCTGAAATTCCTCGCGAGATGAAAAACAGCAGTGCAGTAAAACAGCTGTAACTCCCATTCTGTTAATCTAATGAAGTTGTAGCTTGCACCGTTGGAAAGCTTATAAAATTCTCCACAACTTCCTTATAGAACACTTTTCCAAATTCTGCAGTTAACTTGGTCGAAAACAGTGCACAACCGAAACTACTCCAGATTCCAAACAGCACAGATGCATCGCCTTGTGATTTTAGTATCTCCATAACCAAAATAGCTATCAAGCTGATTCTTGCGCTCAGAGAAAGATATTGAAGTCTACTATCGTCCAAAACTGTCTCACGATTTTTTGGTTGTCCAAGAATAGAGATACAAACCAAAGAGTGTAGACTACTCCGAAAAGACAGGATAGGGAAAACGGAAGGAAATCAAAACCCGACTATTTATTTCATTAATCATTATGCCTTAGGCCTACAACTAAATGAAATTGTGGGAACACCCAACAAGATCATTGCAATCATTACAAAGATTCAAAACAATCATAAGCATAATGACAATTCAACAACTAATAAAGATGCACAACTCAATCATTGACTCAACTTGCGATACTATCGCCCTTATTATACTAGGGGTAACATTCCTAAGACTCTTCTTCAGATTACGCAAGAAGGTGATGAGGGATAGTTCTGAAAGCATAACAAACCAAGGAGTGAAGATGGGAATAAAGACTTTAAAATAAGCACCAAGGTAGAGATGAATAGCAAAGGTAGAGATGTAGTAGAGAAGAAAACATCAAGGTTCATAGAGCAAGGGTTTTTGTAGCAACATCTAAACCTTAAAACGACGAGTTTCTACTAGGCTTGCGTCCTACAGTCAACACTGCTCTGATACCAATTTGTCACACCCAATTTTAAGGATAAAATTGAATGCACTAACTCATGTGTGCCCAGGGATCAATCACACACACAAGCTAACAAATTATAAAAGAGTATCATCATAGTGTATCTTACATCACGATAATAACATAACTTAGTCTTATACATCACAGCGGAAAATAAAAGATAACTCTCTCTCGTGGAACACCATCACAGGGAAGGTCAACTGGTTGACCACAAGCCTAATAATCCTCAGGAAATTCCTCATACTCGTTGTCATCTGTTACCCATCCAGGATTTTTATCCAAATAAAGAAAATAAACAAGTGTAAGTACTTCCCGTACTTAACAAGATAACATGAGGTTATGTAGCTCAAAAAGGATGACACTGGTTTACTGCAGTTAGCACTTTTAGTAAGTCAGGATTTTATTACCAATTATTATCAAGTTATGCTTAAGCTCCCATTTGTACCCACATAATCAGATATCAGAATCATTTGCATAATATTATCATCGTATACCATCATAAATGAACCACAATAAGTATCCAATTATTCTGTGAGTTTTCCGGGCCGCTCGTGACCGTGAGCACGGCTATTATAACAGTTTGTTACCCTCTGCAGAGGTGGTGCACATTCACCGCGAGTCGTGATTCCCATATGCCCAGGTTAATTACTCCCATGTCACTGCCAAGGTGAGCGGGCAGGGTACACTATGAAGCCATTTCATAGGTTTCTCTAAAAAGTTAGGGTCACTAGGTTTCCTCGGCAGGCAGATGTAGGAACCCCCCTTTCCTATGGCACATATCCATCGTGGCTATACACATAGGAACAGAGGTAGCCCTATACCCAACATGGCAAGCCCCTCTTACGCCATAAAGGTAACCTCTAACAAGCTAGAAAAGGTCCTATTACTGAGCTAAAGTCAGAGCCATATGACTCTCACTGTTGCACTGTCAGTCCTAGCTTTTGCCGACAGATAAGTCCTTATGGAGGGCCGGGAGCAACACGATCAAAAGTCATTTGTACCATCGCCCTATGGATCAGTTGTTATAAATCATGTTATACTTTTAGTTCCATAGAACCATTCACCATCGTATAGATCATGTTCAGTTAGAGCACTAGCAATCTACCCATATGCAATTAACCCATAGGAGTCAAGGGAACAAGTCATCAAATGACTAGAATGTCCTTATGGTTATCAAAATTAGACACATGCACATGAGTAAATGATTAAAGTGAATAGGACATCAAGGTAGGCCCATGCTATACTTGCCTTGGTTCACAAACTCTTGCTGGTCCTGCTGGTCGTCGAAGAACTCTTGATCTCCAACGTTCTCCTCACCGTCTAAACACGACCAACACGGCAACACACAACATTCCAGGAACATTCATGCAAAGCAAACAATCCTACAATTAGAACAGTACACCAACAGTATAGAAAACAAGATAAAATGTTTATGAAAATAATCTACGTCTCGCTACGATCACGTCAACGCGAAGTTCACGAAATTCGGAGCTAAAACGCGAAAGTTATGAATTAAACGGGGTTTCCTATAGCTCTTTATTTAATTAAACCTAACCATGAAATTTAACAGTTGAAAAATTGATTAACAGTGGTACTAACACGTAGATTATGAAATTACGAAGCTAACGCAATTTGAACGGATCAATTCAGAGCTAAAACGAAGTTTTTATGAGCAAAACAAATCTAGTGGCATTTCTATAAATACTGAAAACGTATTTTGAACTAAAACAGTGCACTTTACGTTTTCAAAATGAGAAAGCGTACTCTGGAAACTTCGCTAGGGACGGCGGGTTCAATTCATCCGAAACTGAGGGACTCTTTAGCAAAGTTACACGCGAAAGGGTAACTTCTAATCCTGGCCGCAGATCTGGAGATGGACGGCTAGAATTAAATCTGGGGGAGAGAGAGAGAGGAGTGGCCGGAACAGTAGCAGCCACGGCGGCGAGAGCACGCCGGCGAGCTTGGTACAGGGGCTAGGGGCCACGGTTCGAAGAACCGAGGGCACCAGGGAGTTGTGTAGGTTCATGCAGTCTCGGCCATGCCGAGAAGGCGGCCAGAGGAGAGGTCCGAGGCGACAGTCGCCATGGCCGGCGAGCAAGAGCTCACGGGCGCCCGCGAATAGGGCTCTAGAAGCCACGAAACTCAAAATAAATGGCATGGGGAGATAAAGGGAAACAAGGCAAAGCTCACCGCGACTTCAATCGGGGACGAACGCGGCTCGGGGATGGCGGTTCGTGCGGAGGGGCGGACGGCGGACCACGGCGTCCTCGGCGCGGCAGTTGCGGCTCCTGTGGTGCTCGGCGAGTGCGAAAACGGAGTGGGGAGCAATAGAGGAACGCGTGGGGGGGTCTCGGTTCCCTTTTGTAGAGGCAGGGGTGCAGGGGACGCTCCCACGACGGCACGGGATGTGGGCGGCGGTTGCGCAGCGACTGCGCTTGGACCGGGCGCTGCGGTTGCGGGAGGAAGGGGAACGCGCTGACAGGCGGGGCCAGGCGGTCAGCGACTGAGCGTGGGGAAGGGCACGGCGGTTGCGCCCGAGTTGGGCTAGCAGGCTTGCTGGGCCGAGCGGCCGAGACGGTTGCCAGCCCACCCGAGTGGGCCGGCGCCTTGCTGGGCTAGCGTGGTGCGCAAGGGAGGAGAAAAGGGGAGCTGGGCCAGCGGGGAGAAAAAGGCCATGGGCCGAAAGCAAGGAAAGGAGGGGAAAGAGAAATGAATTTCTTTTTCTTTTTCCAACTCAAATTTCCAAATTCATTTTCAAAGGGTTTTTGAATCATTTAGGCATTTAGGTCAAAACCAGACATCACAATAAATTAAATGCAGCAGCATGAATGCATCAAAATGTTACTAACCTTATATTCGATTTTAATTTCTCAAAAATTATTAGTTTCCTATATTTGAATGCACACATAATTACATAATTAAATCAAATTTAACTATTTTAAAAGAATGCAAATTTTAGGATGTTAGGTGAATTGAAAAATATCCGGTGAATTGAAAGCATGCATGGTGTTAATTGAATTATATATATATAAATGTAGCTAGTACTTACTTTGTGTGCGATTACATCTAGTGGCGCTTTGCAATGTTTCATGTGGTGTTCCTCAATGAAAATTTTCTAAACACTGCGCCCAATAAAATTAAAAATTAATTTATCCTTTAATAATTGTTGCAGTTAAGAGATGGGGGTATGTATAGTTGCTAGAGAGACCAAATTACCCTTGATAATATCTATCATGTCTTGGTACTCTGTTTGCTCTTTTCTTAACGAGTCTAAGATGCTCAATCGACTATTGACCATTTCGATGACCATCAATATCCAGTGATTGCTGCATATGTTTTTATACACAAATATGATCGACATTAACTAGAGTCAACATCTGTATATATCGGAGATAGCTTAGCTAGTAAGCAAATAATTGAACAAATGTCCATATGATCGACATTAATTATTTAACACTCACTTGAAGTTGTAGGGGAATAGTATGTCCTTGTTTTGTTGGTTCACTAAGAACCTCATGAGATTTTTCTCGAGTTCAGCTTTCCATCCAGAAGGGGGATCAGGGTGTTTGAATACGACATTTGGATCAACGAAACCAACATCATTATCCTGTCTCTTTCTGAGTTCTGACATCTCATATCTGCATATATAAAAATATAGTGTGAGAATATATAATTTATATATAAATACATGTAGCTTTATATATATACATGTAGCTTTATATATATACACTTTAATAGTAGAAAATAATCACACTTACAGACAATAGCAGCTAATGAGACTTTTGTCGAGAGAGTCCAGGTGGCATAGTTGGTGTAATTCTAAAAACTCGACATATATAACGTCATCGCCATGGAAGTAATGTTGGTTTCTAATTCTGATAGAAACAAAGTTCTCTCCCCGTTTACATGCCGCCATGTACCACTTGTTTAGCAGGTATATTTGCGTACCCAGATCACCTAAGGCCTCAGGGTTGTATAGACTCTTTTCATGTTCAAATTTCTTCCAAGGATCCACTTTCGGAGCAGATGGTCCTTCAGCGAGCACTTGGGCAAGGTCCAAACCAGTATCCTCGTAAAACCGAACAAGTTCCTCAAAATCGATGTCCGGTAAGTCTAAGTTTGAACCATATTCATTACGAATGACAAGAGAGGGGGCTGATTGTTGCGATTGTTGTCCGAGTTGTGCAACACCTTTCCCTGCTCTAGTCTTTTTCTGCGCCGCCTCAAATGACTTGGTGAGAGAGCAGTCGTAGTCCGATTTTGGCCGGGTCTTTTGAGATTCCCGCTTTTTCTGGTCCACCTTCTTTCTTAGAAGATCTAGAGCTAGTTAGAAGTACGGTTTCTCCGGGTTCTCCCTCGCTTCTTGTTGCTTTCTTACTTTTTTGAAGAAAGTTTTCACATCTTTTTGTACTGTATCCTTTAATTCCTTTTCACTTTTCTCGTAAGACAGTTTTTGGGGGAAAAACTGGATTAGAGGAGGCTTTCTTCTTTGCCGGTTGGTGGGCCAACGACTTTGTTTGCGGGGCGGACCTCTTAGGAGCTGGCTGCTTCTTGATCATCAAGGGAGGCGGGGCAGCCATTGGAGACCTTCTTGGAGGCGCTGCTGACCTCCTTGGAGGTGGCGGCGGTGGAGACCTCCTTGGAGGTGGCGACGGTGGCGGCGTTGCATAATCATTGCCCGGAGCACTATGATGATCTGGAGATTGAATAATTGGACTTAGGTTGGCGGAGGCCCTGCTGTGTGATTACAAAAAAATTAGGTATAAGAAATTGTTATTATTAATCATGCATGTCAATAGAAAATTTGTGAAAAAATTGTTTCATTCACTTTTGTCCGCACCTATTGTCTGGCAGTTGAGGAAGCGGCGGTGGACTAGAGACCCCCGGGAATAATGATGTAGCGCTTGCGCCATACTATGAATGTCTTCTCCGCTTCTCCTAGAGTCTTCTCCTCATCACCTCCTGGAATGTCAAGAGGCAGATCACCAAAACCTTTGTTAACTCTATCCACTGAGACGCTAACATATCCAGGTGGTATTACTGCCCCATGGATTCTTGGTGTCTTGGTAGGATCTAGAGGAGAAAAAACACTGAGAGCCACCATGATTGTGGCATTCTCTTTTGGAATATGTAGCTCACATGATGTAAACGGTGCAGTGATGTCATCCACGGTGTCGACGAAGTATGGTCGGCAGTCTACCTAGGGGTATGCCCAAGGTAGTAGATTATCGGCAGACAGATGCGCAAGCCACAAACAAGATGGTGACGCAAGACAGACATGAGGTTTTATCTAGGTTCGGCCGCCGCGAAGGCGTAATACCTACGTCCTGCGTCTGATTGTATTGTTGTATGTCAATGAGAGATGTTTTTTAGAGGGGTCCCCTGCCCGCCTTATATAGTCCGGGGGGTAGGGTTACAGATCTAGAAACTAATCCTAGCCAGTTACAATTGCCATAGGTGGCCGGATAAGGATTCCTATTCTAACCGACCAGGATCTTGCTTGATCTCCAAATTTGCTTTGACTCCTTGCGCGGGACTCCGAACAGGTTGGCTGGGCCGTGCGTCATCTTCTAGTGGACCGGACCCCCTGATCCGGACCGGCCCAAGCCTAGCTGTAAGGGTATAGGGGTTAATACCCCCACAGCTAGTCCCCGAGCACCATGTATTATGCTACGACACGCCGTTCGATTTCTTTCGACTAATGCGATCCGTCTTCATGTCATCTCCAACTGATTGAAACATTAACCAATCGAATGCGCTAGCATTCTGGTCCGAACAGAGAGCAGTAGACCACGATTATAGCCGAAGATTCCGGTTGTCCGAAGAATGCATGGTGCTCTTAAAGAAAAAAGAAAAAGATTTCTTTCCTTATCAAGTGTGCCCACTTGTATTTCTGATAAGAAATGTAAGTGACCCTTGGACAGTAGTAATTCTGGCAATCCGTCAAAGCGTAGGGGTCGATA